>NC_088300.1:60690561-61290561 GCF_032854445.1 Liolophura sinensis
AAAGCACACAAAACATGAATTACTGGCAATTCTACAAAAATTGAACACCATTGCGCTGGTCAAAAGAAATACATACATGTATGAACTATGTTGTTGGCAATAAAAGAAACTTCACTACAAACCACAATTGTCTTGTGGAGACAACAGACTAGACTTTTGTGACGTTCACTACTTATGAGGGAGAACGAAGATATTACTAATACAAAAAGCACTTTAACTGAAACCGGTTTGTGGGATCTATATCAAATGTAACTAAAAAAAAAATTGTCGGTCGCAAAATTAACTAAGGGTACGAAGCCTTCAGGCTTAAACGCAATTTTTTTTTAAAGAAAGAAAAACGCTATAACAGAGCTTCCGGATTGTTTTTTAGCACATTATCAAGTTGTATCGGATATTACGGTAATATAACTCGATGGCTATTACCACGTGACCTTGCAGTCTTCACGAATCTTGCCATCCATTGTCCAAAATCTATTTTTTATCCCAAAGAGTCTGTAGTCAAGAAAAATGTCATTTCATGCACTTTCATGCAGCTACTGATCGGATGTTTACACTATCCAGTGGGAGTAATGCTCTGAATCCGAATTTAAAACCGAAATTGATCAGAAATGAAAATGAAATCAGAATTAGAAATAGGCAGTGAAAATAGCTGAACTTTTATTGCCGATAAAAGTGAAACATTTTCAATTTCTGCCATCACAAATGATATAGCTAAATGATATTCTTTAGTTTTCTCAGGAAGCAATGACATGCGTCTACGAATAAAGCATAAATAACGTATCACGTAAGTTTCCCATATACACATCGTAAAACTTGTGGAAGGAATGAGAACAATACTAATAGTTATTAATTTAACTGATTGGTGTTTTACGCTGTACTCGAAAATATTTCACTTTCTCCACGGCAAGACCTGCAAAGACAGTATGAAAGTGTTGACTTCTTTTCCGCTAATGAAAAAACAATGCAGAAGCATTCGAGGAAAAAATTGTCTAGGGTTATTCACAAAAGTCAACCGGATTTTTCTCGTGTTCGTTCACTTCAATTCTTATCTGAGCTTTTAGATTGGATGCCCTTTATCACAAGGTATAACAAGATTACCAAAACCTATTAAATGCCAAGAAACGTGCTTAATTAGCATATTAAGAGTCTGCCTGCCTGCCTTTTCACTTGTACGCGGAAAAGAATCTTCGATCCACAAACAAACATGAGAAAAAAAGGTAAATTAAGTTTACTTTTTGGATAGGGTAAATTAAGATAGGGGTAGCACCTGTCTCCTTCGAGAAAGAAGATGAAGTTTGAAAGAGCTGGTAGTCGTGTAGCTCTTCTCTTGTGCAGACGTACAATTACATAAGCGAACAGTGAGCGATCACAGCAGACAAAGCTATTAATCTCATAGTTAAATCATTACAATGACCAGTGTCAAATGCCTACAGGCCAGTCCGACCAAATTAAACCCCTTGCCATGTTCTCAGGTAAAACTAAGCAGAGAAGGTATATACGACTGCCTCGTCCAGACATGTTGTGGGCAGCCAACACGCTGTGATAATAAAACTGTGAGAAGATCTAAATGATAGTGATTGAAAACGAATGTCAACTGCTGAACTTAGGGTTTAATGACAATCTAGTAGTGGACACGGCCTTTGATTATCCTGGACACGATAGTCACTCCATCTTGGCGTTCAGACAATGGCGTTCTTTAGTACTACTTACATGTACATATACCTTAAATTCAAATTTATGGGTCAAAATACCAGCATAAAAACGAGTTTTACAGCTGGTATGTAGACATAACCTTTGATTAAACTGGGTAGGATAGTCACCCCCTTCTTGTCATTCACACAATGGCGTTCCTTACTAGTACCAACAAGTATCTGTGCCCCCAATTCAAATTTACGGGCCAAAATACCAGTATAAGACAAGCTTTATCGCTGGTATGTAGACTGGGAGAAAAGTAATTACACAATGGCGTGTCTAAATGCAATATATCAGGTTTAAATCATGTATAATGTTCTATTACACAAAAAAGACAACGGCAAGTGGTTTGCGAACTCGATAAGCACCCTTAAGACAAATCATGATTTAAGGGAGTACAAAAATAGTAACTTCCTCATGTAGCCTATTGAAATATCCATTTTAATCTATTTCATGCAGGTACAGATCTTGACCCTTGCATGGATAAGTGAAAAACGAAAAATGAAATTTGAGTTTTTTTAATACAGTCTATATGTCATGTGTCATCTCGAAAGAAAAGATAACTGAACAATTTCACCAGTTGATTATTCAAAATATCGTTCTGTTTTCGTTATGGCCAGTAATAGAGTAACGATAATTTTTATTAAATACCAACCCTATGTATCTAAGGGAACTGGCAGTGCCAAGACGACTATGTGTCAGCTGATGCCTTGTTTACCGATCATCACATTCAGGGCAATACTTCATATCAGTAGTTTCAACGTTTTGTGGTATATTGGTGAGCCGACCTGACCTGATCTGATCTATCCCTACTGTAATACAGAGCTTTGGTCCACCGACGTATTAAAACCCACTCACATAATGGCGGTTTCTTAACCATTAAACAGAAAAAGATTCACTCCTTTAAGATGAGATAAACATCTTAATACAGACACCTTGATATCTTAATGCGCTTCTTATTTTGATTTCTTATTTAATGCCTTGTCAAAATTTAAAAAAATACTGACAAAACTTCGCTGTGGTGACGCTGTCAACATCTACTCTTGTCAACCGCTGTCTGGCTTTTTTCCCCATCAAGACCTTTTAGTTTTCTTTTCCCCCATCAACACCGTGTTACTGAAACCTCAAGACTCCATCTATAATTGTCACCAGCTCTAATGATTCGCCTTTGTTCATAAAACAGGAGTTTCCAGAAACTTGCTAACGAGCACCATCTGACACCACTTAAAATCACCTGCTGTCGTTCTATCCCTAAATCCCTCTGCTTAAGGACACAAGCGATCTACCCTAAATCTTCAACAAATTCGACCACCTACATGTTCCGAGTCCACGTTCTGACATATCAGAGGAAGGCTATACAATCTGGACAGATTTCGTTATGATTTCTGTTAAGTTCGTATGTGCCTTTATCTGAATGGCACATTTTAATCTTTAAAAGTGAATCATTTGTGGTTTTAATCAGCATCTAAACTTTTACTTTAATGGTCGAATTGGCAGAGGATTTAGGCTGCATGTAGCTTTATTATGTTGTAAATACGTCTGCCAGTTGGCATGTTGTTGCTAACAAGCTTTTTGATCAGCTCGGGATCAACTTCCATCTCCTGCCCCTGACATTTCATGCTCTTGTTTCTGCCAAGATGGACTGTTGTCCGGCGCTAAATAATCGCTCTCCAATTACTTGTATATATTTATGTGGTTGGGGTGTTCTTTATGTTTTTTCACCTATGACCCAGTTTGATCAATGGGATCTCCAACATATGATCAAGATATAATTTCTGAAGACTGAAGGCCTGTTTGATTCGAAATTCATATTTAAGTCTGGATATTCTACGTATTCTTGAACACATTGTGTAATTTGGGGCATTTTTATGGATTGTTCTTTTTATTAGTGCCACACTCAAGGATTTTTCACTTAAACCTATCTGCTTTACGGGCGGAGTAAGGCAGATTGCCTCGGGTAACACACTGTCCCTGGGAAAGTTACTAACTTCCTCCTATGTGACAAACAGATTTCCATGCCATATTTGGTGGAATACGAATAAGTTATTTTCAACAGTAACTCAGCACAATTGGCATCACAAACTCCTTAGATGCCTTATTGTCAATGAGGCCCAACGATACTGTGTGTCAGAGAATCTATAAATTCCCTGTCCAAGACCGAAATTGAACACACCTTTTGGTTTGGATTCACACACCTTTTGGTTTGGAGTCACACACCTTTTGGTTTGGAGTCAAACACCTTACAAGTGAGTCTTCTGTCTTGCTCCTGTTGGGTATTCTATCGTCTTCTCTGTATGCTATATGTCTTTAATTACAATTTAACTTCAATTACAATTGGCATCACAAACTCATTTAGATGCCTTATTGTCAATGAGGCCCAACGATACTGTGTGTCAGAGAATCTATAAATTCCCTGTCCAAGACCGAAATTGAACACACCTTTTGGTTTCGATTCACACACCTTTTGGTTTGGAGTCAAACACCTTACAAGTGAGTCTTCTGTCTTGCTCCTGTTGGGTATTCTATCGTCTTCTCTGTATGCTATATGTCTTTAATTACAATGTATATTGTGTAAATGCCACAAACAGTGTCTATCTTCTACTACTCATTTTTTGTCTACTGTAACCAGCGTACAAGTACTCAATGCAAGGCTGGATAGCTGATAAGCATGTATTCATTGTTGCTGGCTTAGGCGACATAAATTTTATTTTGGCGTTTTATAAGTACAAAGCCAACATTAAAAATCCAAACATGGAATAAAAATAATCGTCTGATTGCGATGTTTTTATCATTTCCATATTTTTCAAGGCTTTCAAAGCCTGTCTTCAACATGAAAAAATTGCTAAGATAGTCCACATTTTCCACAAATTGAATGATTTTCAAGTTTTATTTTTATTTTTACACCTTCCTCGAACATTGAAAGAAGTTTCATTCCACCCGCAAAAAAAAAAATTAAAATTAGTGTGTCTAGATAGTATTAAACTTCTCCATTCTCATCAGACCATCTTTTTCTGTCTATAAAACATAAATAACACCAGTGCCACCTTTTCTTTCATTCTCTAACATATTGATTTTTAACATCCAGGCTTACGTGTATCTGTGTAAATAAGATCTCTGCCGTGTTTTCTGCCATTCTCAATCATACTCGATTTTCTACATTCATCATTGTCCCAGATTCAAATGTTACAAAAAAGAATCCATTACATGCTGTAAAGGCTGAAACCTAATCTCAGATGCCATCTCTCGATAAGGTTAATTTATTTATTAATATTGGAGTATGAAGACACTCTGAACATTCTCACAGGGGTAAAGGTTGTCAGTTTTATAAGTGGAAATAGCAGGGTCCTCATGGGATTGTTCAAACTTCCTGACACTGCCAAACTTCCACACATATGCTGACAAACTTCCCCACATGCACTGACAAACTTCCACATATATGCTGACAAACTTCCACATATATACTGACAAACTTCCACACATATGCTGACAAACTTCCACACATACACTGACAAACTTCCACACATGTACAAATACTGACATGTGTACATATACTGAGACATGCATTTCCAGACATACACTTGAAAATTTTCATGTTCAGACATGCACTCTCAAACTTCCAGACATGCACTAGCATGCACTAGCAAACTTCCAGACATAAACTGTCAAACTTCCACATATACACCTGAAAACTTCTATGTACAGACATGCACTTATGAACTTTAGGACATGTACTGGAAAACTTCGAAACATGGATGGACAAACTTCAAGACATTCACTATCAAACTTTTGGACACAGATTGACAACCTTTCAGACACACACTGTCAACCTTCCATACATAAACTGGAAAACAAAGAGCAACTTTCACTGCAATTTATGTACATTCTTGATTTGATTTTAGAGACAAAAATACATTGGTTGGATTAGCCAGTGTCATGGCTTCACAAAAAGTGTAATTTTATCAGTCAAAGCAGAATAATGTTTTCAGAATATGCTTGAATAAACACCTTGAAAACGTTGATGAATTACAGTACAGAGTAATTTATGATGAAAATGTAACATATAAAGAACTCTTTAAACTGTTTCCTCAAATAATACTGCACTAGCCAACTTTGAATCAAACCTGAAGTGGGGATTACAGGATCAGGGTTAATACAGTATGGAAATTGGTGAAAATGTCACATTATCTTGTCTTAGTGGCACAGCAGACCAAAATCACTTCTTTAATAGCTTGATTTATTTGAGTATGTTGTCTTCTTTTGTTATGTGCAAGGACAAATTCACCAACTTACAAAATTACAAAAAAATCGATACTGTCAACTGGTTTTAGTACAAAATGGTTGAAATAGGTACGATAAAAAGCTTGTCCAATTTTCATTCGAGGAGAAAACTCACCCACTCACGCTGCTTAATCATATATTAGTTTTTTTGTCATTACTGTACTTATCATCATATGACTTAATTGACAAAACCTTGGTTGCACGTGACCATTTGCAATCTATCACACTGTTGTCACTGTTCTGGTTTTACTCGCTATGCTGTACTCTATCACACTGTTGTCACTGTTCTGGTTTCCCCACTATGCTCTAGTCTTCTATATTATACTTACCCTCTGTCTAAGATGCCTCTTGACGTTTTGGGTAAGTTCCATACCCCAGAGGTGGTCTGTAAGGGGGTGGAGCATTCGGGCTGCCTTCTCGCTTTCTAAAAAGAAACAAAGCAATAACAATGTTCAGCATAAAACATAGTCACTTGCATCTGATGAAAAATACATGGCATCAAGGATCGCTAAAGAGCTCGCCTGTCTGGCACAAATGGCAATCTTCAGTCTCTGTCTCCCACCACCCCTCCTTCGGAGAGCTCATTAAGGTAAGCAGTGTGCTTGTAATCTTGTTAAAGAATAATACCCTGGGCCTTCATGGTGGTTGATGTGTGTTGAAAGTTTTACAATGGAGATCTGTAAAATTTATTTATTTGTTTTATTGCTGTCGTCCCAAGTACAACTGGAGAGGAAGCCAGCATAAGATGGACTTCTGTAATTCTGTAATTCTGTGGCATTCTGTAAAATGCTTCTTGTGGGAGTTCAACCAATTACCTTGTTACAAAAATAGCCGGGAATAAAAAACCCATCCTTTATTCCATTCCCATACACCCACAGCACATTTCTATCAGACGAATGATTCACAGGTAATTAACACAGGTGAGTTAAGGCACATATACAAATGTTACATTATAAGTCGAACTATATGTGCATTCACACTGAACTATCCGTTTTCATATATTGACACAGCCTTATACAAAGCTTCCTTATGGTTTGAGTGAGTGAGTGAGTGCTTGGGATTTAACGTCATACTTAACAATTTTTCATATGATGTCGAAGGAATCCTTAGAGTGCATGTAGTGTGCCTCCTTGTTCAAGAACTGATTTCACCGCTCTTTTATTTGGTGCTGCTTCACTGAGACGCCTTACCGAAGGCAAATAAGCCGCTTCACCCAAGCCATTATACTGATACAGGCAACAAGTCATTTAACTATCCCCTTCATCAAGAACGCCAAGCAAGAAAGTTACAACTTCCTCTTTTAAGGTCTTAGGTGAGGACTGACCCTGGATCTACCCCTCACGAAGTTAACACCCTACCAACTGTGCTATCGGGGCTGGTCGTATAGTTTTATGATTTCCGAATAACACAGACATACAAATCGTCTTGCTTTAGACTGATGTCTCTTGTTCTCTTATCACCTTCCTTCCTTACTTAATGAAGCACTCTCTGGGGGAACACAGACATGTCAGTGTATATCTTGAACTATCCATAAACATTAAACACAAGACAGGTTATATGTATGTAAGCAAAATCAAGTGCACTTTAAAGTCCCCAAAGAGACAATGAGATATATGATATTTGCTCCAAAATTGGCTTTTAGAATGTAAATGTGCGCATGGGAGCAAAGATGAGAAAGCGAGAGCAAGAGATAGAGGAAAAGAGAATCAATTTTTCCTACAAATGTGTGAAAGTCGTATATGCTTGGCCTTAATGCATTTAATTTACTTATTTATTTGATTGGTGTTTTACGCCGTACTCAAGAATATTTCACTTATACGACAGTGGCCAGTATTATGGTGGGAGGAAACCGGGCAGAGCCCAGGGGAAACCCACGACCTCCGCAGGTTGCTGGAAGACCTTCTCATGTGCGGGTGGAGAGGAAATCAACATGAGCTGGACCTGAACTCACAGCAGCCGTATTGGTAAGAGACTCCTGGGTTATTACCCTACATTTACTGTTAAATGTCTATGTCATTATTAATCATATCTTTGCAATGTTTGACAGCATAAAAGCCATTCGGAGAAGTTAAGTTCCACACTCAAAATTTATAATACATTTATTAAAGATCAGTTTATATAAATCTTTTGCTGAGGTAATCAAGACCAAACCAACATCGGTTGACCAGAATAGATGTGAATGACAACAAACCCAATGTATCCCCTGGGTTAAAAATGTGCACACCTTCCAAAGTACTGTATTTTTCACTCAGAGTTTGAAATGTAAAAATGGCAAAAATGCACTTTCACAGGTTTCCAAAGGTCTTAAAATGATACTTTTGATGAAACACCTGTTTTCCTATAAGATGGATGAAATAATCAGAATCAAGCAAGATGCCATTATATCACTTGAAATATGCTAAATAATCATTTACAATCATCTGTACATGTGTATATTGTTACATGGGTATGTATATCCATTTGTCTTCCTTTTTTTTCTAAGGTTTTCTAATTTTGCACTTTTGGAGACATGGCTTTGTGACATAGTTCTCACCTCTGCAATGTTCCTGGAGCAGAGCGCGGGGTGTTCTCGGGCTCTCCATCACTCAAGCCCCCTGCGGTCGGACCCACATTCATCGATGTGCTGCGGGAAGCTGATGACAGAGCCAACTCACGGTTCTCTGACAGCTGGCGTAGGGAGATGGATGCTCGGCGAATAGAGTTGTAACGCACTAGCTGAGGTCTGTAAGAAAAAAAAAGTCTGTAAAATTTAAGAAAGAGATACAGAAAAACACTTGTCCTTGGCAGATTTGTGTGTATGCTGTTTGTTTGTTTGGAGTTTCACTTAAGCATTACTTCAGACATTTTACAGTGATGGTGATGTTAACATACTTATAGTGTTGTTTCACTAGAACGCCATGGTAATAATGGCTATTCCCATATCTTGCGTATATGGCTTCTTGTTTTGGCCAGTCTTGGGTATATAGTCTCATGTCTTGGCCAATCTTGAGTATATGGTCTCAGGTCTCATATCCAGTCTTGGGTATTATGGTTTTTTGTTTTGGCCAGTCTTGGGTATTATGTTTTTTTTTGTTTTGGCCAGTCTTGGGTACATGGTCTCATGTCCTGGCTAGTCTTGGGCAAAAGGCTTCTTGTTTTGGCCAATCTTGAGTATATGGTCTCAGGTCTCATATCCAGTCTTGGGTATTATGGTTTTTTGTTTTGGCCAGTCTTGGGTATTATGTTTTTTTTTGTTTTGGCCAGTCTTGGGTACATGGTCTCATGTCCTGGCTAGTCTTGGGCAAAAGGCTTCTTGTTTTGGCCAGTCTTGGGTATATGGTCTCATGTCCAGTCTTGGGTATTATGATTTTTTTTTTCGGCCAGTCTTGGGTATATGGTCTCATGTCTTGGCCAGTCTTGGGTATATGGTCTCATGTCCTGGCTAGACTTGGGCATAAGGCTTCTTGTTTTGGCCAGTCTTGGGTACATAGTCTCATGTCTCATGTCCAGTCTTTGGTATTATGGTCTGATGTCTTGGCCAATCTAGGGTATATGGTCTCAGGTCTCATGTCCAGTCTTGGGTAACATGGTTTTTTGTTTTGGCGAGTCTTGAGTATATGGTCTCAGGTCTCATGTCCAGTCTTGGGTATTATGGTTTTTTGCTTTGGCCAGTCTTATATCTGATATTTCGTCTTAACTGAAGAAACAAAATGAATGCCTTTAACACAATGGAAATACAATATAGGCAAATATCCTTTTTCATCCTATTTAAAAATAAACACTTTTAGCCATGCATGTGCCTTATTTCTCAAGTTACCATGAAAGTGTTTGAGTTTGTTTATTCACTTTCATTATTTTTGCCGTATTAAGGTTATCCTTTTATTTCCAAACTGTCATAATAGCCAATACAATTAGCTGTAGATGCATGGTAAAATGAATACAGGTATTCATTTTCTAGTAAAGGTAACACAGATAACACAAAATGAATACAGATAACACAAAATGAATACAGGTATTCATTTTCAAATAACATAACTAAAATGAAGAAAACCTGTCTAAAGTGTACAATGATCTCAAAATATTCACTCACTCTGGGGTCATCTTCACTCTCTTCTCCCTTAAAACAGATAAAGAAATGCAAATATTGTACTGGAGATATATCCAACAAAATCAACATTATACATTTAAATAAAGCATTAAAATACAAATAATATCAGAATAATAATATATGTACTTTCATTTACACTTGGATAAGAGACCAAATACTGAAATCCCCATACTAGTAATTAATTTATAATTTATTTATTTTAATTATTTATTTGATTAATTTTAAAGTCATATTCAGGGGTCAACAAGTTTAGACAACCACGGTCATATGAGCATCATCAACATCTTCCACAAAGGCCCCACAAGAGCAGTGGACAGTCCTTCAACAATTATTACATTAAATTATTTGGTTAGTACATGCGTATCTGCACTGGGCTGAAAAATCATTTATTTATGAAATAATATATATATACATGTAGTCACATTAATGGGTGGGGAAACCTGTATGTTGAACAACAGAGGCTGTTCTTTGCCAGGTGCCCAACAAATCTCAAATGAACTAATCAACAAGCCACAGCTGGAACAGGAGGAGATGAATTTGTGAAAGTGACCTTCTTGGTCAAGGCCTTTGTCTTCCTAGGGTATTTATTTATTTCATTGATGTTTATTAACACATTCTTCAAGAATATTTCACTTATACGACGGCAGCCAGCATTATGGTGGGAGGAAACCAGGCTTTGCCTGGGGGAAACCCACAACCATCTGCAGGTTGCTGTCAGACCTTCCCATGTACGGCTGGAGACGACACCATAAAATGCTGAACTCGACCTCACAGCGACCGCATTGGTGAGAGGCGCCTGGGTCATTGTATGCCACACTGGTGTGCTAACTCCCTCTCTCTTTCTGGAATATTGCATGCTCTTAAAGACCAAGGTTGCATGTATACATACACATGTAGCACGTTCAGAGATCAAGACTGCTCAAGGATCAGCAATGTTGCATGTTCAAAGATCAACATAGTAATATGTTCATAAACCAAGAACTTGTAGCATGTTCAAAGATCAACATAGTAATATGTTCATAAACCAAGAACTTGTAGCATGTTCAAAGGCTAATATTGCAGCGTGTTCAAAGATCAAGATTGTACATGCTGCACGAGCAAAGACCAAGGCTGCAGAATGAGATAAGACCAAGATAGTATTACAACAACAAAGACTGTATTTCTTCTTTTCTTTCGATTGTTGTACAATGCCATATTCAACACGTTTTCTCCCATACTATGCATCATGGTGATCAGTTTTGCAGGGGAAGGAAAATGGAGCGCCGGAGGTAAACCACCAACTGCTGGCAAGATACTGACAACCTGACTATCAGTGACGAACAAGCACAGACATTCAGGCCCTACCGGTTGGGGCAAATGGCTTTAAATGACCATTTGACAATACACAAATGGCCACACAAGCATGTTTGATTGGTCAGTGTTATTGTCACCAAGGACCCATGAACAATGAGAGTACAGGATTCTCCCCGGGATTGAGCTTGTGCCTTGTGTGTCTTAAAATAATGAAAGACAAGAATCTGTTAACCACTTGGACATCACTGGCCCACTCTCACCATGACTGAAATATATTCAAAGAACAATACTGCAGTGCAAAACTATAGCAATTGTTCACAGACCAACATCACCGTATTTTCAAACACTAGCATTGTAGTACTCGTTTGTCTAAAAACCACAAGTATTTCATGTGGTTTGATCACATGTTGATTTAGCAATCAACAATTTTTCCCAATGTACATGTATATTCATGGACAAAAAGTTTGTAACTCTCACAGAAAAACATACAATATATATTCTCACCACACCCTGGAGGGTTCAAGTTTTATTTATGACATTGTCTGGTGCTGCGTAATAAAATATTCTAAAATGTCATCATCATACGTGAAAATAAGTGAATAGGCCAGGAAGAGCGTGGGATTCTGATCAAATCGAATGGCGAGGTGACTATATCATCAAATCAGATTACACATATAAAGTTGTTATTTCCACCATGTTGTTCTGCACACCATTACTTGGCCATGCCCTGGGAGAACCGTAGAATAAAATAGTCGGGCAATTCCCCAGGTGGAGGCAGACTCCACCAACCAATTTGAAGTCCATCAAGTCTCTATTTGTCAATACCAAAACAAGTTTATCTTTTCCACAGTGTTAAATCAAGCGACACTGCCAATCCAATTGGTTGTGCTCAAAGGCAGTAAATTACTTGTGGGCAAACGGTGGGGTGCCGGCCGTGGGGAACTCAAGCGATAAAAAGCCCTTTACACAACGTTTAATACAGTTGATAGGAATTAGTCAATTCATTGGCGTGACATTTAAAACATTTATTGTGACGGAAAGTGAAACCCACATACATATCGATCGGCCCACAATGTAACCATTTAATAGGCTTCCCTACAGAGAACTAAACACATCCCAGTTTGTTTTATAAAGGTGTATGTAAAATGAAATCAAAAATCATGTATTTTTACATGCTGGTTAGGCTGGTGTGGCTTTCATCCATCAAGACAGTTGTCATGAACCTGAATGATAAAGTGTACATTCTATTTTCCAGAGCACAGAGAGTCATAAACTAATGTCAACCACTATATAACTGAAATATTGGGGATTGTAGCTTTACACCCTAATTAATAGTAAAGTAATACAGGAATTTCGAGTTTCAATGTTGTGACATTCCCTTGGGCTGTGACCATATTGCTTCATGCCATGCAATGGCAAATCCATGCTTTCTATTTATCCGATTGGTGTTTTACGTCATACTCAAGAATATTTCACTTATACGACAGTGGCCAGTATTATGGTGGGAGGAAACCAGGCAGAGCCCAGGGGAAACCCACGACCTCCGCAGGTTGCTGGAAGACCTTCTCATGTGCGGGTGGAGAGGAAATCAACATGGCTACAACAGTGGCCAAAACTGGGGTGGGAGGAAACCAGGCAGAGCCCGGGTGAAACCCACGGCCATCCGCAGGTTGCCGACAGACCTTCCCACTTACGGCCTCCACGCTTTTTAACACGGATGTGTACATGTACAAGTAGTGCTGAACATAGAGAGACGATGTCAAAGCTCAAAGAATACGTCATCATGATGTATTATCAAACATTGAATCTTACGGAGTGTCTCTCATCTATAATTTATGGCAATAGTTTTTACAAAACTATTCCTTGTGGATTGAAAGACAAAATGAGAAACCATTAGGTAACACCAGATAAAAAATGTCAAGAACGTGTCAAATTGCATCATAGGTAGGCGACAGGCAATTCAAGTTTTAACTGCTTATTCATGTTTATGCCTGTCTATACTTTGGGGAATACAGCAATTTTACCAAGAGCATATAGAAACTAATTTCCATAATGTTTTTTATAACTCTACACTGATATCATATCAGACTTGTTGCAGATACATTCATATTAAAATGCCTTTTAGCCCTGAAGAAGAATGAAGTAATTATTCTCCAAAGTCTGCTGTTGGCTGTCATGCTTCCACTGATAGTTTTAATAGAAATATCAGGTTTTTTACATGTTCATTACTTGAACGTACAGACTAGATGTAAAATTGTATTAGCTTGTGTAATACTGACTGTACAAGTGTATTCTGATGTCACAAACTGTGCTAGAGGTTGGAAACACCTAATTCAATTCTACCTATATATCACAGTTGATTGCCTCTACACAAAATGACACTAAATATAAACTGATTGCAAAGAAAAAATATTAAATTTATATGTCTTGAGTCTCCTGGATTTTTTGAAAGTCTCTTGCATGGTACCGTGCTCCAATCCTGTTCATTATTAAGTTAGCCTTCCGGTTAGACAGTTCATGGAGAAAGTTGAGAACATAAAGATTTCAACTTCATGTTTATGTACAACTTGGCATTCATGGCTTCTTAATTTGGTGGTGAGCATTTGCAGGAATTCCAATATAACCAAGTACAGGTTGTCTCAATGCATGAAATTATTGAAGTCACTGAAATAAAAGTGCATTAACTTAGGTGTCATACTTCAGATCAGATCCCGCATGGTTTCAGGAAGACAGCATCACAGATAAAGTTGCACAGACTGATGATCCTGCTATAATCTGACCCATCTGATTACCCACAAGGTGAATGTACAAAGCAATCCCTTGATTTCCTTTCAAGATATTGCTTTCACAGCATGAGATGTTATACAAGGTTAAATGGAAATTATAAATGTCAACTGCAGCCCATATTGGATGGAACACAGGGATCAGAAAAATCCATCCAAACCATCCTTTCATCAATATCAAGGCATTGCTCAATTTTGAGGCTTACACCCATATTCAGGGCACAGATAAGTCACACAGATGAACAGGAAATAAAGAAAGTCAATGGCAACCATCTTGGATACCAAAGCTTTGTGAAAATTGATCCCAATCACCGTATAACCAATGCAAAGTCACTGCCAAACTTTGAAGGTAATTTTCTTGATTTGTTTTTAAGATATTACAGTCACAGCAATAGTCATAGTCACAGACATGCCATTCTTTTTTTTTATAAACTGGACAATAAAGACCTATTTACAGGGAAAGCAATTCCAACTATCATCTCAACAATGGCAATCACACTGCTCATGGTCTAAAGTCCTTCATGTATTTGTTTCAGGATAGCATAGGCACAAAGCAGGTAGGACAGACAGACATACATGTAAGGGTAGACCAAAGGAAGGATGAATGGACAGACATCAGCACTTCTAAGTACCTAGTCTATTTTTGTGACCGGGGATGATGAACATTAAACACATATACAAAAAAGATTAATCTGGGACAAGTGATGTCCAAGGTTTTCTCGCATGGTTATATGACTATATATACATATATTTCAAAATGTTCAATATTTTTCAAGATACATGTCGTTTGTTTCAAAACTGAACTGATCTGCAGACAGATGAAGAAACAACACATTCTGACCAAAATCTCTCTAAGGATAAAAAAAAAATGTAAAAATAAAAAAAGAAATGCCCTATAGGCCCAATAGAGTTCATCTCATTGATACCCACAAAGAATTCCTGAAACTCCAGATGGTTTGGCTGTGTCTTTTTAATAAGACAAGAGGTTTGACCAGAAATTGGTGATATGATATAGTTTTCAATACGTCTTACCCAATTTCCTCCGTCTTAAAGTGAAATATTATTACAAAGAAGCAGACATTCACATTTACATTCTGAATTCCAAATTAATTCATTCTTTTAATTTTTAAAAATAACATGTATCAATCCAATTTTTAAACAACAACTGGTTCTGAATCATCCGCAACGAGACAGGATTCCCACCTTAATAACCACAACATTTCCTTTCCTCTACAATACTGTCAAAAATCTCCTTCATTCTTCCACACAAGAAATGGTACTACTGGGACACGCGTAGCCTGAGTCCCCAATGCAACATGTACGTAAGAGCCATTAGAGTGTTTTTTTATGCGTGTCCTTGGCCCAAGGTGAAGAAGGTTTAAAGGTTTTGTTTGCCTTGCCAATTGGCGGACTGCTTCCAGCGTGGGTACAGTGCAGTGTGTAGGGCAATAGTGAAAGGTAATAGTAAAGCAGGCGTCCAGCATGGGACTGGAGCAGTACTTAAGCAGCTCCTCTGAGAGTCAGTCTATATATTATTGATAGTTTATGGTCATCTAGCCCAGTGAGGAGGCCTTGCAGCAGACCAGGGAGCTATTAGATAGATAATAACCTTCCTAATGTCCACAGTTTAGTGTGAATGCTCTCCTCTCACACTTCCATCTCTATGGAGCCAATATATCCAACATTTTTAATAGTCCCTACATACCAAACAGATGTTCCTACGTCAAATACTTCAATACCGTACAGAGGCTTAAGCATTTCTAGTATTATCTGTCACCTTACGCCGTCAACATTAAAATGGATATATTTTACACACCATATAACATTTACTGAAAAACTAACTGCTGCACTATGTAAATCTGCAAAACAGCAGTGTAGACACAATGTATTTATATCAAAGCCACATGACTGGTGAAAAGGAGTAGCTCGGATGTTGAATGACAATATAGCCATGCAGTCTTCAAGTTCAATATTTCCATGAGCTTAAATACCTTTTCCACAAACATTTTTCCCATGCTGACACATCATTTTCTGTTAAATTTATGACAGCAACTTTGTTTGCCAAACACCTACTAGGCTGTGTTTTTTTTATACACAGCATATGTAATGCCTGATAGGCATCCAGGTCTTTTGCTGACAGGTTTAGTTTCCGTATGTCAGTTAATCATAGTGGTATTTGATACCATGGAAAACATCAAGAAACTGAAGTATTAAAAATTTATCCAATATGTATGAGCCAAGTGATGTCAGAGAAATTTATGACAGTTACTGTGTTTGCCATTCCCCTGCCAGGTTGTTTTGTATATACAGCATCTTTCGCTGACAAGTCTAGTTTCAGTGTGTCAGTTAAGAATAGTGGTATTAACACCACAAAATTGAAGGGTTCAAAATTTACCCAATTTGTATGAGCCTAAAGTCAATAGTTTTTAGAGAAATCGTATGCTGCTGACCACACTGTACATTAATTATACACAGTCACTGACTGGCAGTCAGAAGAGATGCACGGAAACTATTTCCTTTCAGAACAACTGTGTAAATTTAAAAATCATTTCATCCCTTGATAACTTTAAATTTTTTCACACTGTTTTGCTGTGTTTAGTTAGAAATAAAACAGTTATTGCCAGGCATGGCCATTTGAAACAAGAATTGAGCATGACACATACAATCCCAGTGGTGGATTTATTATTTGTATTTTTATTTGATTTTTTAAAGCCATCACATCCCTAAAACTTGCTATTTTCAACTGTTTGCCATGGAATCAAATACAGCCCCAATTTAAATTGGAGCATGTATACCAAATATGAAATTGCTATCAAAAGCGGCTTGACTTGTTTTGCGGTCAGGCAATTCACACGGCCGGACAGACAGACATATATATGTCATTTAACTGTCTAATTCGACATGAAGAAACATGTGCGGGGCCACAACACACCAAGCTCCGAGATCAAAAACGATCGTAGACTTAAGTCAAAATTTTAATCATTAAATTTGGTATATTCCTTTAAGTTATGATAGCTTAAATTTGTTGCACAATAACTTACCTCGAATTTACGTTGTTAAGCAATATTTTGACCCTCTTACATCAGAAATAACAATTTTAAAATGATTTTAAATTTTGACCCAAATCTAAGATACCTTTGTGATACATGCATCTGCGTCAGACAAATGCAAATGAAAATTACAAGTATACACATACAATGTAGTGATATATAAATGACCTGCTGTGCTGACCCCAGAGTTGCATGCAGCATCAATCAATTTAGGCCTATACATATATGTATACAGTCAACGGATCTCTCTGGATTATAACTTTAAGAAAGATTCCATCAAACATATCTTATCAAACAGAGCATAGCCATTTATGCCCAATGCATATTTTGGATTTTGAGATTTTTGAACTCTTGAATTATGGAAATTTTGAATCTGTGTTAGAGAAAATAATTTGGTGAGGACAGATCGGTGTTGAAAAGCAGTGGACTTCCTCTGCACCTTATTATATACGTGAGATTTCCAGCACTACAATTACACCAGATCTTGATTTTCTTTTTCCCAAAGTCAAGCTCATGCAACTCTTGACTTGTCCTATGTTTTTTGGGGGGTTTTTTCTCGTCTCGACATGCCCTGAAGTTAAAAGTTAGCAGATTGTGTGAAATAAGCAGTGTGTCCAAGTACACATCCAGAATCTTCTCATTCAATAAGGACGAGCTCAATGTTAAGATGGAGTTCCTTTGCAGAGATTTTGCTTCAGGGAGAAAGAAGGCTTTTGATCTCAAGCGTATGTGATCTCACAAACCTTTGTTTACTGGAAATCTTTGGAAGTTGGGATACCGTACTAACTAACCAGATTATGGCACAGTCTGTAGAAATATTATCCACGTTCATGGCTTTAATTACAACATTCATCTCCCTTGTAATCAAGAAAGTGTGCGTTTCATCTACAGAGCTTCAATCTTGTTTCAAAAGCCAGAAGCACTTTAGGACAGTCAGGAAACAAAGGCGTGTTTTTTTTTCTCTATCATACAATCAGGCTGATCATAATTAGCCAATTGTTCTTCATGAAAGCTGTTATTTCCCAATATTTATGTGCTTGTCTGTTAAGGTGAAGTCAACACATGAGTTAAAACCTGAAAACCATAGCTTAATGCAATCAATGGCAGAACAGGGTTTGAAACTTTTTTTTTTTGTTTGAAGAAATAAAAACCTAGTATTATCCAAACAAAGTAAAAAAGATGTACAGATACATGTATGATATAGTTCAGACCAGCTCTCAGTGTGATGCTAAAGTCCATAATGGGTAATATCTGGTAAAAATGAAAAAAATAAAAAATAAAACCATATTCTTAAAAAATCAATCTAGTCATGAAACTATACTGGTGAGAAAATGTGTACCAAAATTAAACACTTGATTAGATTTTTTATATATCACTATAAACACCAACATTATTGACACTAACCTCCCACCCACAGATTCTAGCCCTTACCATCTCCCCTCCACCACAAAAATAAAATGTCACATCATTTATTATGTGTATAAAATTATAAAACATTTCAGCTTAAAACCATCCTGCCCTTACCCTTAAGGTGTATCTGAGGTAAAGCTGAGGCATAGCTCAGGTACATGCTTATAGGCATGGAGGAGGTACACAGTTTTCATTTATTTATTTATCTGATTGGTGTTTTATGCCGTACTCAAGAATATTTCACTTATTCGTGCCCAGTATCATTGTGGGGGGAAACCGAGTAGAGCCCGGGGGAAACCCACGACCATCCGTGGGTTGCTGCAAGACCTTCCCACATATGGCCGGAGAGGAAGCCAGCACTTTTTTAACTTTTATTAGATTATTTGTTCTTTGTTTACAGCTAGTATCTATAAAACTCGACTGACTTACAACAACAACAGTTACAACAACAACATATTTCACTACATTTTACATAAGGCTTTAAAGGCGCTTGTTCAAAATTTAGTGCTACTTCTTTTCTATGCCATTTACAACTACTCCTGAAACATACCTGAGGTACATGTTTTAAGTGTTATTTTTTCAAAGTTGCTGCAGTGTATTTGATGTACATTATCTCATATTCAAAACTAGAGTACACCTCATCTGTGCCTCACACAGAGGTGCACATGAGGCATACAGCCCATATACACCTCATCTATACCTCGCACTGAGGTGTACACCTCATCTCCGTAAGGGTGGTTACAAAGAAGACATATACATCATCTATGAAAACATTCAACAGATCAGAATCTAGGTATCAAAACATGCATTTGTACACCAGCCATCAACCAAAATAGCAGTTCTAGGTCAATAATCAAAACAGCATTAAACACAAACCACCAAAGAACTAAGTGAAGCAGTCAACAGTTTTCCATGATACTGGAAAGACAATTTGATCAAATGAATGAATTCAGTATCCGAAAAGTATACAATATGCTACTTATAAGTTGTCAATAATAAAAACATATACAATATCTTAGTTGCACTTTGATTGCAACTATTCATATTTCCAATCTGGCAATCTAATTCAACACGATGAATATAATGTCCAGTCTCAGGTTTAGCAGAATTAGACACAGTTATGAAGCACTCTGAGCGCAACCCTCTGCCAAAGCTAAATGTACAAATTCCCACACTACACAGAAAGAGAAACACTCCATATTTCTGTTCTATGTGTCAACGGTGAAGAATTCCTGGTTCCCATCCAGATCACCTATTTTAAAATCCTATAAACCTGAAGTCAACCATTGCCCCAGCTCAATCCGTTCATAACTTCCATGAAGTAAATGCTGACATTAAAAATAAATGCTGGCGTAAACATGACCTCCTTGGCAGAGGTACATTTAACAACCATTATCTGTGGTCAAAAAGTGACCTTCAGAATTGAGGAACCTTGCCCAAAGAATAACAGTCCATATTACATATGTAATTTCCCAAAAATTCACCACAGAAGTTTGATTGGTGTGAGAGCCATATTTACTCCTCTTTTTGTCAAGTTGCATAACTTTGTCATCGAGCATTAGTGAGACGCAGTCGTTACACATAAGTCCATGTTCTGGAATGTATCACATTGTATCAGAAGCCACTAACCAGGCATGTTGGCTCTAGAATCAAAACTATTGATAAAACCTTCAGGCATCTGGCATTTCTCTCAAAGTGTGATACATATAATTTTGCTTATGCCATGGTGCTAAAGGGGACGTGTAATTTGCTACCATTTACATGAACAGTTAGAATATAACCCTATGAGGTAAAGTGACAAGAGGCCATCCTCTATCACACCCACGTCGCTGCTTACCTTTCCCACAAAATTCTCGCACTAAACTTCTTGACTAAGTACAAGAAATGATCCAACTCATTATTGCAGTACAGAGAGACAGACAGCCACTCTGGTTATAAGGCCATCACACTGTCGCCGTTGCTTTGGTTTTACTCTCTATGCTGTATGTCTTTAATTATATTTTAAGCATGCTAAGAAGTGCCCCCCTATGGTCAATCCATATGATTGACCATAATTCATCTATAATTCATCCTTCAGCCGAGAGAAAGGACATTTTTGCAGATATAAATAAGCAGAATACCTGCATGTGTGAACCCATAATAACAATTTACCACATGCAATGTGTTACATTTATTCTGTCACCCACTCTCTCCAGTAGAGACTTCAAGTTACAACCTCTAAGCAATACCTTCTCAATCATTAAAACATGTCTAGCTCTTGACACTGTTTTGATCAGTGTTTATTTTTTTATATAAAGTCACTTTATACTGAATAGGTGTCTTCATTATGTCACAATATCAACATTTATTGTCTTTACATGCTACATATTATAAAAATAGCCAGGCTCTGTCAGACATACCGGCATCAAATCTTTTCCACTGACTTCCAAAACAGAAAATTATAATTTAATGCATTTCAAACCTATTTTAAGCACAAAGGAGTTACCTATGCAGATGTACCACAGAGGACAGGAAGCTTTTTGGAAAGAGAATCAATGCAGATCACACCACACTGGCTGCAAACAAATTGAGGTTCTTTCCCAAGAAAATAACCTATGAATTTGCAATATGCTTTTCCATGCATGATTCAATAGCAAGATTATAGCTTTGGCACCAGCATAATGACAAAGTTACACTGGATATGCCAAAGCATGTGAGCCTGCAACTGTACCCAAAAGTTTGAGAAACAGTGATGAAACAAACACTTTGATGAGAAACAAGGAATCTTCCATAAAATCTACAT
The DNA here is from genome assembly GCF_032854445.1 of Liolophura sinensis. Taxonomy (NCBI): domain Eukaryota; kingdom Metazoa; phylum Mollusca; class Polyplacophora; order Chitonida; family Chitonidae; genus Liolophura; species Liolophura sinensis. The sequence goes on from NC_088300.1 coordinate 60,711,937, forward strand.
ATGTCCAGAACATTTGGGTGAAAATATTTCAGATAACAAAAGAGATATTCCTTCAAAGCAAGGAATATCTCTGGGATGTACTGTACACATGTGTGCGTGATTCAATTCTCTTAGCAACTTTACCACTGTTCCCTTTCACAATATTATAAAGATAACCACCATCTGTTTTCAACTGTATATTTCATGAAATATATGAATCCTCTCTATAACCACGCAAACTAATCACTTCTCTATTGAAAGTCCGGTTTCTGTCCATTAAAATTCCAACAAAAGGCATGCACTCGTCCTTGTCCGATGAGGTCAGAAACGAGTTCAGATTCAGCTCTCACTGGTTCGCCTACTGCGGTATGAATCAGAAGGTCTGGCAGGTATTTGGTGAGGTACAATGGTTCCCCCCAGGCCTCTGACTGTTTTCTTTCATCCATAAGCTTTACCAGTGTCTCGTGAGTACAAAATAAAGCTGGCTGTAGAATGTGCATTTAAAATCTGAATTATATAATCTGTTCATCAGACATTATGAACAGGCATTCATATACCAGCTGTAAACCAGTCATGGGTTGCTGGTCAATAATTGTAAGGAAAATTGTCAAAACTACCAAAGAACTAAGAAAATATATACAGAACGAAAATAGGATGGAAGGTGCATACAAAGAGATGCAGTTTCCAATGTAGGAAAGACACAAGGTATGTTCTACAGGCGACTGAGTGAAATCAGTATTCAGATCACGTACCATACTAGAAAAAAGTAAAATAATAAAATATGTATCTCAGTTGCTCATTGACTGCAACTGTTCACATATCCAATGTGGTGATCTAATTCAACATGATGAATATATGACTGCCTAGCCTTTTTCATTTGACCTTGATGATATTTAGTGGGCTGATGATCACTTGTATGGCCGTTTGTGCAGTGTAACTTGCGTTTAAGACCACTTGTCTCTTAAACAACATCTTATCCATATCTGTGTGTCACATGTGCAAAGTCTGGCAGAAATTTGCCAAAGGTCATTGGTTTTCTCTAGGCACTCCCTTTTTTTCCACTCATAAAACTGTTTGCTGTCATATGCTTGAAGAATTCTTGAGAAAGCCACTAAACAATGATGAAATAAATGAAATTAATTACATGAGATATGTTTTCAAGATCAAAGCCTGCTGTTACTCAGTGCAACTGGGGGTCAAAGCAATCTGACTGATTTTTCCTAGCAATACTGCCGATCAAGTGAATGATATGTTCCAGAGCCTACACTGATACAATCAAACAGCCTGTATGTATAGTTTATAGCTCTCCACTATTAAAAGACAACAACATATTCCTTTGTTCACAGCATCCAATGGATATACAGTACATACAGTACAGTTCCGTCTGAAACCCCAAAATGAGCAAGTTAATTCACGTGAAACTTCTCAGCATTTTCCCTTGGACTTTTAAGCAATCTTCTGAAGAGTGTGTTGATCAATGAACCTGACTGCTCACAGTAGGCTGGGCAAAATGTCTGCTTAAGCCTACATGCTGATTTATGTACTCCTGTAAATGTACATGTAGCTTTATGCAAATAAATGCTCTGTTCAAACATTTTAATTTACTTTAATAGACTGTATAAAATATTCATACACACATACATACATGTACATATGTTCCATTTGCTGGTTCTGAGCTATTCATAAAAGCAATTACATGTCAACGATGAAATTCCAAGCAAATTCGTTCCCATGTCAAGCCTTGGAAATAAAGCCTTCAAACTTGAGATTTTAAAATTTACCTGTATATGTTCAACATGTTACACCTATAAATGGAACTATATCGATGTGGTTGAAAGATGTCATCCTGCAGTGGATTTAAAGGGTTTACTGAAAAAATGTCATTGAGAACATGCTCTTTCCCCTAAACTCCTTATTCCCCTCTCTAGTTACCAATGCTGGAGAGGGAGTTACACGATTGTCAGGCAAGTGGGCTATGTTGAAATAACAGTGCACGGCTGCACCCAAAGAAGTTGAACGTATAATTTAACACTGTCCATCTAACTGGAACTGGCTGTTAAGTATCATTTAAAGCCATTACACCCATCTATATTTACTTCATTGGTCAAAATAACTCTTGAACAATGTAGCAATTATTTAGCTCTGAATAATTTGATGCTTGTTCCTGGTTTCTCATTCCTAGTTATTACAACAGTAGTCCTGACCTGTCCAGAAATAACAGCCACGCACGATTAATGCAAAAGACAGCAATTTCTAAAGGTCAAAAAAACTGGCCAATCATCTTCGATTCTGCAGAGAGCAATTTGCTGTACAACTTCAGTACGGATGATCTGGACTTCAGCTCTCCACAAATGTGGTTTTCATGATAACTCATTTTCAGAGTGCAGAAGTCTTCTTTGAGAGGTATCTTTCCAAGCTAAAGCCCTGTTAATACTTCCCCACCTTTGCCTACTGAAGTGGGAATTGAGCAAAAATGAGACAGCACAATGGTTTGTCTAATGGCAGTCTTCTTCACATGGTACACCTTGGGCTTTGGGAACTTTTTTCACCTGTATCAGTAACCTCGTTGAGTTTTTCTCTCGCTTTACTAGCTCAGATTGAGGAGATCATTGACGCATTTCTCAAAAAGGGAAAAAGAAAAAGAACATTCAAGATCGGACAGATCGAAGTCTGTCACAGCCAATACAGAATCGCTCCTGGATTTGACAACGTGCACCCACAATAACCTCTTCAAATGTTACACAGTAACTTTTTTTCAGGGGTAGGGTTTCTATTTTATTGACAAATGACTGCAGTCTAATCGACAATGAATACTTCTTGCAACACAGCAGCTAAATCCACAGGGAAATGTACCCACTCTTCAATCTCAGTGCTCATTATGTAACTCTGTATGTGCTGTCTTAAATAATACAGAACCTGTATGGGATTTATATGAATTCTAACATACACATGGATTGTTCCATTGTAATTTGAATAGACACGGGTATGAGATAAAATAAGGGTATTAGTATCAACAAACAATAACAATTTTTCAATAATACCAGGATAATATTACTCATTAACTCTGTCTCAAATCAGGAAAACCCCATCTTCCTCATGCCTTGATGCACGAATGCAAAATACATGATACTAAATTTACAAATCACTGAATCTATCATAATTTCTCCAGAAATGAGATTAAAAACTAACATACATGTATCATCAATCAGTGTGGCAAAAAAAGGGTCTCACAGTTTGCTTTGCGTGTAATGTTATAAACTATCAAAATCATATCATACACGTATAACAGGGAATGTCTGGGTTGTTTTTTTTTGGGGGGGGGGGTGCTGCCATATGCTTGAAAAACCATGCCATACATTATGAAGACACCTGCGTCTGTTCCCAAGGTCACACTGACCAGGATTCATAATTACAGTTGACTTTCACTGATGAGTACCAAGCTAAGCAACCCCCACATACTATTTTATTTATAGTCTTTGAAGATATCATCAACTTTTTCATTGTGAACTGATACTCCGCTAAAGTGAAAGTCTAGCTCTGCTCTTTAAATTTGTGAAGAATGGACTGATCAATATTTCCTTTGCAATTCAAGAATATTTTTTTTGAAAAAAAAAAAGGCTTTTCCAACATAGCAGTGTATAGAATTTCAACACAAATATACACCTACACAATTTCAGCAGTACTGATCTCCATTTAAGTGAAAGTCTGTGTATCATGGACTAATGAATATTGTCATCGCAATTCTCAAACATTCTCAACATTGAAATACATCAAGCATTAATTCCCAATATGCTTGTGCACGCAATTATGAAAGAAATCCAGACCTACACAACCATACATGTTTTATTGTATTTAACCACACTGCAAAATTCACTCTGAATACCGCTACTTTTGGTTAAAGTATGATTAAAATTTCAAAGACCAATGTAGACTTATACTGCTTAGGGAAAGAAATGTAACTCTGTGGGTGGCACGCAGGGGAACTTTTAATTTCCTAATGCTCTGTCCATGCCATTATTTCATAACAACAAAGTTAACTGCGGGGGAAACACTCAATAACAATTTACATTAAGACAACACGAGCTCGTCTAGAGATATTCACAAAGACAAAGAAAAAGAAGACGAAAAAGAAATGGGTTAAAGTGATGCAAATCGAATAAACGCTCCCACTTTAGTTGGCTAGAAGTAGAAAAGCTATGGCATTGTGAAGTCCTGGACCTTGATCAATAGGAAACCTGGAGAGAGAGAAAGCTAATTGAATTGAAGCGTTAGGACTTGCTGCTCTTATGATCCCATGGGTTCCACCTCCCATCTAGTGTATAGGAGACAAAACCTGTCTACCTTCCACTCCATAAAACTATGTCCTCTGTCTCAAGTTTACATCATAACACAGTTACATGCCATTATCAAGATTATTGAGAAAATCAATGGCCCAGTGCCCTCCCTGTATTTTTCCTCGTGCTCCCCAATTCCAAAGTTCGAGTAACATTCCTTTGCAGAGTCCTGGAGTTTGGAATTGGTATCATGCTTGGGTTGGCAGTGGGTAATACTTGCTGGAGGAAGGAAAACATTTAAAGAGTCAGTCTGCATGGTCTGGCAGCAATTCTAGTAATTATTATTTCCTGGCTCAGAACAGCTGCCCTTGTTCTGTACGAGAACTGTCCAATCCGAAGAGTCACCCCTATAGCGCTTCTTGACAGCGAGCCCTGCACACAAAGACTGACAAATCAACAGCACCCTGATGAGATAAAGTGGGAGCAACTTTCTTTTTTCCTGGCCGTAATAGCAAGGCTCTGTGAAGAATTAAGTGGAATTATTCATTTGAAGAGCGAGGTCTGTGATTTAAGGTCAGTCAATGACAAGACTGGGTTAAAAGAAAGGTTATAGCATGGTTGGTTAACTGCTGATCACGAAAGCCTGAAGAGGTATTATCTGGACAGACAGGGATCTCCCCAGACAGGAAGTGGCCTCCGATGGGCTGTTTATTGTGAGAAAACCTTTACTTACCACCCTGTACGTCCACAGCACATGACACAGGCCAGGACAAGGACCAGTAATATGAGCACACCGACAGGGATGAGAACACATGCCAGGAAGTCCTGGAACAAGCTGTGGACTCGGCCATGCACAGCCGACGGAGGATCATAGTCATCCACCAAACTCCAAGCAAACGGTGAACTGTCACCTGCAGGCACACCCTGACAACAGCAAGTGAAGACAAAGTATTACACCATTTGATTCATAATTTCGGAACACAGGTCACTCCAGTAGACTGCAGCAGGGAAAGGCTCGGGTAAAAATATCCGAACATTATTATTTTCCAGCCTGCTTTTCCCCCCGAGGGATTTGGACAGCCAGGGAGGACATTGAAGGTAAGAACATCAGGAAAATAATCACATTTTTTTTACTGCTGTTTCATTAAACTGTTCACATTTATCACAGGTTGTACAGTGTCATTTTTTTTATCACAGTTTATATATCATATCAGCAATGTACATGTGTGTTTTCTAGTTATCAAGCCTTAGCTGTCCATGCATGTGTTGGGCCAGTCAGGCATGCCTATTATAGAATTCATTCCAGGAAGTGGCATGGAGTGGTATTTGCCACAATAGGTTACAGGCACAAGTGTTCTCTTACTTTGTACAGTGAGAACTGTAGTGATAAAGCTATGGCCATTCACTTCTACACCATACTGTAATTAAGTCACGGCCTGCGGACAAAATGAAACCATTGAGTTAAACGCAAGAGCTACAGGAGCTAGTGTAATCCATTTATATCTAAAAAATAATTCAGTTTTTCTTGATATTAAACACATGCCAGATGCCATTTGTTCTATAATGTAATTATCCTGAAATATAAATCACATTAATATTACAGAAGCAAGTATTGTGTAATTTTTATTTAAAGCATTCCGTTGATGATATATGTATAATAGCAACAGACTGTGATAATTATGCTGATCATCAAATGAGAACTAGATCTGGTTAATTGTTCATGAAAACTTAAGAAATTAAAGAAGTAAAAAATTTTGATGAATTCATAACAGGCTATAAACTTGAAGAAAGTTCAATGTCTTAAAACAATGGATGTAGAAACCTGAAACACTTGAAAGACTCTGTAAAATGGATTTAGACGATGATTTTTTTAAAAAATATTAGTCTTTATAACCCTGTAAAATTACTTGAAGCTATTATGAAGATAAAATTAATGACATCAGGTTACGATCTGTTTTATACCTTCACACGATTTATGATTCAAGATCAGTTTTAAAGACAGATTATTGCTTAGTTCTAGATTATGATGATCCAATATACTCCAAACAGTTTTGATGGATGCCTTCATCTCATTTCAAGGTCGTGGTGGTAGATCGCAGTCTGCAGGCTCTCCATTAATAACAGTCATTTGAAGTAAAGATGTAATGTTTTAAACCAGAAAAAATTCAACATAATAATAATCCTCTCCTTCATGCCACCAACTATGTGACATTCATCCATTAGATAAATTAGATGTCTTGTCACAAAAACCTGAGCACTTTTTATAAATAAAATCAATCTTAGAACATGTATAAAATGTCTTGCCCAAACCAAACAAAAAAAAAACAAAAAAAAAACAATAATAATAATATTACAAATATAAGGAACATAAGGAAAAAAAACTTAAAGAAAAAAGAACAAACAAAACAAAAATACACCCTTACATCTGTGTTGGTGTAATTTGTGATCTCTCTCCAACATTAAATTATTAATAAGAAGTCTTTCACAGAGAGGCCAAACAACCCTGGGAGATAGGTTCCACCCAGATGAAACGAGCAGTGAGCAACACTTGGCAAAGCATTTCTCCAGTCGGCCACTGAAGCTCCACTCATTGTCACAGAGTATATGTGCCAATCCTTTATAAACAAAGCAAGGAAATTTAAGTGTTGCTACCATATATTATTCAGTGATGTCCTGAAGTGATGTGCTATAAAATTCTAATGGACTCTGGCATGCTACAGTAAACGGATGTTTGGTGGGAAGGTGGAGGATCAAGGGGGAGTGGGGGTGGGGGTGAGGTGGCGTTTAGTGAACCTGGAGACTCATTGTCTCAATCCCCCCACCACTGTCTATACTGGCAACAACTTAACCAAAGTCTACAAATTAATATGAACACTTAGGCAAAAGTGTAGCACCAACACAACCTTGACATAAACTTTAGAAGATAGGTAAAGATACCCAGGTACTTAACTAAAATAATACAACAGATTTCAACTTATACACATATGCTTAGCTATAATAACACACAGTAAGTTATAATCAATGGCTTAATGCTTTTGACTGCCAGAGTCAAACTAGTAGTAAGACTGGATTACAACAGCATAACTATATAAAAGTTTAAACCTTGCAAAACTGAATATTTCAAAACAAAAAATGACCTCAAAAAGTAAACTCCTAAGCATTTACATCTTTCTGGTATATTTCCACTGAATGGTGTGTTGATTAAGGAAGTTGAGAAAAGGGGAACACAAATATAAAACAGGTATCCCAGGGCGAATCTATTTTTAGCCAATCAAACGCACTTAAACTCAACTTTGGGTTTTAGTTTGTGATATGTCAGTAATATCCACTCATTACATGAAGTTAAAAGGGACATAAATCAAATGTGCGGCCAAATCAGTGTTTCTTAAAAGATGCTTACATGATATGAAGTCAAATCAGTTAGGGTATCCAAATACATAATGAAAATACTGAATACATAACATGTGATCAAGATTTGTTTGGACTTCTTGGTGTTTTCCTAAAATAGATAGGTTTTCCTAAAATAAATAGGTGAAATTCAAACTGTTTGTTGAACCATTAAAATACGTGATGGGTATATTCCACACATTTTAAATCTGAATTTCAAAGTACGTCCCAAGCTATATATATATATATATATATATATATATATATATATATATAGTTTATAACTAATAACGAGTGTTGGGATCAACATTAGAGCGTGAAACGCAAATTCTACAAGGGTAATATCAAAAGGTGTTGATACATGTAGTTAAAATGAATAAATGTATGCCATTTTGTTTAAATCTCATAAATTTCCAATGAAATGAGTAAATAATAAATGACTGACGCCTTATCAGTAGAGTTTCTCCAAAACAGTGAGGAATAGGTCACCCAATACAGTATGAAATTGCAATCAAAACCTGATAAAGAATATGTACTGATTTCCTGTTGTTGTACTGAGTCAGGAATATTATTCATTAAGACTGAAAATTCAATCAAAATATGTTTGATGTTGTGCTGTTAATTGGAGTCAGACGAACACAATCTGAAGTTCTTATTTATTTATTGTTGCAGTAAGTTTTATGGGAGCGGGAGGCCTGTGTTCCTGGGCTAATGGGAGCTCGTAAAACTCCTTCCTGCCTGTATCAAGACAGTCCAAAGCTGTGAACTCATTTGTTCTTTCCTTTATTGTGTCATAATTATTGGTGTACAAGTGCTCATAAAACATATATGAAGTAAACATGGCCTGCAATGTCACTGAAGAAAACGATGAATTCTACTGTCATTTGGACCTAATCTGTGTAGATTAGAGCTTCCTCAAGCTTCCCATTAAACCAGCTCATGTCCAGACATGCACACCATACTGGTGAAATGTCGCCCAAATGGCGCCTCACAAGCATTGCTGACCGCTTACTGTCACCAAACAGTGCAAGTGGTGGACTTTACTCATTGCCAGTCCCAGGCATGCCAGGTTGGATTCGACCCACACATCCTGTGTCTTAGCAGTTGAAAAGCAATTAAGCACCTTATAAACTACGTGGACCAAGGCTCACCCCCCTAACATTGAAGCAATGATTCTGATTTCAATGAACGCTAAAATCTAAAGTATTTTGTAGAGCGATGCCCACCTAGTACTGAATACAAACAAATTCACCTGAATGACTAAGTGACATTCCATGAGCATACAGGTCTGTGTCAAAGTCATGATGAATTAATACAATGAATTACAAGATGTACCCCATTTCAAGAAGACTCAAGAACTTTATTTCCAGAAAATGTCAACATACATAAACCTATATAACCACAAATCACTGAAAATTATTGGATCTTATCATGATTAAGCCCTTTTATTTTCTCACCATTGTTTTTTACTATCTCTTAGTTACGAGGTTAGCCAATCGTGAAGTCAACTGACTGCCTGGAAGTCTGAATAGATCTGGCAAATTGACAAGTTTCTAGTTCGTCCTACATGCCCACCATCTCACAATACCTGTAGGAATCATGCCAAGTTTGTCGTTAATCTAATGTGACTATCTGTCAATGTTGATTCATTTCCATAAAACAAATGCCCTTCAAAACTTCCAACTAACTATAAGTTTTAAGTTAACATTATGTATCTCCACTTCTGTACATTCTATATCTCCATTTCTCACACAAATATGCACCACCTAGAACTTACAGGCCCTAGTTCTTCAAAAATATAGTTGTTTCTGGAAAATCAGAATTGTATTCTGTACTTTGGTTTGCTAAAATCTTTGCATAAGTTTAGAGTAGCAACAAAGTTGTTCACCAGTTACATTTGCAACATATATGCCCCAAAATATAACATTTCCTAGATATGCCTAAGAAATGTTAACTTTGCTAGAAATGCCAAGAAATATAACACTTTGTATATTTTCAGATACACAGAAATGTAATAATTCCAATATATATCCACAGAGATGTAGTATTTGTTAGTAAAGGCATCCATAAAATATCTGTTACTCCAAGACATAATGATTGAGATCCAAGTTCGTGGCAAGCAAAAGCATGCTTGCACAGCATCTTCATCTCTGAACCAATCTTAATAAAATAACCAGAGGTTCTGTGGTCCTACATGTAAATGCCAATTGTCAGTTTCATCAAACACTGATCAGGTTAACCTGAAGTACCCACGTCTGAATAAAACAGGCAACGGCAATAAGAGTTTAGCCATACATACGGCTTGGTAAGCAGGGTGGAATAGAGAGACGAAAGTCAATATTGAAACTGCGTGCCTTGAGACGAATTTCCCCACAACTGTCTTGGGAGCCATGGCTAAAGCTAATGAGCATATGGTAAGGTAAGGATTATCAATCCTGCTGAACAGACAAGTGGAAACATCACTTAAGGCTGGCCCTATGGGGAGCTACGCCTTGCTGTGACCCAGTATATATACCTAAGAGGTATACATGTTGACTTCGAATGGCACATAGTAGCTAGTACATTACACTGTAGGCTATATACAAGAACTTTTATCTTTTAATGGGAAAAGACAAAATAACTACATTTTCCCAATGTATTATTCAAGAATAACATATTGTTAGCCACTTGCTGAAGAATGGAGTCTTCAAATAACCTGTGATAAGCTAGATTATTTTTTTTTTTTAACAGCTATCATATGTATGTTTGAGTGCCGAAACATAGATGTCACTGTACGTGTTAACAGATACGTTATTTCTGGCCAATCATATTGCATCAATTTTCAATCTTCTGGATGATACCTCCAAGTGATGTTTTTCTGCTTTGAGTACATGCCATCCTCAACCTGGGTGATGTAACATAGCCAGAGAAATACAGAGCTCTGTTACATCTATAATACCCCACTCCCATAATGGCTGCACTTTCACAACTACCACAAGCTGGAACTGATCACATTTTATCTTGTTTCTGTCAGATTTATTTGTACGGAATTGTACACATCATTCATATTTTATTAGTTACCTTTCAATGCCACACTCAAGCATGTATTACTCCTCAGTACATCAGACATAAAAAGTTTTGATACAGGCGTGACAGGCAACATATAGTTATAACTACGGTTTTATTTTCCTTTGCTAACAGAACTGTAGTGGTCACAAGTAAAAGACAAGCACAATAGCATCTTAGGTTGAGAAAATAGGGTACATAGTAATCAGGCTTTCAAAAGTGTAACACTATGCGTATTGATATTTTGTTCTAGGCAGTTATATGCTGCACTCGGGAAGTATGTGGGCATGATTTGTGAACTTTTTTCAAGGATTAGACCAAGTACCAGCTATATCGGTAAATCTAGACCCATTTATAAAAGAGAATCTTTTTTTTCCACCGAGTCCGGGCTTGTACAGCATGAATGATATGTTATTTATGCATTGTTCAAGAATATTAGATATGTACATGTATATCAGTGATAAAATATTAATTCATTGAGGAGACATATCTCACCTAGCCAGCCAGATGTACATGTGCCCATCAAACCTCTTGGGATATATGCAATACCACTGTCGAGGCAAGGTCAAGATCACTGCTCTACAGCTAGCTGCATGGTCTGCTGGGAGAGCGGCTCTGTTATATTAGACTGCTTGTCCAAACACCCGCACAAACCCTAAGGCAGGCATGTGAATTAGAACATGTAGTTTTCGTTGATGTCTGTCAGTACAGCTGGGTTAACTTCCCACACTGTCAGTACCATGTGTAGAATTCTCAACCCTCCCAAGTGTTTTCATTGTCTTGTCTTCCTCAGAAATAATATGTCAGTATGTTAAATTCCAAGTACTAATTGTAAAAAAATAAATTTCAAATTAATATCATCACCAACTTATGATGATCTTTTAGTTATTTATTTACTTCATTACTATTTCCACAATAACTGAGAAATAAATGAGTCACCAACTTATAATGACATTTTATTAATGTCATTTATTTAATTACTATTTTCACAATAACTGAGTATGTGTACAAACTTAAATTTCAAATTTAAATAGTTAACTGGTACTCAACCATGGCAGTTGTAAAGACTAGGTCTGTCATATTGATATAGTCAATGAGCCCTTCCTCAGATGCATGCTCATTGTGAAAAGTGGTTCTTCAATGAACTGACGTCACTATACCGTGTGATAGGAACCTCAACAACTTTCAAATTCCCTTCAAACAAATTTCATATACATGTACATGATGGCTGATGGATTTATGGCATGTTTGGATGGAGGAAACCAGGGAGAGCTCTGTAATTATATGACATACATGTATCTCTTTATGTAAAAACCAAACCAGTAATACTTGTATTTGAACACACGACTTCATTGGTGAAGGTCTACAGTAGTCAGCTGATCTAAGGGTTTCAGGAGTGCAAAAATCCCAATTTATCGATATAATGCCAGTCTTAGGAGCAAGTTATATAAATTAGTTGATTTAATTTTTTTTATTTTTATTTCTGAAAAGTTTACTTAGCCTGACAGCTAGTCATAAATTCAGGAAATTGTTTCTGCTGCAAGGTTGCATGTCAATTAATAGCTTACAGAGGGCTTTTAGGATTCTGTCAAAACTGTGGTCAATAGGTATTAAAAGGTTGAACAGGATATCATTTTGCCTGCGTATAAGTGCAGTGTCAACTCTGATATTCTGGAAATGGGGTTTCTTAATGTCAAGAGTGTCATAAAGCTAAAACCACAGCAGTGTAATGTCAAGGAAGTTCCTAGACCTGCAAGCCCGCACACATGTCACCTTGTTAATATAAAATGAGGAAAAACGATGCAAAACCGAGAAAAAAAAGTGAATAGAGGCAGCTCAGCACAGTAACATAATACTTACGCTTTACAGAAGCATTAATAATAAATGTGCATGGATTCCTTTGTCTCCATCATGCCATGGGGTGCTAATCGACCTGTGAGATAAAAGGTACTGTGTTCGAGAAGTTTAAATACACCCATGTTACTCAAACACAGCAACAAAATATTCCATGTGTTGCCTGGAAATGTCAAAATGTGTCTTAGAAATAACTGTAAATTGCACCATACGGAGCAATGTTTTCACACCACATAAGGTTACAAGCTAACTTCTGATGGCTGAAAGCATATTATACATATTGTAATTGTTCAACCTTTTCAAATGTTTTCAAGGTGTCTGTTCAAGTATATTCTGAAGGCGTTATTCTGTAGAGACTGATGTAATTATACCGTTTGTAAAGCCCCGAGATTGGACAACTCAGCCATTACAGTTTTGTCTTCAACATTGCATTAAAAAAGTGTAAAAATCACACTGAAGGTTGCACTTTCAAGTGCGAATAGGTTGAGGAATTAGGGTATACGATAAACGACCTAAAATTTTGTGTAAAAATGGTCATGATGAAATGTCACCAATTGCTGCTCTTAGTGCTGAACCTTAGATTTTCTCAGCTGGATATCACTTTTACCATACAAATAAAAGCCTCAAAATACCTTTTTCACATAAAATAAATAATACTGTCTGAATCATGAAAAATATACAACTTCGTCATGGGCAAAATTATAAGTCAGATACATGTACTGTATGTGACCATTAATAATGTAGGCCGGCAATGCCCAACTCAAGATGCTTTGCGCCGATACCTGCACTAACTCCTCCATCCACGATATATGACAAGAAAGATTGAGCAGGGTTGGCAGAAGAAATGTCTGTCTCCTTCTACAGTACTCGCTCGTTTCTTTATGCTAGGCTATAAATCTTCGAGCTATCCAAGATAATGTTCGAGTGTTGTCTGGAGGCAGACATATTAAGATGTTATATCATCTTGATCAGGCATTAATAACCTGCTGGCAGCCCAGACTCTCCGCTTCACTCGGACTGGCAAAAATTTGGCAAAAGTAATTCCTGGGTACACTAATACTGTCCTTGATAGTAAAATGCACTTGATTCAAATATTAGTCAGCAATGAAAGCACTTATAAAGCCCTTACCAACAAATGTCCAATTTCCTCATGGAGTGAGTGAGTGCTTGGGGTTTAACATCATACTCAATAATTTTTCAGTCATATGACGACAAAGGAATGCTTAGGATGTATGTGATGGGCCTCATTGTTGCAGGATGTATTTCCATCATTCTGTTATCTTGTGCTGCTTCCCTGAGACGCCTTTCCGAAGGCAAGTAAGCCGCTCCACCCGAGCCATTATACTGATACAGGCAACAAGTCGTTGCGCTATCCCCTTCATCAAGAACGCCAAGCAAGAAAGTTACAACTTCCTCTTTTAAAGTCTTAAGTGTGGCTTGACCCAGGATTGATCCTGGATCTACCTTTCCTGAAGCAGACACTCTACCAACTGTGCTATCCGGGCTGGTAACTTCCTCATGAACAACTGCAGTTCAAGGATGTGTGAATACACACTACCATATTTGTACACTTTCATATCAATAGCTGGCTAATCTACATTTTATAAACAGATTTAGTTATTCATTTGATTGGTGTTTTACGCTGTACTCAAGAATATTTCACCGCCGGAGGCCAGCATTATGGCGGGAGGAAACCAGAAAGAGACCGGGGGAAACCCACATCCACCTGCCAGTTGCTTGAATGAATGATTATGGCTTAACGCCAGCCGGTTGCTTGAAGATCTTCCCACATACGGTCGGAGAGGAAGCTAGCATGAGCTGGACTTGAACTCACAGCGACCACATTGGTGAGGGGCTTGTGAGTCATTGCGCAGTGCTGGCGTACTAACCCCTCGGCCACGGAGGCCCTCACTTAGAATTACTTTTCACTGAAGATGGCACTGAGTTAAGACTGTTCTACTCTTTGAGTACAGTAATGCTGTTGGCCAGAGTTTATAACACAAATTTATTTGTATCTCATTTATTCAAGATCTAAAGGCACTGGAGTGTCTAATTCTCTTTAAGAAAGTAATTACCAACTATAAGGCAATTTTCTCCCCTTGGATATAGAAACAACTTCGTTTTGTTCACAGTCGTGTATGAATTCAAAATGTTTTTGGAATAATGAGTATTATTAAAATCTGCATACAAATTCACACTTCCTGCAACAAGTTTGACATTGGCTCAACAATACAAAAAAAAAGTTTTGAACCACAAAAAGAAAAACATCTTTTCAGAATATGTCTATTTATTGAAGACATACAAGACCATCAAATTATAATGACTACAGAAAAGCTGGCCCTATCTACTTTAACCTGAAATCTTCATTTGCTTACAGGCTAAGAGGTTTCCCTACTTTGGTAAAAAAACGGTTCAAGAAGAACAAGAATTACTTTTTCCACGAAATGAGAAAGTCATGCAAAGATATATAAAGGCATTAATGCATTTCCCATCAGGTAATTGCGTAATGCTTCCAAGACATGCAATGTGTTAAAAGCATGGAAACAGGCCATGACTTGAACAGAAATCACCAAGTTTACCAATTACGTGGCGATGCCCTACTTTTCCCAGCATGCAGCTCACTTCCCAAGTGTGGCAATGTCAGTTTTCGGCTTTCAAGATGTAACAAAAACTTGTATCTTTAACTTTAAACACTGACAGATATTTGAGTATACTTGTATTGAAATTTAGACAGACGAATTCTGGAAGATTGTGTGTTTTTTTCTTGATATATTCTGATGATTTAGCATAGAACTATAACAGACCAGAAGAGTTTCCAGTTGAACTGTATAAAGCATTTTTTGTTCAAGAACTCCAGTTTGATCGATAAATTTTGTAGTATTTAGCTGTTGCTGAAGGTGAAAACATCACACACAGTACCTATTCTCATTCATTTGTTAAAGGTCAGTCAATGCTTTTGTATTATTTATTGTTCTTGAGGTTAATGGGGTCAAAATAAATTGTAAAAAAGCATACGAGAGTGTTGTCACCAAAAACATTACGATGATAAGTAAAGTTTAATGGCTGTTTTATCGCAGTGAGACATGATCGGCTGCTGCATAAACCAAGGGACAACAGAGTGAGTGAGTGCGTGGGGTTTAATGTCGTACCTAACAATTTTTCAGTCATGTGACGACCAAGGAATCCTTAGACTGCATGTAATGTGCCTCAATGTTGCAGGATGGATTTTCACTGCTCTTTTATCTATAGTGCTGCTTCACTGAGACGCCTTACCAAAGGCAAGTGACTCGCCCTGCTCGAGCCATTATACTGATACGGGCCAACAAGTCGTTGCAGTATCCCCTTCATGCTGAACACCAAGCGAGGAAGTTACAACTTCCTCTTTTAAAGTTTTAGGTGTCACTCGACCCAGGATTGACCCTTGACCTACCGATCCCGAAGCGGACGCTCAACCAGGGACAATGAAAAATACCACGTGTGGTCACAAAGACATCCCCCCCCCCTCACCCATTTAGTTAACAGTATGAGTCTTTGTTTCCTTATAGCTCCATCACAATGTGCCAAAAAATCTCTTTTCATCATAATACAGATGTTGTGTTAATGTGTGATTGTGAACTGACAGAAACTTGATTCAAGCTCATCTGGTTTTGAAACAATTAACTCTTTAAATGTTTATCACACCTAAATTAGTAAAGGGCAATTGGATGACATAACCATATTTCTCCATGGTAATAAAGTTATGCCAGAGATTTTTGCCAAAAATCCATATTCCCTAATCATAAAAAATTTTCTGCGTTTACCAAGAACTGCTTAAACTACTGCCTTTCAGTAAATATCAGACTAGTAACTACTTTATTTGTAGTGTTAAAACGATTCCAAAGATTGAAAAAATTATAACACGACCTTCTTTATTAGGGATTTTGAATAGTACCAAGTGCACAACTGAGGCTGTTATTTTGTGAAATATAATTATTTGGCCTATTCTAAAATAATAACAAAAATTCTAATAGAAAAACCAAAAAAAAAAATCAAACGCTTGAAGCTCATTTGCATATGCAGCCAAGACTTCCCCCACCCCATACTGAAGGAAACTATATAGTAACCAGACAATTAATGTATTGTTACAACTATCACACCGAAACAGTAATTGGATGTTCAATCAGAGCAAGAGAATGTTAATGATTTTCTTTGACCCACATTGACGTGGGTATAGGCTAATTTTGGCCCGCATACATATGCATTTCTCCAGACCAACATGTACATGATGTGCCTGGTTATTTAAAGGAGACTTGACAGAACTATTACTACCAAGGACAGGTCAGCCAAAAGAAACCTTGAGGATCTAGTCAACCTTTACTAGATCCCTGAGTGGATGAGTGTACATCTTCGGTGACTTTTTGCGTGGCCATGTAACTTGCTAAAAGCATTCTATAACGCCAGCTAATACATTAATGCAAGGAATGTGTCATTAATCGTAGTTCTGACAAGAGAGGCGAGCCACCTTTCTTTTCCCGTCGGCAAATGGCAGCGGGTAGATAAATAATATGTAGCGAGGGCGGACGATGAGAAACTGTCAACAACTCAACAGTCATTAAGTGGCGATTGCGAGGGCATAACGCTCTGTATAACATCGATGGTTCACCAGACAGCCTCAATGCGGCGTTTCAAATGCTTCCAGGAAAAACCTTAAATGATGAACGACCTTTTAGGTATAATTTAGCAAACGGCGCATGGATCCTTGGCCGGATTCCACCATTATCCTCATGGTCTTCTAACAAAGCGTTCATGGCCAGAGGCTGAGAATATGACCTTTCAAAGAATCCCCCAACATTTCCCCTCAAATTATCCAGCATCCTCCTCCGTGAATTGGTGTCTTGGAAGTCAAGTTCAAGTCAGTAAAAGGACTGACCTAGAATCCGATCAGCCACCATTAACAAGCTTGCAAGCAGCCAGGAGAGAGGGATTTTAATAATAGTACCTTAATATAGTTTTCCTATATGTGTAAGTGCTCAAATTGTAATTTTAGTTTTCAAGACTGAGTCACTTTGACTCCACATTACAAGTTTAACCGCTTTTAGGTTTACTGAAAATGAGAATTTCACTGGTGCACAGAAATGTGTAAATTAAACTATAGAACACTGTGCAATGCTCACAGATACTGATCCATATAGTAATACCAATTAACATTACATTTCTGTCTTCCCCCGGGCTCTGCCCAGTTTCCACTCACCATAATGCTGGCCGCCGTCTTATAAGTGAAACATTCTTGAGTACGGCATAACACACCAATCAAATAAATAAATAAATAAATATATATATTTCTGTCATCCAGTTATTTAACTTGGCAGGAAAGTTTTAAGCAAAATATATAAACAAAGTGAAATGAGAAAAATATTTATAACACATACCCAATTTTAAATAATTATGGTTACATACGTATACCTATAAAGTCAAACCTATTATAAAGACTTTAACTTTGCTCTTGCTGTAAATTTGTAAAACTATGTGCCTTTCTGGTTTTACCTCTGAGGCAATACTGAGTGCATCAATTTGCATGGAATTTTCAAAGAAATAAATATCTAATCTGTAGTTATTGTACAGTGACAAATATCATGTCTTTGCATTGACAGGAGTACGATGTAAATGTTAATAATCACTCTGCCTGATTCATGATCAAATCAGAGCTGTGTCAAATGTTATATATAGATATCCCAAGGCTATACATTTATTTATTGGTGTTTTATGCTGTACTCAAGAACAATATGACAGCAGCCAGCATTAAGTTGGGACAGGGAAGAAACCAGGCATAACCTGGGGGAACCCACGACCATCTGCAGGTAGCTGGAAGACCATCCCACATACTGCCGGAGAGAGGTAGGTGGCTAGTATGAATTGACTTGAACTCACAACAACCGCATGGGTGAGAGGTTCCTAGCCTGCTAACCACCTCCGCCTCAGATGCCCCCACCCAAGGCTATACAATGATTTATTCTCAGGCTGACACCAAATATCATTATACTGCCATTTGAGACACCTGTAATGTTATTTTGCTAGTAATGTCCTGAAAATTGCTGTGAAATTATGCAGAGATTAATTTGCTAACTTAACTAGAACTTCAGTTTTTTTTACGGTGTCAATACATTGTACAGGCTAGAGATGATCAAATTGGAGTGAAAAATGTGCCAATTCTAACAGGTTTGGTTTGAAGATAATCTTTTTTGACTTACTTGTGCTTTTACTGTAATTGGGTAAGGTGAACAAAAAAAAATAGTATAGACAAGGTTCCTTACACGATGCTTGTGTCCAATCTGCTCTAGGTTCTTTGTTTTCACAGCAAATTACACATCAAAGCTAGAACAATAAAGCAAGAGACTAAAGCACCACAGTTGCCTCTGCAGCAATTCCTCTTGCCACCCATACTGCCAACAAAATGGTTACTGACATATTGACCTCGGGCAGTCAGCCATTGTTGCCTGCAACGGTCACTTGTAGAAATTGTTTAGGCAGTAAGATCTTGACGAATGTCAATCCAAGTTGCCCTAGACAGCCAACTTAAAGGCTTTCTGGTGGCCTAATTTGATAGAATATCTCTGACTAATGCATACAAGCTTAAACGCAATCTGCCTAAATTGGTTCGGATGAAACCGCATGGAGTTAAAGTGGACGGGTAAGATCCTGTTTGGCAGATCTTTCTGTTCTGTGAATTACTTTGTCTTCTGGAAGTCTTTCACCACACATTGCAGCATCAAACTTGACAATTCTAGCATCTGAGAATTCACAGTTAGCTGCTCTAAATCTATTGATTTCCCAATCAACCTGTGTTAAAGTGACAGATGAAAGGCCAACGGCAATTTTAATACCTGTAATACTTTTGCCGAAGCCAAAATGCAGGTGTCCTCCGCAACAATTCCACCCTGAGCCTTACTAATTATAAACATATAAAGACAAATGTGGAGACACAAATTAGCTAGGGACAATGACCGAGAGCCTAACGAAAATGTACAAATGCTGGTCTGGTGGGAGTCATCCATTGTAGACGAAAGTGCCCACTGATGGGCAAGGAATGGATTAACTTGATCTTGGTCTGTCAAGGCTTCTACAGAAAACCGTTGAGCCTGTAATACCCCTCGTTTTTCTTGATTCCTAACAAAAGAACACTTTATCAGTTTCCATTACTCTTACCTTGTTTTTATAACGTACTACGTTCTTTTTGCTTGCACTCCATAGTCTTTTTGCACACAAAAACTAATTAATCATGTGGGTGTATCGGTCTTTAAAAGAAATACAATTAGCATATGAAAACAAGACAATGCTGAAGAAAAATAAATCAGGTACTTTTAGGGACAGTATTCTCATCAAAACAAGACTGATTACACATGATATATTTGACAAGCGTCATTGGATTTTATCTGTATTATTTTCTGCCAACAAGAGTAAAGTAGTTTAGTGATGTGTTCAATCAATATATACATTTCAATATGTCTTTGTTGGCCCACATTGTTCGATTTTTACCAAGACATAAATGTGTATAGTTACTTTTAATACAAAACCCATGACCTTGAAAGTCTTCTTAATGCAATGAAAAAAAGACAGAAATCTCTACACCAGACAAGCATCGATCATTACAATGTGATTCATACAGCGGCTGTCACAAATGTGTCTTTCAAATTTTTGACCAACCACATCTCAAATGTTTCTAACTGGCCTTCAAACTGTGCATTTTGTGCCCACTGACTTTTGTTATGTATTTATTTATAGAAACCCAGTGATCATTGTTGCACCTGATCTTTTCCTATGTTTTAATATGCATCGGTACTTAGCTGTCCTAATTGTCTATTGATTACAGACAACACAATTGTCTTGGTTACAGACAATATAATTAATTGTCTATTGGTTACAGACAATATAATTGACTTTGTTTCAGTCCAGTTTTCTCCAAACAACTTTGTAACGAAGGAGAGGTGTATATACATGTATGTAAACCATGAACAGAAGTAAGAAGTGTACATATGAAAAAAGCTCCTGTGTTCAAATACACAGGAGACTATAAAATTGTGAATTTGGTAATTAACGGTAATTAATATGCACATATACATGTGACATCAACAAAGGAACAGTGCCCTTGTGTTACTATGCTTCTATACATGTATATGCAGAACCTGAGCTAAATACATGCGTTACTGAGATATCACCCTGAACATCAACTCCACTACACAAGATTGAAGAGGTTAACTAAATCATGAATTCTGTAATTCACAGTAATATGCACATAGAGCACCACCAATGGAACATCCCTCTTGTACATATTATCGTGCTTCTACGTGTACCCTAATTTCTCAACCCTTTCGCATATGAAAGAGCAGCTTTCAGCGCAATTTATGCACACCTTTAATTTGATTTTGAAGAAAAAAAAGCATTTTTCTGGATTGGACAGTTTCAGGGCTTCAGAAAAGTATAATCTGATCAATCAGCACTGACTAATGCCTTTATAATATGCTTTAATAAACACCTTGTAAACATGTAAAAATGTTAAAGAATTACAGTACATGTATGCAAGTTAAAAATTCCAAGTACTTCACCCAAATCATATAAATACATGACCGTTCACATATCGTGATGAGGCCGTGCACTCGTAGGTGTTACAGCAAATCCAGTCATGTGAATTAAACTTCAAGAATGGAAGTAAAGTTTGGCACTTACAGGCAATTTACAGTAAAGTGTGTGTTCAGGATTCTATACAATCACAAGCTTCAGGCAAGTTCATAGTCCACCGGTGATAGTGGCACAGGTCTGTTAAAGCAATGCTAATAGGCTCATTTCAATTCAGGGAGATGGGAATTGGGTACAGTGTAGTGATGTACTGATAACTAGCCACTCAATCTACATACGGGCGGACAGAGATTTGGAAGCAAGGTGTTGATACAAACTCCAGACCCTTTACACTTATCAACCAGCCACGGGATCGAGTCAAGCAATTGCCCTTCATAGAGGCACTCCTCTTTAATACGCACTCAAGACATGATGGCGGGAATAACTGCTAGTTACAAAACTGTCAACTGCATCTTAATATCAATCTATGACCTATATTAAAACCACGTGAAGCTCAGATTTGGAGTAAAAAAATTGGTCAATGAAATCTGGCCAACAGTGGCTGATTGCAGGCTACATATGTTACTTCTGCTACCTGGTTGCCAAACAAACCATAATCATTCCTTCATCATTCTACTCCCTACAAGAGCATGCAGCTTAATGTCATCTTGGGATTTGAATTTTTGTATATTCAGAAATGGAGGTCTTTTGAAAATCAATAATGCTTCTTTTCCACATACATGCATGCAAACATTAGATTTTTTTTTTTTTTTTTTTTTTTTGATTGGTGTTTTACGCCGTACTCAAGAATATTTCACTTATACGACGGCGGTCAGCATTATGGTGGGTGGAAACCGGGCAGAGCCCGGGGGAAACCCACGACCATCCGCAGGTTGCTGGCAGACCTTCTCACGTACGGCCGGAGAGTAAGCCAGCATGAGCTGGACTTGAACTCACAGCGACCGCATTGGTGAGAGACTCCTGGGTCATTACGCTGCGCTAGCGCTTTAACCGACTGAGCCACGGAGGCCCCCGCAAACATTAGAAGTTCAGTTCTGGTGATAATTTATAATGCATAGGCATATTTGGTAAATCTGTGGCTTTTATAATCCTCTATCCTGTCAAAAGGTCACTTAAGTCATACTTCTCTTGAAAGCATCGATCAAACCTCTCTCAGACTGATCAACCAGTTAATAAACCTGTCCAAATTTACGGGCTGCAAAGTGAACATAAAGCACATAGTATACCGGGGACCACGCCCTCAATCAAGATATTGAGTAAAAGGAAATTCTACCTGCTGGCAGCAAGCATCGATGGATGCAGTAGAGAGATACATGCCTTAATTTTCTTAATATAAATCACACACCTACAAACCATATTTTCTCCACGGGCATGAATGCATACAGCTAATAACATATTACCTCCACATTTATTTATAATCAAATCCAGTTTCAGGTGCATGTAGGTTGATGAATTTATCTAGGCTAGACAACTTATTTAACGATAAGACAGTACGGAGGCACCGGTTTATTTATACGCAATTATCACTGTGAGCGCTAAGATAAATACTGTCTAACCTTTACCCATTAATATTCGATTATGGACGGACTTGTTTCCAACGATTGGCTGCAAGTAATCAGATGATCACTGTTGAATAGCTCAGATCAGTTGAGACCGTGCGATAAGACCTCTAATCAACAACAACCTCAACAAGATCTGTCAAAATCGTCCAGACATAAATTGTAAAGAAATTAGTGTAAATGCACACTGATTGCTTCCAAATCCTTTTCCTGAAATCAGAAAGTCAAATTATTAAGCAGTGTGATTAGGGAAAATGGCTAAATTTGTCAATGCAAACCATTCGAATATGGGTAAATCAGCTGTAAAATATGGCCCAATCATTTGCTTGACCTCAGCCGTGATGTGCGCGAGACAGTCAACAAGTTTGAATAAAGCTATAAGGGCAACAGCTCTGTGTTAACAGGTCTAAATGTTAATTGAAGCACAAAACCAATGTGGGACAGCCTGTCTCATCAAGAATGAATGAATGATTATAGCTGAAGGCTAAAATGACAACATTTCAGGCATAAATCATTGCAAAAACTGAGCTCATTATTAAGACAACAGCTAATTGTTAAAGTTGGGTGTTATGTTAGTTGTACAAAATTTTTGGAAGCTGCTGCACGCTGATTTTCAACTGAATAGGCTGTCACTAAAGAAAACTGAACCAAGACTAAATTTAAAGGTAAAGGCAAAGGTCAGGCAAGGTCAAACCAGCAAGCCAGGATGCATCTTGATGGGGTTATTAGGGTAGGGAAAGGGTACACCTTGGAGTAAGCCCTTGTATCCCTAGTACAGTCACCCTGCTTTGTGGGAGCTTTAAACTGGTGAGATTTAAAGGAATTTCTAAAGGCAGACATGATTTAGAGCTAGGGATGGTGGTGGCCAATTCAATACTCCTAACACCATCACCCCGTACTTACAGGTCAACTCCCTCACCCCTCTTCTCTTTTTGAAAAACAACCATATTTATACATACAATAGTTCGTTTACCTAACTATTAGTAACAGTTGCTGGTTTCAGGTATAAACCTGTTCTTTAATAACAAAGACTGACTAGTCAGTCAAATGTACATGTGGAAAGTTAATCTACTTAACTCTGCACACTTAATCCACTTAACTCTGCACACTTAATCCACTTAACTCTGCATGTTAATGTACACGACTTAACTTATTAGGATGACCAGCAGCATATAGCTGGTCATAATACTATCTCATAATCTAGTATTTGTACAATCACACCTAAGTAGTATCTGTACACTGATATGGATAGAAAAACATGTTTTGAAGTCAGCTGAGGGAAGAATGAAAACTACATGATAAAGAATCACACCTTGCCAGTTAGTTTTGGAAACTTTGTTTCCAGATTAGCAAGGACTAATTGTTGTGCTACCAGCTGCAAGCTACAAGGGTATATAAATAGGTACAGTGACTGTGTAGGTGGCACGTCGATACCTGGATGGGTGGAAATGGTTCTAGATGGATGAAGACAACGGTATTGCCAAGCCTGCCAATGATTAGGGGTAATATGCCATATTCAAGAATGACTCAGTTGCATAAAGTGGCGGTCATTGTCATGCATGGAAAATACCCTTTGAATAAACCACTATCCTTTGGCAAGTAACTGAACAGCTTGATCCCACATGATTAGTACCCACAGAACAATGCCAAAGTGGTCAGCACCAAACTCCATTTACAATATATGGGCACAGATGATTCCTTCATTGTAGTCTAAAAGTAATCAGCTATGGAGCTTCAGGGGATTACTGGAACAGTTCACGGAACAAATACCACAAACTTTATCTGCCCACTGGGAACTAAAGCAAAGGTTTTCATAATTATGACCATGTGTGAGCTGTAATAAATCAAGGTAAAAAAGAGAGTAAAGCCAATCTATGTAAAAACATAAAGAAATCACCTCCAAGATTTTGATTTAGCAAACTCTTACAATTATAGGCTGTTTTATGATTTGTCACTTTTCTCAGTCAGTTTTTGTAGCTTTATATCGAGTTCTTCAGCCAACCATCTGAAATTACCTCACATCTTCATCAAAAACAGGATTCAGCTTCATCCTTTCAATAAACTGTTTATTCCCATACTGGTGATTATATGGTGCCACAACGTCAGCTAAATCCACGACATCTGACAAGCTTCATGTTGTCTCAAAAGTTGTGGGCATATTGCACAATTTTGGTCTTCATATTATTTATAGTCATTTTTTTCAGAACTGTGTGTTTCATCTGAAGCCAACCAAATCAGAGGAAATATAATGGGTATATATGTGGGGTGACTGAGTGGGGGGAAGGTGGCTAGTATGCTGTATTTTGACTGGGGAAGGGTAGCCAGGATGCTGTATTTTGACTGGGAAAGGGTGGCTAGGATGCTGTATTTTGACTGGGAAAGGGCGGCTAGGATGCCATATTTTGACTGGGAAAGGGTGGCTAGGATGCTGAATTTTGACCGGGGAAGGGTGGATAGGATGCTGTATTTTGAGAACGGAAAGGTGGATAGAATGCTGTATTTTGACTGGGAAAGGGTGGCTAGGATGCTGTATTTTGACTGGGAAAGGGTGACTAGGATGCTGAATTCTGACTATATTTAACCTAACACCTTTTTGATAGCTAGTCACTCATATTGTCCTGACAGGTTTATGACCAACTGAAAGGTTTTTCTTTTGAAAGTAGTCTGATGTCCCATTGGAAAAATATAATTTTCAGCCAAGCAATAAAATGAATGAATGAATGAATGCTTGGTGTTTAACATCATACTAAACAATTTTTTCAGTCATATGACCACAAGAAGTCATTAGGTGTGTGTACATATACTGTGTCTTCTTGTGGCAGGGCAAGTCCATGCTACCAAGGTGTTGCCCCCACTGAATTATCATGCTGAAGACTCCAGACAGGACACCCCATCTAGTCACATTATACTGACACTGGGCCAACCAGTCATGCTTCCTTGCTCTAGCCTCTCAGTGCTGAGTGCCAAGTGAGGCAGCAACAAATACCATCTTTAAAGTCTTTGGTATGAACAAAGTCGGGTTTAATCACGGGTCTCCCCACTTTGAGGCAGACAATCTAACCATTAGGCCATCGAAGCAGTCCTGAGCACCAAATGTAATATCTTAGGAGAGGTTCAAGCTTTCAGACTTAAAACCTTTTGTAACTGTAAAGATTTTTATAATTAGCTTTTCATTTGTCTCTAAAAATAAAGAGGTAAATTTTTAGGGCATATACAGTACTTGTAAACACCAGTCCATTCAGCTTAAAGGAGTGTTCTTTTTACACAGACCAGCTGTCATTTGTAGGAATGACCTCTCAGTTTGTTTCTGGTGTTGTGAGAGGTCCTATTGACAGCCAAAGCCAATTCCACCCACACTATGACCTGGCTGACACAGGCAGTACCAAAGACGCATGGCTGTTGATTCCAATTCATACATGTACGCAGTTCGCCTCTCTCCCCACCCCCTTTCACCCACTTCATGCTCTGACCTAGTTACCTGAACCATACCTCAAACATAAGCCTACTCCAATCATTTTACAGGTTTTCTGTTCTTAGGTTTGTGAAAAGCTGTTGTATAGGTTTCCAATTAAATCATGTGAGTCGGCTGTTTTTGCTCCAGCTGTAGCTGCATGGCTGTGGCTAGAGCATTTCAATTTAAACTTGTATCAGGAAATCAGTTTACCCCTTTACTGTCAGACCTCCTTAGCATTAGTCAAGGCTAAAAGGCTGTTTACTGGATGTCTGTTTGTTCGTGTGTTTTGTGCAGCACATGTTGATCTACCTGGTATCTATCATATGAATTCCAAGGGACAATCTTTTCTACAATCATGAAAAATTCTATTTATATCAGATTACTGTGGCATGGAAGCCTGCAAGGCCAAATCCTAGAGGAAAACAAAAAAAAATTTGATAAAATACTAGCTTTTTCAGTTCAGATCGGGATATTAAATCAGACTTCATAAATACTTTCTAAAGAAATCAGTTGACCATAACAAAACAAATCAAATAAATATTACAAAGATAGTGTGATTTCATCATGAGTTGGAGCTACATATATATTCATTCCACACAGAAGAATGTGTACAACACAAATATTTATTTATTTATTTGATTGGTGTTTTATACCGTACTCAAGAATATTTCACTTATAAGACGGCGGCCAGCATTATGGTGGGTGAAACCGGGCACAGCCCGGGGGAAACTCACGACCATCGGCAGGTTGCTGCAAGACCTACAACACAAATTGATTGAACTTAAAAAAGAATTGATTCAAATGGTCAGTCTTGGTAATTGCCCCAAAATCCAGCAAAGAAGTATTTTCTAGTTAGAAAATAAGCACTGGGAATAACAATAAATTTAACATGATAGAATAAGCAGAACTTGCATGTTAGACAGTTGCACCATAAAAATTAGAGACTGACCTAATTTACCCACTCCATTTTGAGACATTATGTATTATCGACTGAAGAGGGGAGGAAACTGCAGTGTTCTACACTAAACTACACACCTTTGGCAAGTTTACTCATGAACTAACCCACATTTGATGGTCTGCATGCCGTATGGAAGACAAATACTGATATATCAGTACATCACAGTTTCCAATAAAAGGTCTTAAAATTCCGCATGCGCAGCTATACGGAACATGTATTATTGCACATGTACAGACAAATGAAAGGCAGGAAAGTCCACAGTGGATTTCTTTGGATACTGAACTGATTCTATTCTATATGGTTTTGATCAGATAAAGGTACATGAGTACATGTTTTTTCAAGAAGTCAATTCTGAAAGAAAAAAACCATACTTTTTCAGCAATATACAAATTCATAACACACACTCACTGAACAAAACAATTCATGAATCTATGAAATTAGATATAACAGCTCTTCTATTAACTGAGTTCAGGAACATACATGTACTCTATGATATCACTGTATGTATCTGAACATATTCACAGAATTCTTGACCAAAACATTAGTTTGACCATCTTTTCACATGTTCATGTTACCGGTTCCTACTTTCTAATGGACGGCAACATCTTATACCAGCCCGATCAAGGACTCTTTTCAAAAAGTTCAATGCTTCTCGCCTGTTACCATTGCGGACCTAGCACTGAGTGTCAGGTTCACACGGCTTATACACAGGCACTCAGCAGATGCACAATCAATATGTCAAATCAAGGTAATCAGTGATTTGATTTGGGCATCATCTGAGCAGATTTACAAAGATTCTATATAAAAGCCATCTTTGAATTCGGGGCGAGCTGAGTCGAGGAAAGGGTCAGCTCGGCAAACTGATTACACTTGAAACGAGAACGTGAGACGACCTCTTTAGTGTGGATAGCCCTCCGATTACATTAGAGCCTACATCAATTCCCCGCAAGTCAAAGAGCGGGTAGTGCCCCTTGTGGAGGCAGGTACCAGCTTTACTTTGGGTAATGAATGGAAGTGAGGAAATTGATCTGGGCATAGCGTTTTGTCACATATTTACCCTCTAATTTCATGTGGGACAAGAAGACAGAAGACATGGTCTACTGGCTTTATATGGAGCCATATGTATACAGCAAAACTCTCAGCGAGCTTTCCTGCAAGAAACACCACTGAAGTACCTGTGCATCTTGAGGGATCTTAACTCACTTTGTCTTGTGGTTTCATTCGGAAGCCTGATATCCTGTCTTCCAAACATATCATATTCTGCCTGCATGTAAGCCACTGTTACATTAGCCTGACCCATCGTCTGCCGTTTCCATGTACCCATCTGCTTTTCATCAACACACAGTCAACTCAGGTAAGACTGTAGCTATTTCTTTATTTCTTAAAGACATCCTTGCTCTAAAAGCTCTTCAGAAACTCATGTTTTTTCTCTATTCCATGGAACTATCAGAATCAGACAAACTAGGCAGTATACATGTAATTATATAGATGAAACACTCAGCCAAATACAGAGTAGACCCTATTTATTTACAAATTGTATTTCTGGCTTTTATCCTCCTCAAACCTTTTTCCCCATTGGTCAGATTCATCATGTACAATTACACCATTAAAACAGGCACAATGAACAAAACAAAAAAAAAAAACCCAAAAGCACTGAGCCATATTCAGAAGCCTTTGTAGGTAAGCATTTGAAATCAGTAATTGCTAGAAAATGGACTTGTTACAGCCATCTTTACCTTTTGGTATACGTGCACACAGTCACGCAGGTGTGGATAATTTCAAATTATGCAATACATGTCTTGAAAAAGAAAACTGACCAAAGCATATTCAAGGCAAGTTCAACCACTAATAAAGGCACTTTTCTCAGTGGAATTTATGCAAACAGTTATTACGAATATGAGTTACTATAAAAACAATTTCTTCATGTCATTAAAGATGCAAGCTTCATAAAACTGTGCAAACTATTTCTCTGCGCCTCATAGTTCTCTCAGAATGTTACAAAATATTGGTTGCAGAGGTGAATTAAATGGTTGAAGAAAAGATAGGGTACTTATGTTGTAGGTATAAGGTATACATGGGCATGCACATATGACAACTTGTATGGTTTCTCGCCTTAAGCAGATTCTAAGCTAAAATAAAGCTAAAATGTCTGGTAAAATGCTTCCTATAAGCCATCTCCTCTATACTTATTTATTTCATTGGTGTTTTCAATGTGCCATACTCAAAAATATTTTACTTATACAAATTGGACGGTGGCCTTTATAGTGGCTGAGTGAGCGAGTGCTTAGGGTTTAACCTCTTACTTAAACATTTTTCATGCAGCCATATGACAATGAAGGCTGGCTTAGCGTGCATGTAATGTGCCTCCTTGTTGCAGGACGGATTTCCACCACTCTTTTATCTAGTGCTGCTTCATTGAGACAAATTACTGAAGACAAGTACGCCGCGCCACTCAAGCCATTACACTGATTCGGGTCAACCAGTCATTGCACTATCCCCTTAATGCTAAACACCAAGCAAGGAAGCTACAAGCTAAGGTCTTAGTTGTGACCCGCCCCATTATTGGCCCTGAATCTACCGACTCCGGCAAGGATATTTATACAAACTCAGATCTACTATCTGGGCTTTTGGGCTATGAAAATAACTCATTATTTAGGTTACATCTATGTGTTCTCTCACCATTTTCTACATTGTTTACACCCAACTACAATGATCGACACAGCTGGCGTTTTGAGACCTTTCAGATAAAGCTACAATAGTTTGAGTTAGGGCTGTAGGGACGTTGCAGCGTAATGGAAATCTATAATTAATGACATAAGCCTTTTGAGGCTATAAAATTGGTATACATGTATGTGCATGTATGCACATGTGCCTTGATCCTGAGCTTTATACACTATTTAAGTACAATGGCCTATATGTGTTCTCATCATAGGCTGTTTGTATTGTGGTTTTTAGTAAATTGATTGTGAAATGATCATCTTACTGATTCAACTAATAATCAGGGATAGACAAAATCGAACACAGATGCTTTCTGTCTTTGGTTTGTTTATTTATTTCATATGTGTTTTATGCATTACTCTCTCCATTTTTTGAGGCCTACATGTACTTCTTATTTTGTACTTCTGACGAATGTTGCGCATATTTTCCATCAGCATTCTAAACGTTCGGAACTGACATCAGGTGCTAATCATCCCCATGTGGAAGTCATTGTTTTGACAGTGTTCGCTGACACAGGCTGGCCTACATTTAGCCCATTAACCTTAAAGTTGATGAAGCCTGAAGTTCAAAGCCATTTTGATACCCTAAAAAGAAGACTTGCACTTCTGCATGTTTGGAGTTAGGACACTGCACGCACTAAATAAAGATGACCAAAAACATTATATACTTCAAAAATTCTTGATTATGTGCAATGACCTGCAAATGTCTCCATGGATCATTCTCCCAAAGGTTCATTTTGAATACGTACTGCACTTGTGTACTAAGTACTTGACCTTGAACTTCAACATAAATGTACCAGTGCATTAGTGACTATTGTGCATATCATCATTCACGAAAGACAAAAAGCCTAAAAATCTCCAGAGAAACATTTCTTTGAACTCTGAGTACAACTACTCCAACCAAAATAAAGTCTAATGTCCATAAGAAAATTAAGTTGAAGCTGTTTGGTATGATGTGTAGGTAAATTAAGTTGAAGCTGTTTGGTATGATGTGTAGGACAATTAAGTTGAAGCTGTTTGGCATGATGTGTAGGTAAATTAAGTTGAAGCTGTTTGGCATGATGTGTAGGTAAATTAAGTTGAAGCTGTTTGGTATGATGTGTAGGTAAATTAAGTTGAAGCTGTTTGGCATGATGTGTAGGTAAATTAAGTTGAAGCTGTTTGGTATGATGTGTAGGTAAATTAAGTTGAAGCTGGCTGGGCATGATGTGTAGGATAATTAAGTTGAAGCTGTATGGCATGATGTGTAGGAAAATTAAGTTGAAGCCGTTTGGCATGATGTGTAGGTAAATTAAGTTGAAGCTGTTTGGTATAATGTGAATGGTGAATGAACTAAAATTTTGAACAAAAAGTGCAGATTGAGAGGCAAGTTTCCCGCTGCTGAAACTTACATTCTTCTAGTAGGAAATCATCTGAACTTTTAAACAAACTCAAAAGATCTTTCTAAGAACAATAAAACTACCAGAATCAAACAAAATGTGTACCTTAATCAGGGGCATTATGAATTTAATGCCATTTACCATTTTTACTCTTGTATATAGATAAATATATACCACTGTACAAAATGTCTGCTATATGTACACCATATATAATTCGCTATGCTACTCAAATATTATTCTGTAATTTTTGCAACAGAGCACACAAACAAGAAAAGTGATGTTTACTCCTTAAACTGATGCATGTGTCAAAGTTATCATCATTCAATGCGCTGGTTAAGTCCAAAATTAAGATGAATTTGTTTAAAGTCTAGCAGTCAACGGTTTTCAATGGTATTAGAAAGATCCAAGGAATTTTCTCAGCCAATGAATGAAATTAGTATGCAAATAGCTATGTTCACGTAACGACCATGGTAACACAATACCTGCAGTACTTAACGCTATGTGTGATTCATGAAATGGGCTCCTCAAACCTAGAAACAGGACAAGTTCGTTTTTGTGTCAAATACTCACAAAAGACCTTGCTCAGAAATTAGCAGCTCTTGTTAACAGTGCTCTAAAATTTTGTATTTTTTTTCCCCACACCCAAGGAAATTTTGCAGATATTTTCATGCAACCAACAAGATATCCGGTTCCCAGAAGATGAAAAAAAAAAAAAAAAGATAGAAAAAAATCCTTGTGTGAACTGTAGGCTAAGAGGCAACCATGTTCATTTCTTGAATTGTGAGACATAGAAAAAAACTTCTGACTTTTAGCAAAGATGTGAATATCATGTCAAAATCAGGGCAAGTACTTTTCTCCAGTTCCTATCCAATGGGATAAAAAAAAAATCAAAATAACTTTCACCATGCAAAAAAAGTCACTCGCAATTCCTTTGGGGACAAGAAAGAGAGAGACTGAAATTATAGCTCAGATGAAGCAAGATATTTAAGCGTCACGATATCGAAAGAAATATCTCTACACTTGGCAATGACATTCCGAAACACGGAAGTTGCAGGTTTTCGTTGCCGTGCTGATCACTGGGCTGCTCTTCCTCACAACTTTACTCTTTCCTCCACCCATGCTGTCAGTTTGGCTGATTGGTTCTAAGATCCATCGTTACAGAACAGTGAAGCAAAATCTCATCAGCCTCAAACGTTATTTGCCCAGATTGAAATCCCTGTAACAAGGAACACTCTTAAAGCACAGAAAAAGCTAATGGCAAAAGAAAATTAGCTGTCTTGAGCTACAGTTGCTAATGATTTGGTCTCTACTTTCCAACTTTTTCCTTGTTTTTTTGGGTTTTTTTTTTTTTTGCCACAGACGTGTGTAGATCGAAAGTGGCTTTGTTAAAGTGCCAGCTTGTCATGATATTATATATCATACCATGCAACTACGTCTACATATCATTATTGTAACTATTCAAGACATACAAATAAATGAATGATTATGGCTTAACGCTGGTTATGTGGGCAATATTATATTGCAGCCATTGGGTGGAAACAGGGCCCTATGACCATACAGGCCATAAAAGGTGCACATCTTTGATGCCACTTTTCAGAATATATACATGTACAAGTACAATATTTGGCAGAATGAACTGACAGGATCAAAAATAACTCCAAATCTTAAAAAAGATTAATTCCAATGATAAAAGCCGTTGTAGACGCGGATGAAAATTGAAGTCAAACAGTGCTGTCTAAATAAGATCTACACTGTATGTATATGACCAGTGCAGAACATTATAACTTACAAAAATCATGACGAAACAGTTGTCTAAATTAGATATACAGTATTTGACAAACTTCTTGACATAAAAAGTCCAGCTGATCAACTTTGGACAGTTAATACAGTGAGTCAGTGAATGAAGTATTTTAAAAGATGGACACCTCATACCTCTACATAAGTATATGTTTACCACAAGAATTACATACAAACGGTAGGCCTACATAGTTCACATAACAAAAGGATCATATTAATAATGCAAAATCTTTTGTTATATTCTTCTCTTGTAATTTACAAACAAGTCCTTTTTGATGCTAATATATGCCTATTTTGAAGTATCAGTTGTCTGTGACTTGAACAGACTGTTGAAGTGGAAATGCCCACAATGGTTACATTATGAATAACAATATAATTACTACCTGCAGTTAAGTGTTATTAGCAGCAGCATTTTTAACAATATACACGCATGTATATATATAATCACAGATGTAGTTGTATAGAAACTAACCAAAAGTCTGCTGTTTTGTCTGGCTATTAGCTAGTGCATATACCATGTAAATCCATCTGACAGTGTTTTTAATTTTTTTATAATAGCCTGATTAAATTTTTGTGCATAAACAACCACTATTAAAATGATCAAAATTATATACTGTTTAAACCATAATTGTACTTGCACCATCCAAGAGCTATTTTGTGGTAAAAGGATAAAAGATAAATTTTTTTCTGGCCCTACTAAGACTCCATATTAAATTAACTAAAGAAACACCTAAGTAACCACTATCTGCAACCATATAATAACATCCAAGTCCCCAGAGATACCTTGACAGTTACCAGATACCAGATATATCTTGTCCTTGATGCCTTCAGGACAATACCACCAAAAAATCAAATAAAAAGACTGTCACTTATACAAAACATTTCATCCTATAATTGACAACCTGACAGGAAGTAACCACAGGAAACCTTCACCTCGTTCTCTAATCAAGGTCAAAATGTCCTTTTACCCGAGTCTGCCACAAGCAGATCACGAGAAATCGAGTGAAAACCTTGTAGGGTAGATGCCGCTCATGTATTGTGTGGCTATCTGATCTGTTTTAAGCTTATAACTGACTGTGTACACACACATAGCGGCTTTATGGAAAGTCCACGATAAGGCCTTTGACAGCCAATGAAAAGCTGTACAAGAACTTCGCTCGCCAAGACGAGTATTAAGAGATTATGTCTCATATGTGTCCTCAATCTGCCACTTATCACAAGGTCATTCGGCTCGGCCATCCTTGCATTCTTATCTATACAAGGCAAATTTCATTTAGCTGTATATGTATATACTCTATAAGCCTGGAAATATTATATTTGGTGCAGGCAAAAACTAACCAATTTCCCAGCTACCCATATATGTTTAAAGAGTTACTATTTTGTTGGCATGGGAGTTTTGTGCTGGATGTGCCAAACAGATGGCCCCTGTCAGGATACTACTTCAAGCAGTACAATGTCCTGCTGCTTTTTCCAGACTGGCATAAACATAGAATCTTGGTGGAAGAGTTTGCCCTGTCATTTTAGTCTTTTGTTCTTCCAGAGCTTAAAAAATAACCATGCAACAAATATTTAAACCAGACCAAAATTAAATTCATAAATAAAAGAATCATTTGGACTAACTACCAGAACAGGAAATGTGTACATTGGACACAGGTCAATTATTAATTTCAAACTCACTCACATACATTCATATATCTGTTTTCTCTAAACTTAATTGCACGGGAAACACCTGCAAGTATATTCAATTTAAACTTTAGCAGGAAAAGTTTTAAAATGAAGCAGTAATGAAGAACTAACTCCAATTATAAATCAAATTAATAAAATATTAAAATGTCCTTCAATGAGTTTCAGACATATTTCATTAAATATTTAATTATGCCATGACCTTGATACCATATTTAGAATATGATCGAATGACCTTGAACTGCATGCATGTGTTCTTTGTTCATAACTCATTATATATGTGTGTTGAGACTTCAGAAGACGCTGCCAACAAAAACCCATTATTTATTCAAATCTATTTAAAAGTTCTAGAACCTCAATATCTTCAAAACAACTTTTGAAACCATAAGATATGTCCGTCATTGTACAAGAAACAAACATATATATATATAATAATAACCAGATTAAAGTGAAAAGGGTCTTTTGATATAGTGCTAACATGAAGAAGCTTACGGACAGACAGTGTTCTGCAATAATATGTTTATATTTATTCATTTATTTGAATGGTGTTTTAGGCCATACTCAAGAATATTTCACTTATATGACAGTGGCCAGCATTATGGTGGGTGGAAACCAGGCAGAGCCTGGGGGAAGCCCACAACCATCTGCAGACTGCTGAGAGACCTTCCCTCATACTGCCGGAGAGGAAGCCTGCATGAGCTGGACTTGAACTTACAGCGACCATATGTGTTTATATAAAATGTCTTAGGCAGTGGTTTTCTCATTTCCCGCTACAAACATGTACGTGTAAAGTGCTGTACCAGTGCTTTTGGGTTATGAAATTTTAGTCAATTTATTTTGCAATACAAAATTGTGAAATGTGTTGAATAGAATCAAAGTGAATTAAACTGATTTCGTTCACGGTAACATATAAGTTATTATTTTACACGAGCTGAATTATATACAAAAAAATTACCACTGAAATTATTACAACTTATATCTAATTGAAAATGATGAGCTACTGCAAACTACAGCCTAAAGATTTATTTAAATTCACTTACCACACTGTATTATAAACACCTCAAGCAAGGAATGAGTGATTTATCTGGACAGAAATAGAGATACACACGGACATGAGGTTTATTTTGTAACCAATCAGTTATACTCTTGATCATGTCTGACATTTTCCAGAGGTAAATCCATCTGGAAAGTTACTAGAATAATGTCTGCAGGTTTTGAAGATATTTTATTTATTTATCATATAGCATACCTTTTCCTTACATCTGCCACGTCTGCAATTTTCTCTTTACAATGTTCATGTACGAGCCATCTACTCATGACAACAGCAATTTAAAGGCAAAACGGGCCTCGGAAACTGATCTCCTGTACAATAACGTTACGCAACCATAGATATATCAGTCTCTGATGTCAGGGTATGTATAAATCATTTTGAGCATATCAGTCTACTTGATTAAATCACAGAGGAATATCAATAAAAAATTGATGTCGCCATGAGAACATGGCTTGCTGTAGTGATATCTATAGATAAGCCTGACAGACCTCTGTACCATATACATATACAAGTTATCTAATACACTGCAGTAAAAACCAAACCCAGTCTATAAACCTACATCATGTTAGCAGCTGAATTTGCAAAAAGGAAATGTGCATAATTTCTAAATTTAAACATCTTTTCATCACCCTGTGCAAATCTAGGAAATTGGCATCCTGCCAAGTCCATTTAGTTAAAGGGAGAGAACTTTCAATAACTCATGATATAATCTACAGTTAAGTAGTTAACTTTTGTTAAAGACAATCCAGCATGGTAATTTAACTATGATAAGGTGAATAAAGGCTCACTTTAAAACTTTTGGATATATTTAATCCTGAAAATTCAAAAGGCAAATTCAAAGCACTTCTTAAGTGATGTTAGCCAGTCAATAAAATAGTCAATGTACATACTAATTACTTTGTGATTCTCCCTGGTAAACCGAGAAACACAATCAAAAGGGATGAAACAGATAACTGGCAGGAATCTACAGTATGCATCATGTACTGGCAATCTGGGCTCTACTTACCAAGTTCATGCCGTGGGATAGGCGAGTCCAATTCTAAAGTTAGGGGCATGCTGCTTCTTCACCATGAGGCAATGTATAGGCATTTGTCCACACCATGGGTCAACATTGTTCATACCATGGGTCAACATTGTCCACACCATGGGTCAACATTGGCAACACACCATGGGCCAACACTGTCCACACCATGGGTCAACGTTGTCCACACCATGGGTCAGCAATGGCAACACCATGGGTCAACACTGTCCACACCATGGGTCAATATTGGCAACACACCACATGGCAATGATGGCAACACACCATGGAACAACTTAGCCAACACACCATGCATCAACCGTTAAAGACAACAGTTAGTAATCACATCATGCACCTGTAATGAAAAGAAAATGCTGAGTGTTACAAAAATAATATCATCATGTAAATATCAACCTGATCAAACAACAGGACTCAGTTTGCAAGAATGTTTCACTTGCATAGCAGTGTTCAGGGTGAAGGACGCCATACTGGGGGAAACCATCATCCTTCACCTGGTACCCGACAATCAACTGGGTTTAAAAACATGGACGCACCTGTGTGAGCTGGATACAGTCTTTTCACTTCATTGGAAAAGGACTACTGGTATCCTGACTCAGGCTCCAACCCTTTGCCTGCTCTATGAGAAAGGATTTCTTTCTCCTGTTTTCATAAACACACTGCTATACTGTACTGCAATTCCACCTGACATTTTACTCTTCAGGACAGCTATAAGTTCAAATTAAAATTTCCACTCAAGAGGGGACTGAAAGTTTGAGTGAAGATGGTGAAACAGATGCATGTAAGTGTTTGCATGCAAATACATATATGTGCCTATTAATACATGAGCCTTCTGACATAAAAAATAAGTTTTCTGAAGCAATGTACTCTTTAGTTCTTTACTGTAGAATATGTCAGAAGTTTCAGTCTATGTGTGCACTGAAACTTTTAGAGAGTAAACAAAAAGCAGAAAACGATGCGTTTTTACAGCAAAAAAAAAGCATTCAGCAAAGTGTTTACCCTGATGGTTTTAATGTTTTATAACAGCCTGGCAGTTCTAGTTTTCTTCACTGAGAGCGCTAATACACATCCTATTTAATTACAACATTCTCACACCCACACATCAACAATCCAGAACAGATAAAAAATATTTATCATCTTTTTTAAAATACCTTCAAAAACTTCAATTAAAAAATTTTGCTTTTTTTTTATTAAATTATTTTTTAAGAGTAATGAATGTCTAGCTGTCAAAAAATAATTTGTTATCTGCTCAATTTTTTACAATATGCAAAAAAACATTAATAGATACACAAATTTGAAAATGTTTGAAGTAAAAGCTATCAAGTGATTAATAATGTTACACATTAGGACAATTTAAGTGCTGATTCAAGTTGATAAGATTTTGTCACATATCTGTTCATAGGATTTGTTCAACATCTGAAATTCAACAGTCAAGCAAATGTGGTTAGTAAAACCTAAGAAAATGTAAAAGGAATGTCAAGTGCTGTGGGTGGTTTTTACCCTTTGCTTCATTACATGTAGCTGCACGTTCCCTATTGTGTGACACCTTTAAGAAAACATTGTGATGTTCCTTTGTCTCATGCCCTCCATGTCATGATTCTGTGATCAGGTCTTAGTTTTAGTCAATGTTAAAATGCTCTACCAGAAAAATGAGCATACTGTAACAAACTGTTTATTTCAGTGGAGCAGGTGCAAGAAAACCCACATACAATTAATCATCTAGAGGTTCCAGACCACAAATAGAGTTAAATATGCATATGACTAACACGCAGAACAGTTACAGCATTATCCAATGATCCACAACTGTAATATCAGCACAAAAATTTGTTTCTTCAGGAAACAAACAAGGCACTGCATGTGAACATGGTGGAATTTGTGTCTTCAATAAAACTTGGGAGTCCAACAACTTTCTGTTAAAACACATACAGTACATGCAGCATTTGTTATATAAAGATAAAACAGCTGTGGGTGGAAAAAATAGAAGTACATCACTAAGGACATGGAAGAATACTAAAGAAATTCTCAGAAATTTGAGTGTTTTGGGTCAATTGAGGCTGTTGAATATATTGATGATCGAATGCCGCAAACCATAGAGTGGTTAACTCTCCAAAGAGAGTCCTGAAGTTGGTAGACATGACCCCAGAGACTGACCTGAAAAGAACACTTCTGAACTGTACAATTGTTCCTGATGATATCAAAATCTTTTGCTAATCCACAAATACGTGGGGGAATCTGCGACCACATCTGTCAGATCGTAATGAATTTCTTTTCATGCTGATGTCCAGTTTATTAACTTGCCACTGGACAATATTCTATAGACTCATGGGCAATAATTCCCTGTCCAATTGACTCCCGTCGCATCATTTTCCCTCAGAAGACAAGTTTCCCACGACTTACAAACACACGTCAGGTCAGTGTGTGTGCTGGCTGGAAGTCTGCCACATCAGCCTGACCACAGGAGCGGGCATGATCACCTAAGTAATCCTACTGGAGCCACTGATTCTCCGGTGTCAAAACTTCTGGCATTTCTGAATTTGGCCTCTAGAGACTACATAGTCACATGTATATCTTTTAATGGCTAAAACTGCTCATCATGCAATTAAAAAAAATGCTTAGGAGGTATACCCTTATATTACCATCCACAACTATATCAATTTATCACCTATATTCATACATACAAGAGGTAATTTGTATTGATC
The DNA here is from genome assembly GCF_032854445.1 of Liolophura sinensis. NCBI lineage: Eukaryota > Metazoa > Mollusca > Polyplacophora > Chitonida > Chitonidae > Liolophura > Liolophura sinensis. The sequence goes on from NC_088300.1 coordinate 60,751,419, forward strand.
AAGAGATCGGATTGCAGAAGATAGGAAAGAGCGATGTGCTGTGATGGAAAAATGAAACTTTACGACAAGGCAATTAGTGTCATAAATTCAATATCGAGGATAACCAATTGCATATGCCATTTATTACAAAGTTTATTTCCAATAGTTGTGTATTAAAAACAACATATATTCTTGTTTGGGAAACACTGACATAATAGGTGAGCCCTGAGCCTATTTACCATCGAACGTCTCACTCCAACGGATATATAAAAAAGAGTGTATAGTTCTATTACAATTTCATAGCCGTAAACAAGTTAGGCCACTGGAAAAGAGTGTAACAAAACACAAACCAACTGTAACAAGATTTAACTCATCATATCAGCATGTGAACAATGTAATCAGTTGAACAGATGCCACAGAAACTAAAACCATTATGTAACCTGAAAGTTGGATAGCTATGACGACAGATGTTGCCAAAATCATCAGGCCAAAAACAAAGTAGAAACTTCAACAACACCTAGGGCAAACAGACAAACCGTAAATATAAAATTTGATCACCACTGGCATGGGTTTCTCTTGATTTCTGTGAAGGGTTACGATGATACAGATGTCATCAACGTGGATGTTTTAATCAAGACAGATTGATTAATCCTGCAGCTTGTTTCAGACCAATTGCCACATACTGGGGCTGGTTCCACAAAGAAATGTTCAAAGTTTAAAAGTTAAACATTTCGTAATTTACGGCCAAAGAATTTCAAATTAGGACAAATTACCATTATAACATATATTTCCCAGTTTTAACACCAGAGATTAGAAAATAGACATTTAGTTAATTCAAAATTCATATTTTAACTTATTGAAGTCTTCTCCTTACTTTGTGAAGTAGAACATCCATAATAACTGTGATGCTTATGCTGTTATGTATTACTACCTGAGGATGTGGTTGAAGGTACTGGCTGATCTTCATTCATAGATATGTTTCTACTAAAAAGAAATCAGCTGCTGCCCGATAGGTCACTGACATTGTTTACAGTTGAACTTTTTGAGATGTATAGGGAAAAACTTGTTGGAATTAATAAGGTTTTCCAACTCACTGATCATGAATAGATCTCATTAGCAAATCTGTTATAACAGGCTTCCCTTCAGACTAAAAGGTGGATTTCATTTTCTATATTCATGATAATATGTGATACAGACTCTGTCCATGAAGTCAGACATGTTGTCTAACCCAACCTTTTTCCTGTTAGAGTTTCTCGCTAGATGCATCCTGATCAATTCATGCTAGATTTACAAAAGTTGTATGACTCAGTTTGAAGCTCGTCGTCATGTGACTGACAAATTGTTGAGTACAACGTTAAACCCCAAGCACTCACTCAGTGTGAAGCTGATTGGGACCTCCTACAAAATTTGTTACAGCTGGCTGCACAACTGTGGACTCAAGACAGCGATCAGCATTATGTTCTAAAACAATTAATGGCACAGAATGTCCATTTCAAAAGTCTATTCAACGCAACGCACCCACTGTCTCAGCACATTCACAATAAAACCTCACATAAACAAAAACAGTTCACCTATGGCAAGGAAAATGGATTTTAGAATGGTCCCATAAACAAAGTGCAAGAAGACTTCAGCAAGGCAATAAAACCTTTGGTGTGTACTTAATAAAAAAAAAAAAGACAGCATCAACAGAAAATGGAACCACAAACGGTTACCTCTCAAATGAAAGTTCCATAATGGCTGATGCAACGGGCAATTTTGGTCATGATTCAAAGGTGAGTTTAACAGTTTAAGTGCAAGAACTGTTCCTAACCATTACCTGAAGCCATATAACACATTACCATGATGTCAGCAGAATAAGTGTTATATTCATACAGCCTTCCAAATCACTAGCTTAATGTGACAATGATCTTGTTTCTATGTCATTACTCAGTTACATCATTGAATGATGAAATGTGCTCTTAAAGTAAACAATTTTATGGATATAAAACGGTTCCAACCGATATATAAACATGACTTTGAAACAATACATAGCGTGATCATTTTTGTACACAAGAGTATCAACATCATGATAGTTTGTGACATTTAATAATGGGTTGGAAATAGAAGTATCAGTGACAAAAACTTCGGGGGGGGGGGGGGGGGTTGAGAAGCAAAAACAAAATGTTTGTTGGTCAATGAAGTTTTCAAAACACTTGCCCATTTAACTATTTATCTGCCAAAACCAAGGTTGCAGAATGTACTTTAGCTCCTCGAATTAACCCGCAAATTTTATACTGGAACTGAGTATAAGTACTGATGATTTTGATATTTAACTGTCTCAGACACAGTCATACTCTATACGGTTGTCACAGCCAGCTGGCCAGTGTAGTCACTTCACAGATCAAAAGTGGAATTACAACAATTTTATCCAATTATCATACTACTGCTATTATTACTTCTGCATTCAAGTAGGTCATTTGTCATCTGCAAATGTATACTTTCCTCTGGTGCAAATTCTCTCTAGATTGCTGTCTGTAACAGCTTGAAGTAATACAGATTCTATTTCAACTGACAAAGATATGTAGCCACGTACATTTTCAAGTTGGAACTGTACGTAACAGCTTGTGGAAATACTCTCCCATTTCAGACCCAAAAGACATGATATCTGTTTTACACAGAACAGTTATACAATAAATATTTATACATGTAATGGAGATTTCAACAATCACTCAAAGGTATTTTACTCTTTGCTAAAAAATGTCTTAAATAGTTATTTAATATATTAGTACATGTATTAATATTTTACTAAATCAACCAAACCTTCCCGTCTAAGCCATGTACTTTCATGGAGATTCATCAGTCTACCATTAAAAGTTGATGTTTGCACCCCTTCTTGAGCACTCAATCTGAGCCGTCCAGATTGTCTTTCAACTCGTTACATATATACGTCCATTTTTTTAATGTTCAACAAATCAACCAAACTTTCCATTCTAAGCCAGGCCCTTTCTGGAGATCCACAAGTTGGTCGTTTATAAGGGAACAAGTGGACCCCTTTTTGAGCGCCCAATCAAAGCTGTCCACACTGTTGTTTCAGAGAATCACACTCTGAAGCTCTCCATACAAGACCTAGGTGGGAAAAGAACTGAATGGGAATGGTTTGGGCCTTTGTATAAACCCACCACAGAGGGACATAATATCTGAAGAGTTTGAAATGTGCTGATTAAACCTATGTTGGTTTATTCAACTTGGGGATGATAAAGAACAATAAGCCGGAGGCTAATCAACAAAGTTCTTTGGACACAGCAACACTGTAGATATCAGTGTATAAAGAAATCATTACTGACCAATACCATTCTAATAATTAAGCATTTCTATGCTTGGATATTGATATCCTCGACATGGTTATAAATGATATGCAAACAATGAAGGAAACAGTCTTCTAGGCGTGTATTAACTTTACAGACAGACTTTGCAATGAAGAAAGAAGTAAAATATTTAGACTGTTTGCACTTCATGCTTAACTTTGTACAAAACCATGTCTAAAAGCACGCAGAGAGAGCCGTTAAAATCCAGGAACCGCGACTTGGATTGTATGGTCATAATTATGAGTACACACTTTAATTTAAGGAAATGCACTAAGGAAATGCACTAATAAAATTGCTGTGGGGCTTAAGTTTTTAACTTGTACCAAAATGCACATGTGTATGCTATATGAAACCAATCATACCCTGCACCAAAGTCTGAATGCCCTGTAATACATGTACATTTACTGACCTTGGAGCGATTTAATCAATGGTGTATGTATTGATCTGCTAAACTTACCATTGCTTCTTGGTTAATCAGCAACTCTTATGACAGGAAGGAAGCAAAAGGAAGATCATCTAATTAAATCGACAGTCATGTTACTAGAGTCTGAAGTCGCTTTACCATAACGGCATGCATGACCCACAACAGAGCTGACGCTAAGAAATATTAAGTCAGATCACAAATGTTTAGTTACTGAGACAAAAATAGCTTGCAATATAAAGCAAAGGTGCAGGCCGGCCATGATAGCCCACTGCGGAGCTTCACGCCTTGGCAAATGAGGCTGCGTATTCAAAGGCAGCTTTTATTGTTTTGGCTGTGGTATGAAGTCAGGAGATTTGCCAGGCATCTGGTGGAGGGTGAAAGGGGGTTTAATGTCCTTGAATGACAAATGTTAAGATATAAAATTAGTTCTATCATTAGGATGTCTCAATAAGAGCAAAGAAAACAGAAACAATTTAGCTGCAATTATACTAAATTTATTTATTTATTTGATACCATGACGTTTAAAGATTGTTTCATTTGGTGAAATCTTTTAAGGTGAGTACAATTACGTGTAGACAGCAAAAAATTTCTTACAATTTTCACGTTACACAAAGTGAGGCCATATACCTATACGCTTTTGACCACTGCATTGGCCAAATGGTCATAACAAAGACTTTTAAAATGGTACTTGCTGCCTTGCTGCTCAGCACTGAGTGGTTAGAGCAAGGAAACATGACTGGTTGGCCCGGTGTCAGTATACTGTGACTGAGTGGGGTATCCTGCCTGGTTTCCCTCTGCATGACATTCGACTGTGGCAGCAGCACTTTGGTGGCATAGACGCACCCAACCACAAGACGACACAGTATGTGTACACACACCTAATGACCCCACATCGTCAAATGACTGAAAAATTACAACGTAAAACCCCAAGCATACAAACATACATAAATACCAATATATTTAGGTTATAGACATCAAGGATATATCAAAGTCAAGTCAGAATACCATTAAGGATGCTAAAGTGAAAGTTCAATGGAGATTTGCCACAATTCATGCGTTTTCATCAATTTGTATGGTAATGTTCTCTATCAATATTTGGACTCGGTGCAGTAGTACTGAACCAAACCTTAACCATACTAGAACCCAGCGGCTATCTTAGAACCAGAATCAGATCTTTCCTGCAACGCTAAGACCTACGATAGTCCACAAATGGCCAGGAATATTTAACAGGATTTGATGTATGGGATAATACAACGTGCCTGACACAGACTCAGTTTGAACTGTCTTCCTACATACATGCATGTGTGCTAGGTGTGTTACCGGCGATAAAACAGTCTTGCCAGAGATTACAGTATCCCAGCCTGCATATAATTCATGAGGTAATAAATACTACAAAAATAAAAACTTAAGCACTCATAACTGTACAGCGATAAGATTTTCCGGGAACGTCTTACCACTTAATTATAATTCAAAAATAGGTTGATGTGTCCAGAATACATGTATGGGCATAAAAATGTATGTTACATTCATACCAGTTCACTTATTTGATTGGTGTTTTATCCTGTACTTACAAATCATTCACGATGGCGGTCAACATTATGGTGGGAAGAAGCCAAGCACAACTCAGGGGAAACCCATGACCATTCGCGAGTTGCTGCACACCATCCAACATATGACACGCAGGTGTCTTAATAACGTGATGCACATTATGTCAAAAGTCAGACTGGTTAGCTATGAAACACCCATCTACATTTTTGATATTATATTTAATATTGCATATACTGAGATGTAATGAAGTGTATAGTATACATCTATATTTTGCTAGCGTAGCGACAGAGAGTCTAAATTCACCGACATCTAATGACAGAATTCACTGACAAATTTAATGTACATTGTTCCTGTGCCACTGAACTGATAAAGTGTCAAGAGGGTATGAATTTCCCGGGGAATAAAGCACATAAAATATTCAATTTCCTCACAGTTATGGCGCCCACAAACTGATTTAACAGTCTGAATCCACATGAGTTTAAGTCCCGGGAGATGGATGCTGCTCTTATCACCCTCAACATTTATATTTACGTGAGAAAACACTTATTGACCATATTATAAAAACGTGAGTATATATTTCATCTTTGTCTACTAAATTACTGAGAACTCTGTAATTAGCAGAAAAACGATTCCCTAATGAACTTTAATAATAACATTATATAGCTAAAGTAAGGCAGACAGTTTAATTTACAAAACACTCTAGTAATCTAATGGTTTAGAAAGAGTCTGCCTCGAAGTCGGGGGACCTGGGGTCAAACCCTAGTCTGATCATAAAAGACATATAAAGTGGTACTTGATCTGAAATCAGGACAAAAAGGTTTTACTTATCCAGTACAGTTTTGTGCTATATACTATGTGGCTACAAACTGTAGGCTAAAGTAAAACATTGTTTCTGAACTATAAGTGATGTACACAGGTGAAAGAGAATTAGCACTTAATTCATAAAATAAATGTTGCCAGGAGCTTGTTTGTAGTCTATGGTCAGAATGTGTTTTGAATTAGCATTATATTATATTATATTATATTATATTATTATTATATTATTATATTATATTATATTATATATTAGTGTTATAATTGTCAGCACCAGCCTGTCTGGTAAGCAAAAATGTTTAATCAATGAAGTTCTATATTTTATAAATTTACTTACTTTCCCACAACATTAATGCCATCTGTTTCCATGGGATCAATGGTTTTTCATTTGAATTTGTTGGCTGACCTTCTAATTTGTTACTAAATTTTCTTTGATCTGCTATTGAGTGCAAGAGTTGTTTTTTTTTTCTAGGGTCTTAGTACGATTGTAGACTAGCTAAGACACTTTTGGCCCTTGATGTTTTAAATATTTATGTCCTTATGTCTGCAGTTATATATCAATTCATAGATAACAGCAGTTGTGATCGATACAAAATCTTCATGAAACAGAAGGCTGTTATCTTTTTTAAAAGAGACATAAACAATGTCCATCATAAAACCCATATGTCATCCCTGCATGGATAAACTTGACTCATTTACATCTGTGCTATTATCTTCGTGAAAAAAAAGAAAAAAAGAAACTCACAACAATGCAGACAACAAAAACATTTCCGAGTACTGTTTCTCGGAAATGAACGGATCATTGGCGTACTGACACTTTTCACTGAATCTGTGATAATTCAACATTCATCATAGATTTTTTCAGCAATAAATGAGTAACAGACCGTACAAAAACGTTTTCCATATATTACAAAATATTAACCGACCACTTCAGTGACACTGAACAGCTCGCTAATTTAAAAGCTGTTGACTCCTTCTCTACCTAAGAGTACTGGTCTGTAAAATACTTTTTGCACCATTGCGCAGCAGGAAGAAGATCTAACCTATTTTAATATCAAATAGGGTAGTTGACAAATATAACCATGGCCAATATCAGATTGCGGGAGAAAAAGCCAACAACTCAACAGACCGAGGTTTTCACAATTTATATTACCCCTTCAATCACTGAGGTCTTCTAGTACACAATGGCCAAACCAGTGATGGGTGAAATGAGGAATTGCTTGCATTGACATCATCACACCACGTAGTCGATATCTGATCACTAAAATGTATTTTATGCTCCCATTTTCAGGAAGAGAGTTGCTAAGCGAAAATGACTATACAACTTAACACCTTGGCCTTGTTTTTCAAACCCCCTTCAGAGACTGGCAATCTTTAAGGATACCATCATGAGCTATACAAAGCCAATTTCCACACCAATTAAAAGTACAGCATGTACCAATTTGGCACTTAATTTTTTGCAACTATAAAATACATACTCTTCTTTCAAATTCAACAACTCATAAGTATATTAGAACAATATCAATTTTACTTATATATAGCCGGGTATATAATCATTTTTATACCCGGCTAATGATATCAGACTAAATCATGGGACAAAAATGTTACCACTGTGCCAACTGAACTGAATATATTTTAATATATGGTAGCAGTTAGGTTTATATATGAATAAAAGTGTTCAACCAAGCTATTTTTCTCTTAATAATTAATAATATTAATTAATAAATAATAATAATGATTATATATATATATATATATATATATATATATATATATATATATATATATATATATATATATATATATTATTCATTATTATTCATTATAACTGATATGTAATTCAACTATAATGCATAACCAACTTATAATATTGGCTAAAACCATCCTATTTGTCAGGCTTTCTAGATCAAAATCTACACCAAGATTTATAACAATATTGAATATATCTATGTAAATTGGCATGTTTTTATAACATCTATATCTATAGGCCATAGGACCTAACAAAATTTAGCTATGTTAGAATATATTATTCTAACAGCTACAAAACTTACATTTACTTATACAAAAAAAAACAAAGTGCCCTTAAATATTGTTCTGTTTAGATATTCACACTTGATATCAAAAGCATTGTTGCATTTGAAAAAAATTGTGCATCGGTACTTAAATTATTCACGGTCATGTATTATAACTAGTGTCAATAAAATGCATTGCTTGTTTTAGCACTTAAGTGTTCTTACCCCCAGTGAAAGCCTCACGTTGGCCACTGGTGGTACTGCACTCTCCCAGAGCACATGGTGTTCATCAGTGTTTAATCATCATTAATACAGACTATGCTATGAAGGTGTCCTTGGGGGGAAATTAGCCGGATCTCGAAGCGATAGTCAAGAGGGGCTATAGAGATGGGCAAATATTGGTTCCTACTAATGGATATCTATTGAGAAAACTCGGGCCCCAAACAGAGAAAAAAAAACAACACACATAAGGGCTGCAGCTCGCGAAATTGACACAATTACGCAACTGACCTGACGCCCCGTTCATCTACCCCTTCCCCAGCCCTTGCACGACCCTCAATGGTCTTAAGCTAGCATAACGGTAGTGTGGATAATATGACAGGCCATCTTGTAAATCAAACTAGGCTCTTGTTATGGTGTGAAGTGATCGCATGTTTTACTCAAACTGCACCCATCACAAGGGAGGGGTTGGATGTGGAAGAGAGGGCGTGGGGTGGGGGGGGGGGGGGGGGGGAGCCTCATCAGGTTTTGCCAGCTACACATAATAGCTTTGTGTAGACACCACAAAGCACTTGGCAGAAACAATTGCCCAGTGCAATCATCATAAAAGCCTTTGAAGGGCGACAGATTTTGGAGCAAATGTGATATCAAAAAGTGTTTTGAGCAAATAGAATGCAAGATTATTGATGCTAATGGCCATGTCAGGAATCCATTACACTGGCCAGAGAAACCTATTAGAACATCCTGTATTATCATGATGGTGGAATCTTCATCTGAATTTATCCTTTCACGGACACTGTTATAATAGCATCAGGAAACCTCAAAAACAACTGACTAGGCTTCATAACACTTCAATGTCCTACAGGACTGACTATATGTGGCCTCCACCAAACTCAACACCACCCCCCACCCACCCCACCCCTGCCCCCATCAAGCCTGAAACATGAAATGCCTTAAAGAATGCCTTAATAGATACCGGTTTTATATCCACAAGATGATTGGTCAGTAGATATGGTAGAAATCTGTTCTCTCCTGTTTACAGTCAGAGAAGAGCCAAGCGAGTGTTTCCTATACATAAATATGTTCATATTTCATGAGATACTTTAACCTAAATGCAACAAAAAACAAACCAAAAAAAAAAAACACTAAATGAAGTGTATATCAGATGGAAAGACCACTAAAACTATCCCAAAAAATAGTTTGATTTATCTCTTTTTTAGAATTTTTTCAACCGATTAAAATGGTTAATAAACTATCTGATTCCACTGTGGTGCAGAGAGTATCAGTTATGCCATAATCAGACTTTTCCTAGAAATAGCTTGTGTCAAGTAATCACAACTCAAATGGTATACGCATTTTTCATAGTGCAATCTAGCAATCTATATAAGTTAAGTGGCCAAAAATATGATGTGACATACGTCACTGGTCCTAAAATTGTGAGAAAAGGCCACCATAGAACCCAAACTTTCAAATCCTAAAAAATAAATCTACATAAAAAAACTATTTTTATGAACAGGGTTTAACGGTCTTTCATATGACATACTAGTACTTCGCCTTAGTGTTTTCTTTGCCTTTAAATGTACAAATTTTATGCTAATCATGTAATACATGCATTTGTAAATGATGGAGTGATAGTGTACATGTACTTAGTTGAATAAATCAATCATTCATCTAAAATAACAAATGATTATATATCACGTTAATTTATATATCACCTGAGTGCGCGTGCCAAAGAACTGTCTATGTTTGGTAATTGGGGTGAAACTCCTAGATTTTACGACAGCTAATCAGTATCAACGAGGCCACAGGTTCAAATCCAGCTCTCACTGGTTCAGCTGCGGCTTTAGGTCAGTAGGTTTGTTAGTTTAATTTAATTCTTTATTTATTTTATTGAGGATGACCCACAGCCAATGGCCATGAGGGGATCTCCTCTTAAAGAGGTGAAGTTACCTTGTAAAGAGCTGTAGTTTCATACTTTGAATTCCTCTCTCCCCAAATACCTGACAGCCGTGTAAGAGGTGAAAAATTACAGAATATAGGGTAAAACATTAATCAAAAAGATGTATCAAATATGTCATCATTCAACAAATTAAAAGCAATATGGCACTTTATTTTCAGGATTTCCCACAAAAGATTCACTGACGTCATCAACTGCAAGAACAGTAGGTAAGTTTTCATTCCTTACCAACTAATTTTCATATAACAAAAAGCTGATGATGTAAAAATGATATTACTCAACAACACCTACCAAATCTTACAGCCCTTACATAGATGACACATGTCTGAGGACTGTAAATGGAATAGCTGAATTTGTACAGTTTGCTCTCCTGTAAAACCAATTAATCAGGGGAGACAACTACAAGTACTTTTCCAAGTCATTCAGAAGGTGTCATGGACCACAGAGACATAAACCAATATGGCTGGCTATTCACCCAAAATCAAAGACCAAGTTATATGTTAATACACAAAGATTTTACAGATAGGTTGAATTTCCATGCATCCCAAACTTGTAACACTAAATATTACAATTCTTGTAACACATAACAGCTACACTTCTTGTAACACATAACAGCTACACTTCTTGTAATACATAACAGCTACACTTCTGTTCCAGATGTATACAAATTTTGAGATTCAGAACACATCATATTCAGGCAAATGCTTTCCATATTTGCCTGAATATTCACGCAAATATGAAAAGCATTTGCCTGAAAAATCATTAAATCATTAACGTTCCGCGGAATTGAATATCACTACTAGGTTTTTAAAATCACTACAATCAAGGCACCGATTTTACCAAAGACAAAAATTGTGTCAATATGATTTACAGTGAAAAAATTAGATCCTGGTCAGTCAATTTGCTTGCAGCTTACATTCAGTCTGAACGCTGAAGGCCATTCATGCTAAAAAAATCAGTTAATGCACAAATTCATGCAAGAGTATTTACTAGGTATAATGTGACTGAAATACATGTCCGTATAAAGCAGTGTCATCCATGCTTTACTAATCTAAACATGGCACTGGCTAAATTCTGGTGATTTTGATTTATTATATTTTCATTTGTTTGTTGCTTTATGTCCTACTCAAAGTAAATTGTTTTCAATTTCAACTCTAAACTCAATCAAATATAGACTGACACTTTAAAATTCAGCTAAATTAACACAAAAGTCAGATAAAATTTGAGGATACACTGTATACCTTATGGTATATGCTAATAAACTTGAAATAATGGGTGCGGTCAAATAATTTAAGTAAAATTTAAATAAGGTCTATACGCAGTCAGCCAAGATACCCTAATTCTTCTAAAATTTGGGACAGATAGTACTGTTGAAATTAAGTGTAAATGTAAAATATTACATTTCTTTACCTCCATTTTGGAGAAGTAAACATATGAGTATGTTGTTTAACCATGTGCAAAAAAGTACACTCAATATTCCTGCTACAATTACGTACACAGTGGCTAAAATGAGCACACCAGGTGTCCCCATAATTAAAATAGATAGGGTAGGTTTGATGCTATATTGAGCATCACAAGGTACAATACTCGGGAGCAAAGCATCCACATTGGTGAACTGTGAATCTGAAAAGTGCACACAGCAATGCATTAATTGTCTTATCAATATTATAACTAACGTCACAGCATAGACAAGGATAGGGACAACAGATGAACGTGCAAATAATTTATTGATTTGATTGACATTTTACACAATAAATCAAGAATATGACATATAACAATGAAGTAAATTAGTCGAAACTTGATACATCATGTCCGACACATAATATCTAACGTACGTCACTATTTCAGGAGGGTGTATAAAAGGAATGCCTGACAATAAGCAAAACCAGCATGTACTGGATACAGGCATATATGTATATAGGCAGTACATGTAGGTGGTCCTGCTACTTGAACAACACTAATGTAACTTATGAACACCCATGTAACTTATGAACACCAATGTAACTTATGAACACAACTAAAAAGGAATTATTATGACTAAATGAGCATATGGTATTGTAATGCTAACATTTAAGAATTCCAGAAAACCATGTAAATATGCCATGGATGAATTAAAGACAATACACAATATTAATAAATGTACTTTTTCAACTAGAATACAGATTTTGTTAAATGCACTCTGTGATAAAAAGATTCCATTGATTACTGGATTATTTTTTTTTCCTTCTTGTTTTCCTTTCCTCATTGAAAAAGAGTATAAACTACTTCAGATCCATTAAACTGCATTGCTTTTATATGCTGTCTCCAGAGAGTTGAGTTTTTCTTCATACAGTAGACAGTTCACAGCATGTAGACCCGAGCCCTTCATCAGTACCCTCCCATGAGAACTATTTCACTGTGTTGACATTGACAATTGTCATAACTGTATCTGTGGCTCAGATAGCAAAGTAACAGTCCATAGCAACCTAATAATGTAGGATCTGTTTTTTTTTGTATAAATAGTTTTTTTTTATTAAATTTTTTTAAGACCCACAGAAAAAACTTGCTATACTATCAATGACAGTTCTTTGTGGATCAACTAGTTGGTCTGTAGGTAATAAGAAAATATTATGATACCATTATTGTTGGATTAGCCGTTACCAACTTATAAGATTGTTTGCCTCTATTCCTGTTCACAAAAACTTATGTGACTTCATGAGAATGTAGGCTACAAGCTAAGTGCTTAAAAACAAACTGAATATTTGTTTTCAGATCACATTTTCTGTGGCCTACTTCATTTGAAAACATGATTTTTACAGTTCCAGAAAAACAACACCACGAAATAGGAATGTGATAAACATCCACCATGTGTTTTTCTTCTTTCTGATTTGCATGATTTGCCTGTTATATCGAATAAGGATCCAAAGTCATCTTAAACCAGATAAGGATACTTGAACGACTGATCAGTCTCAGTATTTTTCCATTGACTATATAGCCTTTAACAGGAAATTACGGACACCTATTTTTCTTCGGCAGCTCAGTTTAGTTCAAATCAAATTCTCCACTTGTGAGATTAACTGCTGATAAAGTTAACATAAGGGCATCTTGACCTTGTGAAACTCGAGCAACAACAACAAAAAAAAAAAAGAGGAGGAAATCTCCTCCCGAAAATTTTAAAATTGGAAATAAATATACTCAACTTTGTATTTATTTATTTATTTGATTGGAACTTACACCATACTCAAGACTATTTCAGGACGGGGGTCAACATTATGGTGGAAGGAAATCCTTGTAAGATTTGTAACCACAAAAGGCGAAACTTTTATACCTAAAGTGCAAGATAATCCATCAAAAATATCCGAATTTCAAGCTAATGAAGTAAATCTTGGCCAAGTAAGCAACAATGTTTAAGCTACACATGTATGTGTAGGCCACAAGCAGGACAAGGGTTGTAATCTTACAGCAAAGGATGCAAGTGCCCCCTGCAGTCAAACGCCTTTTATATCGGGTTCCAAGTCACCCCTAAACATGATAAGAGAGTGTCTGACAACAGGATGCCTACCCTGCTAGCAGTCATCATTAGACCGTCCCGTAACACTGTTTATAACACCAATTCCAACATTAGATACTGACAAATGTCAAAAGGATAGGGCATCCCACCTACAATCAGTGTGCAAATGTATTTATAGATAATCTGTTGCAAGGCTTTTTCATGTTAAAGAAAAGAGGGAAAGTCATTTCACTTAGGTTATCGCCTTGAGAAGACATCTTTGCGCTTTTTCTGTCACTACATGAATCACACCCGACATTTCTGTTCGGTCTGGCACTACAAATACAGGTAAGCAAGATGACCATGGGGTGTTATCTCTTTCTCTCATCAGTGCAGAGTTTCAAACGAACACCATTTTATTCTTCTAGATAAATGTAGATTGTTTTACAATTAGAGCAATTAAAAAAGAATGAAACATTAATGTATTAACAAGTGAACATTTAGAGCTGAAAATGAGCTACCAATTTTTTTTCTTTAAAATGACCACCTCTTGACTCTCACTCATCTTATGAAAGCGACATTTAGAAGTATGTTATTTGATTGATTTATTCATCTGACTGGTGTTGAAGGCCATACCTACAGAACTTCAGGATGTAAGTACTTGTGTTCAACATCAATCAAATAAAATAAATTCTTTGGCAGAATCTTTCACTCATGTGATATGGCAGTCAGGTTTATGTGTGGAGAAAGTGAAGCGATTGGCCAGAGTAAATCATCCAATCCATCGAATGCTGGATTCATTGGTTGGAGGCCTGACAGTCGCAGCGCGTCAGTGCCTTTAAATCGTCTGAAGCCAGTGAGACCGGTCCCTTTTACAAATATCCCATATTCTAGACTCGCTACAACAGTATTACCAACATACCTATTACAATTACCATTATTAATTCCCTTCACTTGTCCTGACTAGGTCCTATGTGAAGCTATTCATATGTATGTGTGTATATATATATATATATATATATATGTATATATATATGTGTATATAAGTAAGGAGCCATAGAAGGAGAGCAAATCCCTCACCTGCACAGCAGATCCAAACCCATCATCCCTTGTTCTGTCAGGCCAAGAACTTGTGCTCTAATCAATAGTAAATTTTGAAGCTTTCAGATGCACTGGCTAAAGGATATCCTTCTATGAATGATGCTTTACAGCAATGCCTCTAACATCATTCCAGTGTACTCCGCATGAACTCATTTTCTTTGTCTTTTGTCTCTCATAAAACACTATTCCTTGTTTAGTCCCTAAATACTGTATTACCCACTGCTATGCAAAAAAGTTTCATCATGAAATGAGCTAATTTCAAAGGTGTCAAGTATCTGTTTCTTCATAATAAATCAAACTAGCCGATTTTTCCCTTTCATAGTTAGAGATTATAAAATCTGTGCCTGACACCACTGGAGCGGATATCATCAGCAGAAACAAGACAAGGTCTCATAAAACAATTTCTGGTTTTATCCCTGATGAAAGTGTTATTCAGAACCCCAACTAGCACACAATAAAGCTTCATAAAATTATCACTTTTTCGAGATCCTGCCAGTTTCTTTCTGACACATACCATGCATTTTCACATGTTTATAATTCACATGTACCCTGATGAGTACACATGTAATTAAAATTTATTCTCCTTTATAGGCCAATGAACAGAGCTAGATATTTTTTATGAACTGGCCTTATTTACATTAAAGGAAGTTTTAATGGAAGTCACTAAGATGTGATATTTATTGTTTATGACTGTTGTGAGGTGACAAATCCAGTGTACAATTTCACTTAGTGTGAATTAATTTAATAAAAAACTGATTTTTGTACATTGGTGCAACTGTTGTATGCCAATATGTAATTTATTCTTGTCAAATATTAATTTATTCGACTAGTGTTTTATGCCGTATTGTACATAACGACTTTTCATTTATATGACGGTAACCAACATTATGGTGGGAGGAAACCAGGCAGAGCCAGGGGAAACCCAAGGCCATCCACAGGTTGCTGGAGGATCTTACCAATTTCTCATCAAATATGGTAAAATTATGAAAATGAACAGAGAAAACAATATAGTTCTAGACATTTATCAGGTCTGTCATGGATTTAATTGTGTGCATGTTCATGTATTTACTTACTTTAATATCAATCCTTTCACTGCCCAAATTACCCCACTTTGATGAATTGGGTTCCCCAAAACTGACTGAAAGCAATGCAGGCCCAAACTAATATTCACACCTTAACTGTTCTTGTGTAATGCAAGTGTGCTATATATAATCAACTCATCAATAAAATTCAACCTTCAGTACCAAATCTAGACAAAAAATAACTTAATTGACCATAACTTGCCCATTTTCCTTACTCTGAGAGGTATGTTGATTTTAGAAAGGTGTTTGAGGTTTTCCTGGAACATGGGTCTCTACTGAAAAATTGTAAGTTTCAGTACCAAAAATACTTTCTGACATTTATTTGCCTCTAAAAATACACTTTTGTGGACGAAATTTGAGGTCATTTAAGGTCAATACAAATACCTGTAGTGCAGTAACAGAAAAGTTCAAAAGACTTAAGTAGTCAACCAAAGTAACATCTGACATCTATGCATGTATCAAGAAATGCTGTTCCACCAATTTACCTATATATATTAAAACAAAAATTAAAACTCCAAAATATTATAGGAGTTCAAACCCAGATTAGCAGACAACATCACCACATCCTTTAATACATAAGCACACTCTATCTACTAGAAATTATCCAGAATGCAATATTTTACTATTGTGATACTTATAAAATGGTAGCTATGGCATGTAAAACCTGATGATGACATGAAGGTCAGACACAGTGGCCAAATCTAATCAGGACCATGGGTGCCACACACAGTCATAATTACATTTCGGTACAGTTTCACATTCATTGACCAAAATGCTTGTGATATATTCTGCTTGTGTGATTAGTTGGCCTTGGTACAGTCTTGCCAGGCAGAAATTATTTTGGAAACCAGATGAGATCTAGCTATGTATGGATATATACATGTTTATTCCTGAAAACATCATACATGTATAGGTTTATATAGGTGTCAAAATTAGCTACATCTTTTAAACTATACAGTACTGCCTGATACTGTCATACATCACCATGAACACAAAGATTTAACAATGGATATCTCGTGAGTATTATTAGCAGTAGGGGAGATAACTCCCATAGGACATTCTTTACAGATTTAGGTATTTTTGTGATTTTTTTAATTTTTTAGTTTTTTCATTGTTAGTTCTTTTTATTTTTCATTTAGCTCTGGACTTAAAACAAAAAAAGGGGATTTATCTGTAATTGTAACTGTCAAAAATAAATGGTTACATTTACCAAATGTCACCACAGATACAGCAGTATATGTAAACTATCAAACTGAGTGTACTCATACTGCACTCAGTTTTTGCTTATTGCTGAACAATTAACTCAACATTCAGATACATGTATAGATACATCAAGTTCAAGTTATATGTGATAAGGTTAAGTGCATAAGATGCATCAATGTTATAACTGCATACCTTATAATCATAGAATACATACAGAGGCATGTACTGGCTCTTATTATGAACTTTCATGCAACTACACCATGTATAAGCCTGGGCAATTCTGTTCTAGTTTTTGTCGCCTACATGTGAGTAAGGATACAATAATAATACAGGTATTTAACCTTAGCATTCTACCTGTTACCCCAGGGCTTACTGGCATCATTAGGGTAGGGACGGGAGAATTGGTGTAATTGTCCTGGTGCTACCTGTTCGTTTATTGGTCGTCTCTGAAATGTTCATTATGAGCCTGGCCGGCTACGCAACATCCTTCAGTATCATTACGAATGGAAATGTAAGGCAACCCTCGCCACTGAACCATCTAATTTGCTTTGGTGTTTACAAGCTCATGTCAGGAAGTGAACAACCGCTGAGCCCACCTACGGAGGAGAGATCATCCAGTAAAACATGACACCTTGTTTGGGTTGGCTGCCTCAACTCTGAATTACGTAGGCCTGCTCACATGGGATACTTACATGTTTACTCAAACTGACTTCCGTGTTTAGATGGCGCCGATCACTGATGTTTAAACATGTATATACAAGTACATGCAGATCTAAAAGAACCACAGCAACAGATGCCTACCTATATAGTTTTATCTCCAATATGTCAATGTACCAAGATGTACATGTAAGTTTGGGTTGTACTCATTGGCTAATGCAGACATACAGCATATCATGAATACATACAATACGTGTTTTGTATGGCCAGCTGTTCGCATTAAAACACAGATATTCCTAATTCCTGCTTCTAATACACATATGTGAATGGACTGATTATATCACCTTATCAAACACCCCTTGGTCATAGAGTGAGTGAATGGATATGCATGTACACTAAGTTGGATGTCAGTCAATAATACAACTACTTCCTGACAGTCACAAAGGATTAAAAGAATACGAGGATTAAACAGTATGAGTTGATTAATGGACAGCCACATGTAAAAAACATATCATGACCTTGAAAACATAGCCTTAGGTCAAGGTCAAGGTCACAGGTAAATTGGGTGGGGGGTCCTTTTAGCTATATAGCTTGTAGTTTAAGTATAGTAAATGTATGGCTAGATTAAGAAAGAGTTGAAACTAGGCCAAGCTTCTAAAAATGAGGGTTTTCCACATTGTCTTGGGGAAGATGTGGAACTTTATGTATGAGCGCATGATGCCGTCCATTACAGTAACGTCTACAATTTTCCAAGGGTTAAAAACATTTTGGCTTATCACGCAAATGGAGTACACATCTTCTGCATTGTTCAGTGCAAACAAAATATACATTTCTTAAATAGTGAAAATTCTTTAAGTAGTGGAAATCTCACTATGATATCGCTGCATAATACTGAGTAAAGCCATAATTATTCATTAACCAGACTAAAGCAGAAAAATGGCAGATTGAGAAAAATGAAAAAAAAAAAGAACAGGCCAGCATTGATTATCAACTGCAAGAATGATTATTATATTGCCAATGGCACTGATGCGTTTTATTTGCAGCAACGAACAAAGTGGTCATGCATAAAGTGGTCATGACATATTTGAATAAAAGATCAAAAATTCAGCAAACTAAGAATTAAAGCAAGATTGCAGCTTTGGAGCTTACCCTTTTTTTTTCTTTAATTCATATACATATGTACATACCTAAAAGTCAAAAGATACACAAATTTTAGCGAAAAGCAAAAATATTTTATTCTACGATATCTAATAGTGCATTGATTAAATGTACAAGGTTAGAAGTAGATTGATTTATGCTGCTCAAAGTATCAATTACATAGCTGAGATTTTCATGTTCGATTTTCACGGGTCCTTTTTTTAATAAACCTTACGGCAAAAAAAAAAGCAACAAAAAAAACCCCAGAAAATCCGCTTACATTATTGGCACATTTCTCCAGATTGGTTACAGTTTTTTTAAGAATGGATTTCAATGCTACAAGTCCGATTTCTTCATAGGTCAAACGCATTACATGAGAATGGCACTCAATAAGATTAAAACAATTTTCATGTCATGACATTATGTTTCATGGCATGCTCAGCCAATTAATTAATAGATAATTTTCCTTTTATCCTCTAGCTGCCTCTTCATCAACTCGTTTTAATCAAATTAATCAACATCATTTCATCAACATAACTTAAATCAACCACTGTAAAACACTGTATATATGCTTAATTATCTGCTAACATGATGATAAATAGGAGTAAGCCCATGAACACATGCATGAATACTGCTGACAACTTCACAAATGGACAACCACATTGCTGTTCATCAACTTTTGTGTCTTCATAGTTCTATTTTATCATTTCACCAATGCTCTTGTCAACACATGCACAGTTCACCAGCTTTCCGGTCATCGTGTTCATCTTTCACATGTCTACACATGAACAATTCACCAGCTTTCCGGTCATCATATTCGTCTTTCACATGTCTACACATGTACAGTTCACCACATTTATGGTCATCATGTTCGTCTTTCACATGTCTACACATGAACAATTCACCACCTTTCCGGTCATCATGTTCATCTTTCACATGTCTATAGTCTATACATATAGGTATCGCCTTGTAACCACAGGAAATATATTTACAGTGAGGATTTCTCCAATAGAGGACGTTAAAATGACTATTCTATATGTCAATTAAACACACTCATAAAGGAGGTAAAGTGAACTAAGCTCAGGATTCCAATTAGATACAAGTACCCATGTGACAGTCACCGGATAAATAGACAAACCTAACATATGGAAATACTGACATTTCACATGTCTACACATGCACAGTTCACCACCTTTATGGTCATCATGTTCGTCTTTCACATGTCTACACATGCACAGTTCACCAGCTTTCCGGTCATCATGTTCGTCTTTCACATGTCTACACATGAACAGTTCACCAGCTTTCCGGTCATCATGTTCGTCTTTCACATGTCTACACATGCACAGTTCACCACCTTTATGGTCATCATGTTCGTCTTTCACATGTCTACACATGCACAGTTCACCAGCTTTCCGGTCATCATGTTCGTCTTTCACATGTCTACACATGAACAGTTCACCAGCTTTCCGGTCATCATGTTCGTCTTTCACATGTCTACACATGCACAGTTCACCACCTTTATGTTCATCATGTTCATCTTTCACATGTCTACACATGCACAGTTCACCAGCTTTCCGGTCATCATGTTCGTCTTTCACATGTCTACACATGCACAGTTCACCACCTTTATGGTCATCCTGTTCGTCTTTCACATGTCTATAGTCTATACATATAGGTATCGCCTTGTAACCACAGGAAATATATTTACAGTGAGGATTTCTCCAATAGAGGACATTAAAATGACTATTCTATATGTCAATTAAACACACTCATAAAGGAGGTAAAGTGAACTAAGCTCAGGATTCCAATTTAATACAAGTACCCATGTGACAGTCACCGGATAAATAGACAAACCTAACATATGGAAATACTGACGTTCACAATGAATAATATAATATATATATTATATATGACAACTGAAAAAGATCAATAAAAGTTTCGAGTTCAGAAGTAAGAACAACCTTTTGGAGGTACATCTTAAATAAAGTAGCTGACAAAAGTCATTACACACTTATGAATGAACAGCAGCCATTGCAAGATGTTTATTTCTTTATTTATTGGACTGTTGTTCATCACCATAATCAAGAATAATTCACTTCAACGATGGCAACAAGCTTTACGAATTGAGGAACCCGCTTATTGTAATACATGCATATGGTGAGAATGGGACAATCCACAAAATCCCTCATCCAGGCAAGGTTTGAACCTTCACCTCAGGCAATTTAAACACATCCCTACACATACATGTATTTCTGCAAATGAGTCTTAAATGATAATGTACAATCCTGCCTATGCCTAAAATGTAATTTTAAACGATTTTCAGGCAGGGACAATTAAGGAATGCCCTAATGAGCTTATGTATGATTATATCACCCATGCTGGCTGACATGTCTGGGAAACTGACGAAGCTTGTACCTGTATGCCTTGTAAGGCCTCCTGGGTGTTTAGATACATGCAACTGATTGGTGTTAGGAAAGGTCAGATGACAATTTGTTATATTGTCTGGTTTTGTAGTCAGTGCACCTGCAGGTCTTCTTTGATGGCTGGATTTCCTGTACTAGATGTTTACAGTATATGATTGCTGTCAACAACAGGATACATACTGGAAAGGAAGATTCCACTTATACAACCTGACTGATCGGTAAATGTAGTCAAGCTGACATATCTGATTACTGTGTAAGCTTATATGCAGCCCTCTATATAGCTTCCATACTGATGAGCAAACTTAATGACATGGTCAAGCTTGTGAGCTCTATGGTCAGTCGCAATCAATGAGGTTTTAGAGGTTAGAAGAGTTGGTGTAGTATGAATATTAGAAACATAACTAGAGGCTGTGATAGATGTCACCAAAATACATTTTTCACTCATTCTCCCTCACACGCACGCTGCAGTTATGAGTAATTTAAAGAAATACTATCTTAACGTCTAAATTAGTAAAATGTGTTAAAAATGGAAAAAAAGAATGAAACCAATGATCTTCAGTTGGACATTTACATAAGTGTTTAGAATAATTAGGCCTAAATGAGCTATAAAAATGGACAAAAGGACGTATTTCACCAGTTACGTGTCAACTATCACACTGATTCTGCTCTCTATACTGTAATCTTTTATATTCAAAAATTGAAAATAATCAGGTCATGATAACAGTCAGAAAAGACATGTACCCAGTGTTACACAATTTGAACAGTCCAATTTATTGTTTGGTTATAAGTTTGTTTACAAGATTGACATACTATATAAATAAAACCACACATACATGTGCCCTAATTCTTTAACCTTTTCGCACATGAAAGAGCATTAGCCAAGGGAGCTAAAAAAAAGTTTAACCTTCAAAGAAGGTTAAGCTAAAGGGTAAAAAAAAGCTTAACCTTCAATGCATACGTGAGAGCCCAATATACAAGAGCTAAAAAATATGCTTTACCTTCAATCCATATTAGAGAGCCAAATATACATGAACTAAAAAACATACACTTAAACTTCAATCCATTTATGAGAGCCAAAAATAAAGGATCTAACAAAAGCTTAACCTTCAATCCATACGTCAGAGCCCAATATACAGGAGCTAAAAAAATATGCTTAACCGTCCATCCAAGTACACACCATACCTTAGATTAGGGAACTAAAAAAACACCTTAACCTTCAATCCATATGTGAGAGCCCAATATACAGGAGCTACAAAAACACGCCTAACTTTCCATTCAAGTATACACCATACCTTAGCTTAAGGAGCTAAAGAAACCCTTAACCTTCAATCCATGTATGACAGCACATTATACAGCAGCTAAAAAAAGAGTTTAACCATGCAGACACCGACCTTGACACTTTCGCCCCTCTCATATTACCTCTCCTCCCTTTGTACAGGTGAACTAAAAAGTTACAAAGCATACAAAGGCTGGGCAAATTATCTACAAACAAACATGTCACATCACAGGTGATTGTTTTACATGTACGGATACCCTGGTTATTTTGATCCATCCAGTACAGACCTCCTATGGCTGTATTCAAAGGCCATATTTTTATTTCTTGTACGAGACAAGTTCCAGGCACATACAGACTGTTTAGAAAAAACTTGGGGGGTGTTGATAAGTCTTAGGGGGTGAGGAGCAGGGGCATGCAGAAAGAGGGGGAAGGGAAAGCATAACTTGCGATGCATCATACATACCACTGGATTAGTACTTATTTTTTACAGGGTTGCGTTTTGAGTTTCAAAATACTACTGTTGTCAAATCATATATTGCATAACCAGTTCCAACAATTTGACAAAATTAACCAAAACATGAAATAATAAAAACTGATGCTGAGAGGAAGAAAATTAGTTCAATTTATCATGTCCACAAGTGACATTGATAGCCTAAAAGAACTTCAGCGAAGAAAATAGAAGAATGATGTTGATGTGAAAAAAAACTTTCTGGTGTGTATAAGAAAGATGACTGATATTCAACTACGTGTAGAAAAAATAGTTATGAACTTCTAATCCAAATATTTTAAAGTAAAAGTTAAGTCCGTATAACTAATGACTAGATTTACAAAATTTAGTTACTTCGATCATCTAGTTTAAACTAAATTTACATATTTTTATGAACGCACCATCTTTACAAGGCAATACAAGGGTTTAAGACTCTATTTATTCCATTCAAGGGCAGAACTGAAGTGATATTACTTCTTTCTAGATCACTGTCATACCAAAAACATATTTACATGTCTTAATTCTGCTTTAGGTCAAAATAGCATGTCAACAATTCACTATTCTAAAAGATAAAATAATTCAACCTGGAAAGATAATGCGCTCTCTATTATTTAGCATCTTTTACTCTTGAAGCAAAACTTCAACAAACTTCAATTAGCAAGGGATTCACACAACTTGAGAAATGTTTACTCTTGGATTAAAAGCCTACAAGACAGATCACATAAAAATGTTAACATTTCTGCAAAATACATGTAGAGTAGTCAGATGACAAATGTTACTTTGAATCAATATGATATCCATTCTCAGTCCAATCATCTAAAAGCTTTGTAGCAACCAAGAAATACCAAAAAAAATATATCTCAATTTTTATAAATAAAAAGCTCTCTTACATTATACATTAAATTCCCATGGTAGAAAATTGAACATGTTTAAAACTTTCACCAACACAATTCAGAAGATCTTTTTAGAGCTGCATGCATATTCAAACATCCCAACTCTTCCACATGTTACAATCATGGTGGCTAAAGGCCGCAAGGTAGACCAGTTTATTGTAAACCTATATTTCACATTAATTAATAATTTATTTGATTAGAGTTATAAGCCATATTCAAGAAGATTTCATTTATACACTGGCGGCCAGCATTACTGTGGAAACTGGGAAGCCCACAGCCATCCCCAAATTGCTTACACGTATGACAGGAAAAGAAGGCCAACAGGAGCAAAACTTGAACTCACAGCGAAAGCATTGGTCCCTTGAAATAAAGATTTATATCGTATGTATATATAATGGCAACATAGATTCTTCCTTCAAGGAAATTAAAGACAGCCCACATTAGACACAAAGGCAGGCAGGTTTAATGCATTTAAGTTTCATAGAAAAACAAAATATGTCGAAATAAAATCCTCCATTGTAGTACCAATAGGATTGACATATAACGTGTCATTATACACGAAATCATGCTACAGTGTGTTGTGCTGGACAGGAAACGGCTTGTCTGACAACAGACAGAGTGCTAGGTTACCACGTGCTTACTGCATGGCTTTGTTCTGTCACAGAAGTAAAATATTGTAATGTCAGGACATACATACTCCAAGTTTAAGAAAACTATGACAAAATAACCTAAAATTTCAGCAAATAAATCAGAAATAAAGGATTTTGTTGCTAAAAGTTACATTTTCTCCAGTAGAATACTGTCTTACGTCCCAAGCAAACATCAAAACACCTTTCTAACATTAAGGACAATTTAAGTCACTACATATTTCAGGCCATTTACTGCATCTTTTGCCATGCATATATAACACATGAATGATATTACAAGTTTTCATATCAGAGAAATTCCTTTGCTCTCACCGTTCACACTCTGAGGCTTTGATAACAGTGCTCGTAGAACTGTTTGTGCAAAAGCAGTCTTCCCTTCACTGAAGACCACTTATATCTTCCACCCATAATGCATGTACACTACATGTGTGTCACATGTCAGAAAGTTTCTCAACAACCTGTCAAAGGTGTGAATTCCCAGGCACTGAGTCACCAGACAGGGATTCCTATCAAGTTACACTTGCAGCACACTGACACTAGTCCTACCACATATATATACAGGTAACTGAAATTGATTATCTGCTTAAATATGCAGAACTCATGCTGGTTTCCACACATGAGGACATGAAGAATCAGATTTTTTTTATTTGTTGTGTAATGTTGTATCCATTGACCTTTGGCAATTTATATTGACAAACTTTTTTTCAAATGTGACATGTCATACTTGTTGAAGATAAGTGGTCTCTAGCAAACTTTATGTAAACTCATGAGAGAGTACCGCTGAGTGCTCAATGCCACTAAAGGCCTTGAGAACAATGCAAGCAGGGGAATCTTGAAAATTCCTTCTCCAAGAATGGTACCAAACCTCGAGAACAATGCAAGAAGGGGAGTCTTGAAAATTCCTTCTCCATGAATGGTATCAAACCTCGAGAACAATGCAAGAAGGGGAGTCTTGAAAATTCCTCCTCCAAGAATGGCACTGAACCTCAAGAACAATGCAAGAAGGGATATCTTGAAACTTCTTTCTCCAAGAATGGTATTTTACCCATGTCAATGATTGAAAGCGAAGCATGTACATTAACCACTAAAGCAAGACCTGCTTCCCAAGTAGAACTCAAGTAAACAGAACTATTTTATGGCAGTCACAGATCAAAGTGACAGTATATGGTTCAGGAGAGCTGACATCTCAGATAATCACAGGGTCCTGTATAGCTTAACCCTGAACACAGTGAAGGAGGCATTGAACACTGATTAAATAACCATAAACGTCCACCATCTGTTCCACAGTACACTAATTACCCATCGTAAAAACCTCAATACTTAGTATTATATGGGAATACATGGTCGTGTCTGCAACTGCTTCATTCAAACATCAGCAAATCAAACATCCATGTTTTTATCCTTACAACAGATCAAATTTACAAGGGAACATTCCCTCATAAAATTGTTGTAAATTTGGTAATTGTTGCATTTAGGCATTTTTTTTTCTTGTTATAAATTTGTATTCATCCATTTGCACTTATGCAAGTCCTGTCAGTTTGAAATAATACTTACATAGAGCAATTATAATATATTATACCTGTAGCAGGCTTACCTTCCTTAATTCATTCACAGTTTTTGCAATTACAATTGAGAAAACTGTTTTCCAATAATTGAGGAATCTTAATTGTACATTGCGCCCGTAAGAATTGTAAACTGGATCAAATCTTCATCAAGGTAAAATATATGGTCAACAAAATATCTTTGTGGATGGGGAACAGGCCCTGGCACCTTATCTCAGCAAATGCACTGATATGACCCACGCTACAGGTGTCTTATACAAAATATCCTTGTGGATGGGGAACAAGCCCTGGCACTTTATCTCAGCAAATGCACTGATATAACCCATGCTACAGGTGTCTTATACAAAATATCCTTGTGGATGGGAAACAGGCCCTGGCACCTTATCTCAGCAAATGCACTGATATAACCCATGCTACAGGTGTCTTGTACAAAATATCCTTGTGCATGGGGAACAGGCCCTGGCACTTTATCTCAGCAAATGCACTGATATGACCCACACTACAGGTGTCTTATACAAAATATCCTTGTGGATAGGGAACAAGCCCTGGCACTTTATCTCAGCAAATGCACTGATATAACCCATGCTACAGGTGTCTTATACAAAATATCCTTGTGGATGGGGAACAGGCCCTGGCACCTTATCTCAGCAAATGCACTGATATAACCCATGCTACAGGTGTCTTATACAAAATATCTTTGTGCATGTGGAACAGGCCCTGGCACCTTATCTCAGCAAATGCACTGATATAACCCACGCTACAGGTGTCTTATACAAAATATCCTTGTGGATGGGGAACAGGCCCTGGTACCTTATCTCAGCAAATGCACTGATATGACCCATGCTACAGGTGTCTTATACAAAATATCTTTGTGGATGGGGAACAGGCCCTGGCACCTTATCTCAGCAAATACACTGATATAACCCATGCTACAGGTGTCTTATACAAAATATCCTTGTGGATGGGGAACAGGCCCTGGTACCTTATCTCAGTAAATGCACTGATATGACCCACACTACATGTGTCTTATATCTCATGCTAATTCTTCTCAATTTCACAAGCTACATGAAAAAAGATTCATTCTAATGAGCAGTGAAATCTTCCACCAATTAACTTCACTGGGCAAAACAAAAAACTCAAAATAGTAACGTAGTTTCGATGTTTTCTTCCAATCAGTGTCATGTAAAATCTTACATGCCACAATTATTGACATGTCCATAAGCTTGTTCTCGATGAGATTTCCTGAACGTACCTACAGGAGCAAATACCAAATTTCTAAAGGACTCACTGAGCCCTTAAGGTGGCAACTTAACACAGAAAAGCTGCAGATACTCCCTATGGCTGACATTATTTCACAATCAGTCTCTCTCCCAAGTGAGAATTCATAAAAGGGAGAGAATGGCATCCAATTTACCACAAACTGTCAAATAAAGACCAAGGCGTCTGTCATAAATCTATTGTCTGGGAATAAATCTGATTATGATCTAACTTCCCCCTGTGCAAACTCCTTGAGTCGTAATGCCGCAGAGCCAGTATTACGTGTCTAATATGTGGGGGAAACGATTAAATTGCACTGAGCAACCCTCTTGCATCTTATGAAAAGCTTATCTGTCATGGAGGACATGTTTTTGCACATGAATTCACTATTTGGTGTCTCTTCGGTTTACATCACCATAGCTCCATTGCATGTGCAATTTGAACTACCTCGTTCCAAAGACTAAGTCAATACTGTAAATCTTTAACATTTTCAGTTTGCGAGGTGTTCATTCAAATATATTCTAAAGGTATTATGCTGTGTACACTGGCAAAATTGTACTTATTGTGAACTAAACCCTGAAATTGGTTAACCCAACCAATGTACTTTTATCTCAAATCAAAAATGTGTATTAATTGCACTGGAAGTTGTTCTTTCGTTACAAGGTTAAGGAATTATGGTATAATAAATTTGCTGTAATATGAAGATTAATCTATTTTATATTTGATTCTTTCCATTTTACACACAACAGAGGTGAGCAGTGTATAATAGAAGGAAAACAAAGTTCTTAGAGTTTTACTATATTTTGCTAAGTACCTGGCAAATCTCATGACATTAACATTTCTTGTAAAGATTAATTCTTACATTCTTGTAAAGACACATGTTCTTTAGTTCACTGAAAATTTCATCCATGACTCATTATTCATTTCCTCTGATGCTGAGAATTCTATTTACCATAGGACGTTGACCTGAGGTTGGTTTAATACACAACTCCATCTCACAATTGATCAGATCAGACAGTGTTTGTACTAAGGTGTCATATAATTTGTCATTTTCCAGCTCAACTGTAATGACTATTGTCAAATTGTGTTACAGTTCATGGAGTGACCTGACCGTCCACTGCTGTGTTTTCGACTTCTCTGGAATTTGGTTGCACAATATCCTACCGGAAAAATATAAGATTCAGTATCAAAAATAATAAAATTTCACTTTCATTTGCCTTTAAAAATGCACTTTTTGAAGGAAAACTGGAAGTCAAATACAGTATTACTGCATATATACATGTAGGCCAAAATTTCAAGGCAAAATCTCCATGAAGTACGTCTCAAATTTGAGACAGAAGAACAACCTAGGTGACAACTTGAACAATGTAACGCTCATAGATAGTATACTTTTAATTACGACTGGGGAAATTCCGAGTCCTCCACGCTGTTGACATTGTGTAGACGAAATGTTTACAATTATCAATTCTGATGGGCAAATAATGATTTAACTGTCTGGTCATCTTGGACAACTGCTCTGTTGCATTGTCCAGCTGTCCATTGATTAATCGAATACTTATACATGACAAAAACCTCATTGGCCAGTGTTCGTGGTTCGGGTCAATGGGAACCCTTAACAGATGATGACAAAGTACAGAGGCCCAACTACTGACCACCGATAACAATCTGTCTTTCAGGAAGAGTTGTGAAAATCGAACACAAGATCGAGATACTGAGTCACGTCCACTTGCAAGACAGGTATTTCCGGACTGTGGAAAATTTGGAGGATCAAGCCTTAAATGATCACAAAATCTCTCTTTTTCAGGCATTTGAATTTCAAGTAAATGCCAAATAACTTTTTTTTAATGTTTGTTTTTGTTTGGTTGTGTTTTTAAACTGAGTGTTGATTCTCTCCCTTTTTTCAGTCACATATTGAAAGATTTATGCCGCAAAAAAAATGTCCTCGGCATTTCCACACTAAAAATTCACAATGTTGATAAATTAGGCATAGAAATTATGCATAATTCAAAAACTTGTCAAAATAACAGAGTGATTTACCCGTAGAATGCAAATTAAACCCTAATTTCAATGTAAGAGTACACAGCAGGGTCCAGCAAAAGACTTGTCCACTGGCTACTATTAAAAGTGAGAATGTGCACCATGGCAGAACATTTTGCACACAACACGGGGAGGGGGATGTATCCCTGCGAAAAAAAGGCAAAGGGACGTCAGTGGTCTGGAAGCTCTAGGGTGTAAAATGAGAAATTACAGTAACCAATACCAAGCCCACAAGTCATAATTAATACACAGGTATATAGACTGAAACTGAGAAAACAAAACTATCCTGTATGTAAGATTTTTTGTCCAACTGATCATCACTTGATATAAATCAAGGTTAATTATTTGGCATTTAAAGGTATACCTGTGGCACTTCCACTCTAACCACTAGCAGTTCTGCTGTTCCTATAAGTGTGGTATCCTGTTTATTTAAAGACCTTTTCCTTTCACCTAGAAAGACTTGTACATGAACATTCATCAAAAGAATGTTACAATGGAAGAAGGACAAAAAAAAAAAAAAAAACATCATCAATTGTATAGCTCTCTGCAAGTACATGTGCACTTTCTTTCACAGATTTCATGGACAGATTGGATGTATTTTTTCAAGATATCCCTATCTTGCCTATCACACAGAAATGGAAGCTGTGTAGTTTGAAAAGCGACAAGTGGGTAATGGAACTGGTCTGGGCTAGTGGTTGTTCATCACACGGACCCATGCCGTGATAGATTACTGCTTCCTAGCTACTGACACCTTCTTTAACACATAATGGATTAGGCGAGCAATGCGATTGATAGACGCTAAACACTTGACAGTAATAACACTTGGCCCTCGTGTTTTACTCGAGCTTCAATTACACCGTTTGGTACAATTCCTTAATCAATGAAATCGGACACCGTTACCAGTAGCGTAATCAATGTCTGTCACTACCGGCACTACTCAAGCAGCCATAGGTGAAACACTGCTTCACAGATTGTCTGAAACGCCCTCCAAATCTCACCAATATTTTGGTGTTTGTTTCTTTTTCATTTTTTTTTTCTACATGATGCAATCATGACATAAGCTGACTGGTAAGCCGGCAGTTAATGTCAGATTTGGTTAGCTGTTCGTATATTTATCTAGGCTGCTATACAGAGGTAGCTTGTTTCGATCACAGGGAAGTGATCATGTCATTGAGAAATGTTGTAATGATCGACATTCGACTAGGTCGCTTTGAACTCCAATCCAATGCAAAAGAACCAAGAAACAAAAAATACCTCAACCAAGTCAAGCATCCCATCTTTTAAGATAAAGTATGGATAAAATACTAAAAAATGTGACATGAAAGATGAAAAATGAAAGAAACTAGCTCAGGTACAGAACAACCTGAGAAGAGATGAAAATGAAGTTATCTGTATATGTATAAACTTGAGATATTCATGTGAATGCTGACGTTGTATAGGAATATTAAAGGACAAATATAAGTTAATTAGTGATAAGTGATAAAATTAGAGATTAATTTACATGTACTCTAATTCCTCAACCTTTTCACAGATGTTAGGGCCATTTTCAATGTAATTTATGTGTATTTTTGATTTTGGAGACAAAAGTACATGTACAGTGGTCAGATTGGCCAATTTCAGGGTATCACAAATAATATAATTTTATCAGTCTACCAAGAATAATGCCTTCATAATTTGCTTGAATAAACACCTTGCAATCATGCGAAAAGGTTGAAGAGTAACAGAAAGATGGATTACAGTATTAGTATTTGTGATAAATGGATTAACTGATCATTATACAATGGTATTGTGATGAACAATAAGGATGAGGTGAAATGTTTATACATGTATAGATCTATTTACATGTATGGACTTTTTATCAAGCTTTAAAATGAAGATAATCTCTCTACATATAAATCTACATGTATATACTGAATTTGACCTAAAGTATCACCTAAAAAGTGCACGTTTAGAGGCAAGTAAAGGTCATAAAATATTACTTTTGGTAATGAAATGTAAATCTTTTCAGAAGGATATCATTCTGCCTTCAAAACAAACCACCAACCCCAATAGCACTGTTGGTAGAGCATCCGCTTTGGGAACGGTAGATCCAGGATCAATCCTGGGTTGAGTCACACCTAAGACCTTAAAAAAGGAAGTTGTAACTTCCTCTCTTGGTGTTCAAAATGAAGGGGATATTGCACCGACTAGCTGACACATCTCAGTATAATGGCTCAGGCGGGGCAGCTTACTTGCCTTTGGTAAGGCGTCTCAGTGAAGCAGCCCTAGATAGAAGAGTGGTGGAAATGCGTCCTGCAACAAGGAGGCACATTACATGCACTCTAAGGATTCCTTTGTTGTCATATGACTGAAAAGTTGTTAAGTACAATATTAAACCCAAGCACTCGCTCACTCACTCCAAACAAACCTCAAAATACCTTGGCAAAATCAATACAATTGTCAAAATCTAGCAAAATGAGTACATGTAAATTAGCTGTTGGATGAAATTATCGGGCAAATAAAGTCTAGGCTGATTATGATTTCATTAACCATAACCAAGTAGGTTTTGACAACTGCATCTCTCTTCAATGCTGTAAATTAGAATGTGAAAACTAAGAATGAGGTAAGGAAATGAAGACGTGAGCAAGAAGACTGATTACAGAGCAGAATACATGAAGCACTGGTCTGGAACTGAGAAAAAGCTTCTACAACATATATAAAGTGTTCATTGAAAGTATCTCTGCTGGGATAGGATATAAGTACACCAGACAGATTGAGGAGAATCTACGAATGCGGCAGAACGATAAGATAGAACTGTATTGTGAAGCCAGCAACGTCTCTAGTCTGCCTTCAGGGCCCTGTACAAAGGGTGATCTGACCGCCGACTCCACGATATCATTTATCAAGGGCCTGGGGTATAGCTCAGAGCCCGTTGCTTGTGTCTACTCTGCATGCTGAGAAATCCTTCAGTGCCCAACCAGCTCAATGCAGACCAATGCCTACTTATTCAGGCTCAGGTATATGAGAAATCCTCTTGAGAGATAAATGTTTTACTGTCAAAGGGTTTAAACGGTTGAGAAATGCCCCACAAGATTGTGTTCCCAAGAGACGATTCTAAGGTGATGACAGACCAAAAAAAATGACCAGACAGACAGGTTGAAGAATGTCTCAAATCCTCCTTGAACTTCTTAGCCCAAGATCATCTTTGTAAGAATCGTGCTCCTTGTATTACAATATCTTTGTAAGCATAAATTTGTGGTGTATGATTATAACAGACAATTTTTAAACAAAGGACATAATTTTAAGTCTAATATCATGAAAATAACTAAATTATTAAACTGTGGATTGAAGATACTGGCAGGGGAGATGCTTTCATTTATCCTGTCTAAAAACGGAACAACACTGATTAAATCATTATGACAAGACATACTGTTGGTCAAAAGTTCAAACACTGTGAAAAAGAGGAAATCACAATACAAACTGAGTAATGAATACTTGGGTACAATTTGCTAGATGCATCATGTTACTAAGTTCTGGTGCTAAGAAACGAGAAATACTTGTGTATGTAGACCGTGTTAATTTTTTTTGTCTGTTTCTTTTATGCCCAAAATGTCACCGAGACATCCAGTTTTCCAAACCAAGTTGCATAATTATGATGAAACAGGCATTTTATTATATCTAAATAGTAAAAAGACCACCGTAGAAATATTTCAGAAATATGCTCTCTTCTTATTTCAGAAATGCATTACATTAGCATAAAGTAACATACTCCATAATCAGCAAATTTATATATATATTTATATATATATATGTATTTATCTACTTACTGTGATTTCTCTGTCAGGGGTTTTTACTCCCTCCATCTGAAATGAAAGGATAGTTGTCATCTGTTAATTGACTTAATTCCATCCATTATTTCAATTAAAAGTCGTGGCTTATAAATTTTGTTTTTATTTGATTCGTGCTTAAGACCACATTGAAGAATATTTCACTTATATACTGGCAGTCAGTATTACAAGTGGAGGGCACTGGTGTACTGGTGAAAACCACTAACATTTGGTAAGTTACTGACAAACTTTTCCGCATATGATGTTCAGATATGTTCATCATATTTGAAGAAGGCCAGTGATCTTCATGGAAGGTTAGATTACGCAAACTGCCACATGAATGTCGTCGACCATCATGCGTGTATCTCGTTCCAACCCATCACTGCAATAGGACCCTTACTTCATAAAAAAAAGCTTGTAATATGAAAACCGGATGCACAAATTGCATGTATCAGTGTCAAAATGAGACAATGTAGCCTTTTTAAGGTGTAAGTCAAGTTTGGTTTGGCAGCAGCTAGATTATCTCCCTGAAAACAATATCCCAATATGTTGGTGTTTTATTATGTTTCATGAACCGCTGATTTTAAGAACTAGACAGATGACTATAGGGAAGCAGGCATACAGCAGTTGCGATCGATACTGATAAAATGATGCCTGTGAAACCTGACCAAAACATCCTGTTGTATAAATTCAATTTAGTGAAACATTCAACCTACTAGATTTCATAGCAAACGCCATATTCTGATACCCTGTCATCCTGTCCATTTTAGAGCGTAAAAGCTACATTGATCTTCACACACAGCACATAAACTTAAACATTTTCGCTATTTTTTTGTACTTGTTGTTTAATGTCATATGCAGGGATTTTCACAGATATGATGACTGTCAGTTTCACTGGTAGACTGATGAAAGCAGCTTCCTGGAGAAAACCACTGACCTAGATATGATGAACTTTGTCACACTTGTGATGTACAGATGTGAACACCACATTGGTGGTCAAGAAGTGCTGTTTTCAACACACATTAATACCAGTCTTCAACAAACTTTCAGACAACAGGTACCCATCAACAAAAGTAAAGACTACAATCTTCAACACAAACTAATACCACAGTCTTCAACACACAATACTACCACAGTCTTCAACACACATTACTACCAGTCTTTAACACACATTAATACCACAGTCTTCAACACACATTACTACCACAGTCTTCAACACACATTACTACCACAGTCTTCCACAAACTTTAAGACCACACAGTAACAACCACATACCAGGTGCCAGAACACGGTTCTTGTGTGTGTGTGTTTCTATGCGAGACTGAACATCACTACTTCAACTTATACTTCATTCATCTCCGATCTATGTCTTTGTGTGTGATTTTTTCTGTTAATTTCTCAGTTAGGACAATTGATGACAGTGTATACAATGTATATACATATATATGGGAGGCACACAACATGTAGCTAGCATTTGTGTATAAATACATATGGGAGGCACACTACATGTAGCTAGTATTCATGTATAAATACATATGGGAGGCACTCTAGCTAGTATTCATGTATAAATATATATGGGAGGCACATTAGCTAGTATTATATGAGGGGCACACTAGCTAGTATTCATGTACAAATATATATGGGAGGCACACTAGCTAGTATTCATGTATAAATATATATGGGAGGCACATTAGCCAGTATTATATGAGGGGCACACTAGCTAGTATTCATGTACAAATATATATGGGAGGCACATTAGCTAGTATTATATGAGGGGCACACTAGCTAGTATTCATGTACAAATATATATGGGAGGCACATTAGCTAGTATTATATGGGGGCACACTAGCTAGTATTCATGTATAAATATATATGGGAGGCACACCAGCTAGTATTCATGTACAAATATATATGGGAGGCACACTAGCTACTATTCATGTATAAATATATATGGGAGGCACACCAGCTAGTATTCATGTACAAATATATATGGGAGGCACACTAGCTAGTATTCATGTATAAATATATACGGGAGGCACATTAGCTAGTAATATATGGGGTGCACACTAGCTAGTATTCATGTATAAATATATATGGGAGGCACACCAGCTAGTATTCATGTACAAATATATATGGGAGGCACACTAGCTAGTATTCATGTACAAATATATATGGGAGGCACACCAGCTAGTATTCATGTACAAATATATATGGGAGGCACACTAGCTAGTATTCATGTATAAATATATATGGGAGGCACATTAGCTAGTAATATATGGGGTGCACACTAGCTAGTATTCATGTATAAATATATATGGGAGGCACACCAGCTAGTATTCATGTACAAATATATATGAGAGGCACACTAGCTAGTATTCATGTTCACCACTTCATACATCATACATGTGGTGTAAATGCAAATGCCACAGTAACTATACAACATATATTTGGAAAAATGAAGATCCTTACTGACTCGCCTTGTTCCCCCGGCTTAAGTTTTGTTGAATTGCTGTACTGTAATCATTAAGTTGTTTTGCTCATGCAAACAATCATTTACTCCCTTTCATATATATCTACTATTAAGAGTACTGAACTCAGTACTGTTACCTCAATAACGCCAGTGTGTTCCTAAACTGCAATTTGCTGACAAATTCGCAGTGAAGACTACTTTTAATGGGCTCATAAAAACTGTGATGACTGTATCCTGTAGTTTTGGAAAAGTCTTCTCACACACCCATGTGGTTAAGACTAACAATGATTTGCTTCCTTATCGTTTCCAATTACATGTATATAAAGCCACTTTTTAACATTTCTGAACACTTTATGTTAGTCAAGTATGAAGAGCCGACAGTACATGTGCCAATCACACATGGTTTACATGTGCAAAGGGCAACAACTTAACAGACTCCTTTTGTGAAGCATTTATTAGTTTTTTGCTTCAATCAATTATAGCAATGAATTCATTCCAGCGTTGAAGCCAATCGATGTTGACAGATTATATCATCGTATTTCCATGAATATTCGATGAATTAGAAATATGAGTGAAGATAGTAACTCAAGGCCGATATTACCGTTCTTACATGACAATCACCTAAATTTTTCTTGCTGTGAATTACAACATATAAATTCCAATTAAAACTTTTAACATATCACATACAGTGTGTATGAGACACATCTGGGATTGCATACACATAAATGTAGAAGTTTAATGTCTCTGTCTTTTCCTTCCTTCTTGAAAAGAGTTCCAATTTCCAATTTACCAATTAAAGCCTATGCATTTGTGAGTCACAAAGAGGGCTCTTATAGCAAACTAAGAACAGTAAATAAAAACAACTGTATTGCAGTCCGAGTTTTAACGAAACCATACCGAGATAGAGGGCAACAGCCAATTGTCGATCGAACAGATAAGAGTGACAGGTAGGCAGGCTGTCACGTAACGCTGTTTGTTATGGCCCTTAAGCAAACACTACCGCAAACTTGTCAATATTTCCCGGCAAACAAGCTCGGCACTCCATCCAGCTTTTGTTTTCCATCAATACCTCTTGTGGCCATTTAACCATTTCAGATATAGTTCAGTTCAGCTGGATAAACTGTGG
Source organism: Liolophura sinensis (assembly GCF_032854445.1). NCBI lineage: Eukaryota > Metazoa > Mollusca > Polyplacophora > Chitonida > Chitonidae > Liolophura > Liolophura sinensis. Next base: position 60,788,348 of record NC_088300.1, read on the forward strand.
GGACCACAACTAATAATCCTGGGTGGCTCACTATGTTTACACCTCTGAGCCCAGACCCTCTATACACCCAATTTAATAAATAAATCTGCTACCCAATATATCAAGCCTTACCATTGTAAACTGGTGAAGCTATGATACTGACACATCCTTTCAGTCGATACAGACCATACATAAATCTATATGTGTGTTGTACTCAAATAACTTTGTTTTCACTCATCAATTTACATGTTGGCCTGCATAAAAGAATGAAAATTGATTCACATTTGCCACAAAGTCACAAATAAAGTCCTTACAGTTACAGCGTTTAATTTCCTTTTTTTATTTTAAAGAAACAATATTCAGTCAGAATACTTGTGCATGTTTAATGAGGCCGCTGTTGTGACCGACATCGTATAAGTGTAGCAATCTTCAGTACAACGTAGAACACCAATCAAATAAATAACTACATGACCAGAAACACACAAAGCCAGATTCACAGATATTGAGATACCAGAGCACCACTGTATAAACAATCCATGTATGTCAAAAATAGTCACTGGATTCTGTAACGTACAAAAGTGGGCTATAAACATTTAGAGATGGGTATAATGAGTCCAATTTAAAGCTTTTGTCAGCTTTATTCTATAGTCATCTGACATTTATAGTCAACTGTAAATAAAATCCATGACAGCTAGCATGCATTTTTTGACAGAAATTTTTTTCACGCCACTGCATGAACTTCAACTCTATACTACTATCACTAGTACACAGTGAAGGATTCTGTGACATTGGGACTTCAACCATGAGTAGCAATTACTATGAAATTCTTGTCTCTAGCAGAAGTGCATCTTCAGGATGTAGGCCAAATGGTTCTTGATCTCGCCACTAGATATCCGGAGGTTTCCACATGTCAAAAGATAATTGCCAATGCATAGAGAAAGTGAAGCTATAGACTCCATTTTTCAAGCCACTGGCTGAAGGTGACTAGAACAAGGGTCGTATATCAAAAAATACTAGGCGCTGAAACTGATATTTGTTTAACAGTGAATTTATTGGTTTCATAATCACAAGACCAATTTCCAAAACATTCGTTCTACAGAATTAACCATCGAAGAAATGAGAAAATATAGAATTAACAAATTAATACGGATTCATGCAAAGAGATAAAAATTATGTGATAATCTTAGCATTTTTGAGAGGTATTCTTGTCCAGGTAATATTCTTCTGTGTTTTGTCGACTGATAAACCTATTTTCGTTTCATACTAAAACACCTTTTAGTTTCACTGGTTGTTCGTTCCTTTTGCGTTCTTGTAAGTATTTCAGCATGTTTTAATGATACTTAAGCCTGCACCTCTGGTACGTGGACATGTAGTCCCTGTCCTGGTGGGACAAAGTGAATGCTGCACAAAATCATAATACACGTACGGCACTAAACCAAAAATTTTGAATATAACCATATTGAATACTAAATGAAGGTAGTGCTGTTTCGCTCTTTCCAATGTACATGCCACTTTCAAATTTTTTTTTAGTAAAATTTGCTTCTCACCCATCTTTCAATCAGAAATTTGACTCAATTTTCCGAGCAACAGAAGCAATTAGAGAATAGATGCTTTACAGTTTTTAGCAGAATATTTTATCTATTTATTTGATTGGTGTTTTACGCCGTACTCAAGTATATATCACTTATATGACGGCGGCCAGCATTATGGTGAGAGGAAACCCGGCAAAGCCCGGGGGAAACCCACGACCATCTGCAGGTTGCTGCCAGACCTTCCCACGTACGGCCGGAGAGGAAGCCAGCATGAGCTGGAACTCACAGCGACCGCATTGGTGAGAGACTCCTGGGTCATTACACTGCGCAAACCAACTGAGCCACAGAGGCCACTTTAGTAGAATAAAGTAAAACTATCTCACAAGAACCCGGATGATTATAAAACCCAAGCAGCCTTCAAAACAGAAAACCTCATGACACATACTGACATGTATCAGGATTAATTCACAGGGCATATATACACGTACAGAATTTAACCAAAAGTTTTAAATGGCCATACTTAAAACTCATTTTGCCCAATTATGAGAGCTACAATTATCTATCTATAGCATAAAGTTTGCTTGGAAAGTAAAAAAGATTTAGCCCTAATTGAGTTTTGGGACCTAGAGGAATATTTTATGATCTGAAATAAAAAATTTTCCCATGAACATACTGGGCAAATACAGTGCATACATACATATCTCATCCACATCTACTACTATTAATGGTGATGTTTTTGAAAAATAATGAACAAAAGTAAACGAGTTTAACTGAGCCAATTTGATCAAAAAACCTATAGTTTATGTCCATTGTTACCAATCGCTTTAAAGGTAATGGCGACATCAAGAACCATGCAGGAAGTTGATGTACATCAGTAATTACAGCTTTCACAGATTCCCCATGGCTACTAAACAAACCAATATCAACAGCCAAATATCAGAAAGCATACAACAAAGAGTTCGCAACATACCCACATAATTTACAGAAATATAAATGACTTTTTTTTATAAATGATATTTTTCAATTCCACCATATAAACATCACGGCAGTTGACGGTCATAGAAATATGACACAATATACAAAAGATACAAACAAAGATACAAAGACAACTGACTTAACTTATCAACATAGTTCAACTTAATAGACATAAAAGCACTTGAAAGGGCACATAAACAACTTTCCCTTACTTCTCCAAGCTTCTTTTCTTAAGAAAAAAAAAACAGGAAAAAGCCAAAAAGAGAACCTACTATACAAAAACACATTTTTGGATTAAAAGAAACTTTCTTTCCAGATGCAGACATGCAATAGTCCTCAAAATCAGAATAGATGTAAAATTTGTCTTAAAAGTATTGAGATTTTCTCAGACAATAATCTTGAAGAAGCAATAATGATAATTTTCCATCAATCCCTGATTTTTTAAATTTTCTTCACTGATAAGAGAATACTTAGATGTCCTGGCCATTGTGTAAACACTAAAGCATTATTTTTTTTTTAAACACATCACACAAACAGACTGGATAGACTTTATCTTTGAAAAATTTAGTGCCCCCCTGCCCTGGGTTTATATTTAGTCCAGTAGATCCCAGTCAATTATCTAATGGTGCAAGCGTTATCTTATGCAATTCCCTGCGAACTGGTTGACACTCATCTCTACATTGAACAGGAGCTATTTCCTGGCATGCTGGAGTCTTTCCTGTTGACAAAACTATTCAATTTCAGTAAAGAGCAAGAGCTTTATGCACTCCACTCTCTTTACTAATGACCTTGGGCACCAGACGACCAATACATGCCTTCATTTCCTTTTACCTTCAAGTGGAAGCCTTCTTCAGACACTGAAATCTGTACAAATAAAACTTATCCATGACCAAATTTGTTAGAAAGTTCAAGAGTTAAACACAACTGAGACAATATCCCCATCCAAATGATCACAGATGCAACAGAATAACATTTTGTCTGATTTTCCCTAATTTAAAATCTTTTGAAAATGTCATGAAACTTTTTCAAATGGCTATACGGTTAGTAACCATCATGAAAACTTGAAGTGTTCTGTTTACCTTGGACTATAATTTATATTGCTCATCAAAGAAGTGCTAGCTTCCGAAGCATTTCAAGTATGCAGGTGTCCATTTGAAAGTCGTGGCACTGTTATGGGCTGAAAAAAAAAATCACTATGGACTTTGATTTCCTTCCTTGTTTCTCATCTTGCTTTAGAAACTTTTGGCTTTACTTTAATGATGAGCAACTGTATATGCTCAGTACAGAACTCTATTCATTTGATTGGTGTTTTTATGCCATACTCAAAAATATTTCACTTGTGAGATTTGACTTAATAATACAAACATGTATGTATGCATGCTTTGGGTTTTACGTCATTACTTTATTTTTTCAGTCACATGACGACGTGGAGTCATCAGGTGTGTGTACATATAGCTGTGTTTTCTCGTGGCAGGCAGGATGAGTCCATGCTGTCAAAGTGCTGTCGCCACCGAAGTATCATGTTCTAAAATTGTTGGAAACATATACACGTGCATATGTCTGGTTGCAACTCCCAGTTTTGCCCCCATCCACATCGATTGGCTTGTTTGTGTAGTAAAACCTGTGAGTGTCAGGACTGATTGTTAAAATATATACCTCAATATTACACATGGCTGTATCCCCTAATTGCCTATAAATGAACAAACCCATGCCAGGCTGCTGTGTACATACTGGACACTACAACAGCTGTTTAGATGTATATTAGCCAGCAGATGTCCTCTTTGACCTTAAAGTTTGTTGACTAGGAAATAACAAGGTTTCACAAAGGCTATCTTTATACATACACATATAAATATGATAACACCAAACATTTGCATTGTAACACACAAAGGAAGTGCTGTTTCGCCCTTTCTTAGATAATTTTGCAACGTACATGCCACTTTTGATATTTTTTCAATAAAAATTTGCTTCTTACTCATTTTTCAATCAGAAATTTGACTCAGTTTTACGAATAACAGAAGCAATTATAGTATGAGAATAGATCCTTTACAGTTTTAGCAGAATAAAGTAAAACTACCTCACAAGAAATTGAACAATTATAAAAACCGAGCAGACTTCAAAACAGAAAATCTCATGACACATACTGATATACTGAGGATTAATTCACAGGCTTAATTGTGTGTAAAAGTTTTCTCCTGATTTCTAAAACACAAAAGGTTTCCATATGCAACATTACAAACACTAAATTAAAGATATAACGTACACGACTAAAAACATATCACACTGAGTTTAATGTTGCTTTTGTTAGCTATGATGGAAATGTTGAATCTGATAACGGAAATGCTGTGGGTGATGATGCTAAAAGCTGGACTTAATACAGAAATGGCCTTATTTAGGGCACAATGTACTTTACAAATGCACGTGTTTATGTTAAATATTAATAGAATATACTCTTTCAAATACTGTAACATCTGCTGTTGTCATGTCACACATGAAAACACTGCAAAATTGCCCCACTTCGAGGACGATTCTGGGGCACATACGGGCTATCTTGTCACTCAGTTTATTTTCTCTGTTCACAGTTTTAATTACTCCATTTGCCACAGCAAAATACAACTGCTCACTTCCTGCCAACTTCCCACGACTTACGTGATTTTACATTGGTCTCATAACTCTCCTGTGCTGAAGGTATTAAAGTAACCATTAAACCAGGAAGTGACTGTTATCAGACTTGCACTATTGAAATTATGTATATAGGCCATTGGTATACATTACAGATATCACAATCTTGACATTAAACTATTAAAATTTTCTCAATGCAAAATGTATTTTTCCAAAGGCTTTCTGATTGTCAGTTTACTATAAACGCATGAAATTTTTTACATGAGAAGCACAAGTATCTTGGCCATAGCGCGGCATCGAATGATGAGCTTAAGCTGATTTCAAGCGCAAAAACAGAAGACGCCCACATCAGCCTGTGTTCATTCACTATTATACGCCAAACATCAATCACTTCAACCAGGGTGCAAAAATTTACTGGACGAAACTGAAAACTTGACACTAAAATTTAAGAAACTAAAACTTTCATAGAAACATTTTTATGAATGGCACAAGAATTTATTAAATGACATCAGGGTAAAAGTTGCTTATGGTGAAGTGCTTGAAAGATAGGCAAAGGTGTATAATAATGAGGATTTTTGTACTGTAATAGCATCTATCTCAAAATTGCATACTGCTAAAGGATTTAGTAGTCCATTAATTTCACCCCAATAATTTAAAATTTTATCTTGTCTTTAATGGTTTAAGAACCATTGCCCCAAATATACCCTTCTCAATAATATGATTTGTGGCACACCTTCTGAAATGATAGTCAGGTGGATAAGGCAGTAACAGTGAGCTGACCGATCGCTCCAGAGGGATACGATTCTATTAGCTTGAAATCAAAAGGTTTCATCTTCAAATGTCCATTACTGTCACAACAGAGGCTTCCACTTGATCTCTGAGTCCACTTTCAGTGATTTGATTTAAAGGGTTCTCCTCGGGTAGAAGTCATACAACAGCGAATGTAGAACAAAATATCAACACGTAATCCAGTCATGTGACCATAATAGTATGTACAGTGTGTATGTATGTAAACACCATCCTAAGGTAAGCCTGGTAGATCAAGAGAAGACAAAATGGTTTTTGCTATAATTGGCCCTGTTAAAAAAAAGACTGAATAAAGTGTAATAAAGTGCTAAACCACTAAACCACCAAACCACTAAAGCATCAAACCACTAAAGCACTAAACCACCAAACCACTAAAGCACTAAACAACCAAACCACTAAACTACTACAGCAATTTTTTCAGTGGAATTTATGTATACAATTATTACGAAGATGATGCTAAAAATGAATAGTTTGTGTCATTAAAGATGCAAGCTTCATAAAACTGTGCAAATTATTTGTCTACACTCAATGCTTCAATATATCGGATGCAGATGTGGTTGAAAACGGTTGAAGTATAATAGATGATGAAGGAACAATAACCTGTAGCAAGATGTGTAATAAATGATAATGAAATTTTTTCACCTTGTCCACTGGCTTATTGATTGTCTTTCCTAAATCATTGAAATTGTGGAATGTTCCTCTCTTGCAACTGTTACCACAGCTAAATGTATTTACTATAATGTATTCATGTAATTATTTTATACGCATTTGTATAAATGGATACATAGAACACTTATTGAAAAAATGTGAAAACATAAAAGATTGAAATCTAGCTATATAGGACCAAGATCAAAGAACTTAAATATCTTTTTAGCAGATCAGTTAAAAACATGTTCACTATGTCTGCAGTATGTTACCATTCATACCAGATGAGGACTGATCAATACAACTGTACCAATACAATGGCATACAACACGGTGCAAAGTGATGTATGTGGGCTTTCCAGAAGGCACTTACAGATACTACACTCAGCAAAGATGATATCACCAAAACATCAGATGGCTGTTTTTCAGGGAGTCTTTTCTGGAAAGGCCATAGTTACAAGTCTTTAAAACCTTTACTATCCCTGGCTTGGCATTTGATTAATTTACACGTTGAACTGGTATTAACTATGACATTGAGAATGGTGGTCTTCTGAAGAGAAAATCTGATATGATATGACCAAACAAACCAACAACCATACAAATCATAAAAGACTACAATGATAAATATTATTTCAGAAATTAATACTAGCTTACTTTATATGTACCTATGAATATTTTAATCTTGACTTATCAAAATTCAATGAGGGAGGACAAGCTTTGTACAAACAGCGGTTCAAACCCCATTCTATAAGCAATATAAATAAATAGGAATTATACCTAACAACATGTTAGTATAGTATTTATTGCCTTACTTGAATGCTGTTTTACACTGTTAAACTGCTCCCGCATATGACAGTGGCCAACATCATGGCGAAAGGAAACCCAAGACCATCTACACTGTACATGTTATTTAGTTTAGCACAACATAATTCCAAATCATAGATGATAATATTTATCTATATCTAAAATTCTCCAACAGATGTTGTAGGTTTCATACATCTCAATAGTGTGTCAGAGGCTTGCTTGTGGTGTGCTTGTATGACATATAGGCGCCCCCGGGTATGAAGTGCTTAGAGTGCCAGTGAGGCACAATGACCTAAGACCCTCTCACCAACGTGTTGGCTGTGAGTTCAAGTCCAGTTCATGCTGGTTTCTATTCTCGCCGTAGGTGGGAAGGTCTGTCAGTAACCTGTGAACTGTCGTGATTTTCCCCACTTTGCTCTGCCCGATATCTTCCCACCATAATGCTGGCCTCTATCATGTAAGTGAAATATTTTTGAGTACAGTATTAAACACCAATGAAATAAATAAATAAATATGAGACATATAGGGTTGGTTGATCCTCTTGTCAACAAATAAATGCTTTAGTACAAATGCCACAACAAATAAAGGCACATGTGGAACTGCAGCTGGAAGCAACCTGTTAAATTTATGTGCGTTAGCAGTAAAATATTAACTTCATTAAGTTCATCATAAATGAAACTTTTTATGTCGCAAAGTTACATGTACAGCTGTTCAATGCTGTCATCTGGAGGGAAGCCGCAACATGGCGAGCAAATCCATATAAACAGATTATCAAAGTTTTGATGAATTATTAGTACACCATAAAACATTTTGAAAGGGCTGACATGCACAGCTGAAAACATTAATTTAATGTCTTAAAATAAAGAGTTAAAACGGAATGATCCAGTAATACAGCTCAATTTCAAGAAAAAGCGTTTAAAATCTTTAAAAAATGGTATTATGGTATAAGTATTAAACACAACTGCCTAACATACTATAGATACCCGTAGCGATGTATATATATAGCAAAGTTCTGCTCCTGGTATTAAGATGCAAAGATTGACATATATATGTTTTTAATGCCTTTTGAGAAACCAACAACTAAAGTTTTAGCGTCACTGTAACGTGATCTTCCAGCAATGGTCCAATGTGTTTCTTTCAACTTTCCAGGAGAAAAACTCTAAATGATCCACATATGAATTTATGATAAACAGAACAAGCAGAAGGCATAATAATTTAATCAACTATAAAACATTTTAAAAGTGAATAAATAGTTACTTTATGTGAACCATTTGTTCATGAACAAGACCAGGTTTTGGCGGTGCAAAACAATAAACCGTTATTTTTTTTTCACGAAAAAAGTGAATACAGTTTCCATTATACATTCACTGTCATTCTTAAACAATTAAAACTGATACTTTCTATAGAGCATGAGGCAATACACTGCACAATCCTAACGACATAATGTTTACCTCATAATAATTAACAACACTTCAATTGTCATCAAAAAACACTTTTGTTAAGCGTAAAATGTTTCCTCATCAAAATTACCCCTTTAGGTAGCAATGAATTACTTAATCTCAACCTGCAGTTGAAAAAGCACATTTCCTTCAGGGGGAATTTCTCAATTATTCATATATATTCCCACACAACATTTCCTACAGTATGTTTCCTCAATATTTCACAGAGAAAAATTATATGGCTCTATTAAAATCAAGTCAATTTTAAGAAATATCAACCTGCTAATTTAGTTTCACGAGGACTGGCACACCTACACAAAATGTATGATCATGGCCACATCAGCAATTTTCCAACCATATCATGCCAACACCTATACACATTATTCTATCATTATATAGAGTTTGTAACATAAAAGCTTAACAATACTGTTAAACAGAAGGCAATACATAAAATATATGTGTGTATATATATATATATATATATATATATATATATATATATATATATAGCAATATAGCAAAGCAAGAAGGACTGCTAATTAAATACCTTTGCACTTACTGATCGAATTACCAAACGAAAATTAAGAATCAACATGTATTCTGCAATCCACATTTTGGAAATGTCTGCAGTTGGTAATCTAACCATGCATGTGTGTCATAAGTTGGTGATCTAACCATGCATGTGTGTCATCAGTTGGTGATCTAACCATGCATGTGTCATTAGTTGGTGATTTAGCCATGCATGTGTCATCAGTTGGTAATTTAACCATGCATGTGTGTCATCAGTTGGTATTCTAATCATGCATGTGTGTCTTCAGTTGGTGATCTAACCATGCGTGTGTGTCATCAGTTGGTGATCTAATCATGCATGTGTGTCATCAGTTGGTGATCTAACCATGCATGTGTGTCATCAGTTGGTGATCTAACCATGCACGTGTCGTCAGTTGATAATCTAACCATGCATGTGTGTTGTCAGTTGGTGATCTAATCATGCATGTGTGTCATCAGTTGGTGATCTAACCATGCATGTGTCATCAGTTGATGATCTAACCATGCATGTGTGTTGTCAGTTGGTGATCTAATCATGCATGTGTGTCATCAGTTGGTGATCTAACCATGCATGTGTGTCATTAGTTGGTTATTGTTGTACATCTGCAATTAATGTAAAATCTAGACACACTACATCTAATTATTTTGGTCATTTGCCTTCTTTAAGTGCTTTTACCTTGATATCCTAATATGAAAACATGTCTTTTATTTTGTGTACGCACTGAAATGAACACAAACTTCCTCTTATTTTACACAAATTTTCCCTTGAAATCAATATTTTCTGCATTGCTAACTTTTGATTTTGCTCTAGTTTAAGACTACAGACAAACTCTACAATCATGGTACAACACACAACAGGCCCACGTGTCATCTGCAGACTTATTCTGACTACAATCTGTACAACAGGTATGGAATTGCAATTTGTAACAAACCCTACAATGCCAATCCTTTTCAATTATACCCAGAGCAATTTCCAAGCTATCTGAACCTCTACACTGTACGCATTCTCTTAAGGATAACAAAACTGCAGAACGCCTTAAAACTTCAATATCACGTCTACTTGTTGTCCTCGTCTGTCTAAATTCCACTCTACACCACAAATGCCTACCCGAAACCCATATCAATGCCTCCCAAATGTCACTGTGCAATAAAAACAGATTTTTTATTCCCTAAAAACACTTAAACAACATCAACAAACCCTGCACATCGTGCTCGGTCCCGTTGGTAATGACTCGTTACATTTGGCATTGGGTTTGCGTTCATGCCACATCTTCCATCCACTTTTCTATGCGTTTCTTTATTCCCTGATCAGCTCAAACAACAGACAGTACAAATCCCAAACCATTTGCTCAGAAACTGTATCACAAGCACTTTCATACAAACAGAACTTCAAGGATTAGTGTCCCAGAATTAGCTACTTGTCCTAAGTATAAAGATTTTAACCTGCTTAACAGTATGTTACCAGGGGGGCCTCTGAGAAACGTGATTATGACTTTGAATCCACCAAAAACAAAAGATTTACTACTATAGCTGATCTGGTATATATAACCTGGGAATTTGCATCAAAACAATGTCGTTTTCGAGATGGATTCGAGATACACAGAAGCAAATATACTGCTGTAACAATTTGAACCCATAGTGAGAAACGTTGAAAATTCAGACGTTGAATTTGCCCAGACATTTCCAACCGCACGGACAACATGGAAACTTCAGCTTCGTTTTACACCCACCAGGCCCAATCACCAGAGTTTATATATATATATACATATATATATATATATATATATATATATATATATATATATATATATATGTAAAGCCTAATTTTTCCTCCCTGCTGCTAAAATTTTGCTGCCCGCCAGAGTTTCTTATCCCAACTCCTGCCAGGTTAGCAAAGATTTAGCTGTGTTTGGTCGGTATAAAACCCTTCCGTCTTATGCCGTGAAACCACACTTTCCAGAGGGTCAAATCATCTCTAAACTCAAAAAAAAAACTAACTTCAGAGTTCTTTGACGACCCATTTTTAGAACCGTATGTAGAACAGCACACCATTTCGAGGAGAAATTCGATATGCTTGTTGTCACTTCTGTGGCTTTTTAACACTAACTAAATGGCGAAGCTCTGACAGCTTGTACCATTGGACTTTAATGCCATATTACTCAGATTACTGTCCTTTTTAGCCATATTTTTTTACGCTCAACTTAACAATATATACAGGATATATACAATCATGAATAAATATCAAATCTGGACACTAATCCTTTGTAAAATACTACCTGGATGACTAACAGTTTAATAGTAACAGTATACAGTGACATGTCTGTATGAGATTTTACATGTAACCAGGTCATATCCACAACAAGCAGAATGTACGCACCAAATTTGGAAGTCCTATCTCACAGAGGTTTTGAGAAATCCTGTCTACAAGAATCTAACACATACACACACCTGCAGGCACACCCAGACCCACATGCAGGTGAAAACAACATGCGGTATACTATATTTATTTATTAAAAGCTACATGTACCTAGCACACCACTACAAAGTTTTTCTTTCAAAAATTCTTCCTCGTCTTTGTGAACTGCATGACTATATACGTGGCACTTTGCCACAAATATTCTGAAGTGCCTCTGACACCATGATAGGTTGAGATTGCATGTATCAGCTCGTGCTTTAAGCTGGGACATTGAATCCTAAACTCTCAGCGCTATCGCTCAGCTTTCAAGTACTTCACCTTGGAGAGATGAACATGAGATGAAAGACAGATGAAAGCTTGCAATACAGAATCTGCTTCACAACAGAAACATATCCCCTGGAGGAGAAAGTAAATATTGGCCGTCTCTCTTTCCGTCACCACATGGTGCCAGACCTCTGGATAAGGCACAGTCTCCTACTACATCAAAAACTAAAATTAGGGACCGCGCAAAGTATCTTTGGTTCAGTGTCCCGGGCATGCATTTATTGTCCAATCAAAGAAAAGTTCCACTCCAAGTTATGGTTAGGCCAAAATTTACCATGCAACTATGTCAGAGACAATGCAATAGACATGGTAGCATAAGGATACACGGAACAGCAAGTTGCACCTGAAGGAAAAGAATATCAAAGCCTCAAAGTATCCAAACAATATTCAAAAGCTTTTAGTTAATAGTTATGAGCTAGTTGTTCTATTACACAGAGAAGGTTTACCTTAAGTCACTCATGAAGTCATTTACTATAAAATACTGAAGAATGGATGCTTATCTTAATTTCTTTTACACACATTCATAATTGAGCCACTCCATATGAGTATATCCAGGAATTACTGACACAAAACCCTAACCTGTGTGAGCTGCAAAGCTTGACCAATGACTAAACCAGCATTCATAGATGGTGAATCTTCTGGCAAAACCCCTCATTACATAGTGCTTCAATCACCATCAATCTTTTACTGTACAGACTCCACATCAAATTCCCTAACTGATCAATCAATACATGTACTACTAATTTTTTTTAACTGGTCAGTGTTGCCACTCTCTCTTGTCATACTTTAGACAAGACTGTACATATGCTCTAATACTAAATCTGGTTTGTGGCAACTGAGCGTTTCCTGATAAAACCTACAATCAGTTATTCCATCCTGCATAAAGTTATCAAAACTGTGAAAAATCAGGCCTAGTTTATTTCTTGATTGATGAACCACCAGAGAACTCTCTCTACTGATCCATCAATCAAAGAAATATGGAACTGACCATTTTGGTTTTGATAGCATACAGGAAGCATCATATGTAAGGGTAAGAAAAGAAAACTTGCTATCACTCTGTTGATCAATTGTAAAATACCTGAGATTATCACGAGTATATAAAAAAAAAACATTCAAATTCCCAAATTCTCACTTGTGATGTAACTGGGTTTTTTTTTTATAAATTTTAGAAAAAATTAATGTTTGTTTTTTTTTGAACTAGAAAACTAACTAACTTCCTTTAACTATCCTAGAAAAAAGTCCCTGGCTACATGTGTGGAAAAAAAATTTCATAATGAAGTATCGCAGTGACTTTTCATCAACAATGCACTGCGTCATATGCATCTCTTTGATGTCACAATACAACATGAGCCACTCTAAAGCCAAACAAACAAACCAGGTGTGTTTAAGCACTTGCTTGCATACACAAATAAAGCGCTCCATCCAGGGAGAGTATCTAACGATCACATGTCTTCACAGTATTATTCTGAATCAAAAGATTTACAGACAAAACAAAATGATTTTCTGAGCACCATGTATGTTTCATTTTATCTCACAGAATAACAAAATCAATGTGGCACGTTTGTCATTCTAAATCAGTCAAGGCTTGTATGGTATTTATACCAGCAGGCATATTTAACTACTCATTTGATTTGCATTTAATGCTTTACTCAGGAACTGTTTTATGTATTATTGCATGACGATGCATGGTCATGTCTTTGGCTCGATAAACTTTGTTTGGTCAACGTTAAACCACTCTATAACAAAGCGGCAGACATAGATATGCTTTTACACCCACAATGTTGAGGACCAATCTCCACCGTCGTCTCACTGCATGATGTCATATCACTGTCCAAGTTTCACTGCAATCCGTGAAAGCCTATTCAAATTATTGTCTGGACAATTAAACAACTGGGAGACAATGATGCCAACATGGCCATGTTGTCTTATGCACATGGTCTGAAAACTAGCCCAGCTTTTCTTTCATTGATGTCATACAACTGTTCAAAATCAACAGCCAATGGCCACAGCGTTTCAGAGAAAAATAACCAACTAGAAAACAAAGATGGCGGCAATGGGTATGTTCTTTTACGCATATCTCTGAAAACCAATCCAGCCATCCTTCACTGATACATCTGTCCCAAATCTAATAGCCAGAGCATTCTGCAAAAATCATACCATTTTCCAAGTTTGATGGCAATCTGTCACGTCTTTTCAAGGTTACTGTCTGAACTGAAAGTTAACCCACTGGAAAACGAAGATGGCCACAGCCATCACTTATAATAAACCCCAGCAATCCCCTCATCAAAGTTTGCAGGCAATTGGTCACAGGATTCTTCAATCATTGTCTGGTCTTCACCTGCCTGACAAAAGGGCAGAACTGTTAGTGACAGCTTGTGCAAATCCGTAAGTCCCCCTTCAGGTCGCTGGCAAGGAACATGACTTACAATATCCTCAGAAAAAGTAGTTGAAAACAAGGCTTAGTACAAAAAACATGAACAGAGTACTTTAAACTTCCTTGATAGGGATACTGAAAAAATAAATATACACAAACACAATATAATTGGAATTTAAATGAAATTAACATGGGTCTGATCTTTCTCTGCATGACCTGCATTAAGCTTAAAAAACTTTTCTATTACTGTTTGTGCATGCACTGTATTTCGAGTTGCTAAGGGGGAAATGCAGCAGAAAGACGTATTAAAAATGCCAAAATTGTATTCCATTACTAAACAAATTTACAAGTGTTTTTCTTGAGTGAAAAGGTAACTGAATATTATATGACAGCTTGCTGTGCCACGAGGTGTGATGATAACCATGTCTAGCCACACTAATCCCATGTGAACGTCTACAAATTTACCGCCCATTCTCTACATGGACAGATAAAACGTGACCTCCAGTTTGCTACTGGACAGTTGTGTACCTAACAGGGTCCCGCAGTTCACGGGCAGGACAGAATCTGCCAATGTGCTGCGTCCAAACTGCCAATGGCACTGCGGTTTGTAATTGCTCTGTACTTAATCGAACTTAATCTGTGCATGAAAGCCCATTTTTGTTTTCTGCCTGGTGAAATCAGCTTAGTTTGTCTGACTGTTTTGTCACATGGGTGAGTTTTTGATTCAAATGACAAGGGGATATATAACTAATGACACAGACAAAGAAGTCCTGTGGGGGATGAAATGGCACATTATCGGCATACGCTCAGACAACCTGCCAAAACCTCCAGAGCTATCTGCAAGGGATCGAGATCGCCCTGCCATCTAGGTTCAACACGTGGTGTCGTGGCACTTTGATGTGTGGCAGAATTCTGTTCCCAGAGTGTGGCTGGAAACCTTTTCCCAAAGGAAACAAATCTGATGACACAGACAACGTGTGATGCATCCGACCATAATGGCATCATCTAAGTGTGGATTACATAACACTAAGGCCAACTCAATGAGGCGGCGAATAAAAGCTGTCACAGAAGCATCCTCGAGGAATATTTATATTTATTTATCTGATTGGTGCTTTAATCGCGGTGCTCAAGGATTTTTCACCGCAATGATGCTGGTCAGGTCTATAAGTGGGTGTCAAACAGTTTTCAAACCATGAAGGCTGTAAGAGTATCTGGTATAAAGCCAGAAACTGATAATTTTCAAAAATTTCTCAGCTCTAGCAAACCGAGTACAATTAGAATTTTGTTAATTATTTTCGAAATGAACTGCACGTACAGTAACGGCTACAATTCATGAGTTTTACACTCTTTCCGGGGTAGAGGTACAGGTGACGAACATGAATCTGGGATTACATTTGCCCCAGAGAACCACTTGATGAAGTGGTTTAAGTTATTGTAGATGAAATTATTGAGACACATACAAATCAATACCAATAAGTCTCCAAACAATGTGTTTAATTCTCAAGGTCCTTTTTTACAGATATTATTACACTGTGTTCCAAACTACCTGTTCATATTCTCTTAACTGGACTAGATGTTCTATCTAAACAATAAGAAGAAGACTTACAAGTACATTATCCATACATCTATCAGATTAGCACTATATAGAATGAATTATTGTTTGCTTTGGGCTTTCATGTTAAGATCATCTTTCCGAACTGACGAGGAATGCCAACTGTCCACTCATCTGTACTTCATCAGAGTACCTTATTGGGACACTATATCTCTCGCTTACATCATTCATCACAATGAGAGTGATTGAGGTCATCAGGTAGAATGCTTGTCTGACACGGATGATTTCAGAAAGGTCCGACTGCATAAAACATCACATTGCTAAAGCTTTAGCATACACGGTCTTGTCAACTTAATTAATACATCCATGAATTATACCACACACCGTACTGTTTTCACTTGTGCTGTTCATGCACTGATTTATTTACTTCTACTTAATATAACAATGTGTTGTACTTAACTCAACCATACATGCACCTATGCACTGACACTTTAAGAAGCAAAAACCAGTACGCACTGGATTATCTGCCATACTTGTTTTATACATTCTCACACCACTAGATATGATCAAGTTTCTACACAGCGTTAAGAACACCAGACCTTAGCTATTGCAAATGTGAAATATGGAGAAAAAAAAAACACAATGTAAATTGATCAAAGCCAGCTCAACTTTCTTCAGTCAGACAGATTAAAGGCATTATAACGATTTATCTTGCATAAATAATCAAACACATACCCAGACCGTCTGTTACATATTTGAAGAAGTGTCAAAATAAATTATTGTGTTTACAGCATAAAAGGCAAGATGATTACACCTGATGCCGTGAACATATGAAGTCTTAAGTGTGCAAAATTTTCAAGAAAAAACAGGATATGTGTTTTATTTACAGAAATTAAGTCAATTTTTAACAAGAAAGATGTCAAGAGGGATTGGAATTGAAAAATTATAATGGGTACATACTGGAATAATTTTGAATGAGCCAGAGTACGTGTGATGATAGACTGTGATGAAGATGTTTGTCAAAATGAACTTGGAAGGAGAAAAAAATTTATTTAAAAAGAAGTTCGAATTTGCAAAATCTGTGGCATACACAAAAGCCACGACACGTTGAATCACTCTTTTTGGATGTTCAAAATCGGACCAACAGACAAACAAAGCGAGACATACAGCTGCTTGTCACAACTCAAAATAGAAGGATAAGTGACAGCTGAAGATGTAGATTTACTTCAAACTAACACTGGTACAAAAACCTATATAACTAAAAAATATTTAACTTCTACATGTATACAATGTTGCTAAAATATCAACATGAGAATCCTATAAAGAGGGACACAAACTTACTTTTTCTGGCATGATGCCATCGAATGGAAGCAGAAGTTAATAATGACAGTATGACAATTTTCATTTCCTTCAATCAGCAACTTTGCACGAAGTTGAAGAAGGATGGGGCACATTGAGCCAGCCTCCAGGTTGATGAGGTCACCAATTCATGGCATGTAGACAAGATTACAAAGTTAACAGAAAAGAAAATACAGCTAGGAACCATCAACATGGAATCTCTACATGCTGTGGTCTCTTTACTTTCTGCCACACAGACTCCCCATCTATCATCTGATTTATATTTGCCGTACTAAAAACCAATTTCTTTAGAATCAAGAAAAGACTTGTGTAATATTACTTGCATATTAACTTAGATCTGAATGGATTACGCCTTTCTTTGGCCCACTGAATTTACCAAAACCTTTTCGTCTTTGTCCACTTTTGGAATTACGAAATATGAGCAGGCAGTCAGTGCTCCCTTTTGTTATGATTTGACACCCAGCTACAGGGACTTAAGACAGGGGGTCCCCAATCCTCTGCGTTAATCGTGACTAAAATCAATATTCACACATTCTGCAAGATAGGCACAGGGTTGGAGTGCCCTAGCTTGACTTGAAATATCCCAGTTGTTTGTGGCGTAAAATTCCACGGACACTTCGCGGGCTGCACCCCATGCATGCACAAAGCTTCAAAGTACATCCTCGCAAAAGCTCGAATCAAGTCTAAAATTACATTTGCAGAGGGTCAAGACATACAATACAATGTACCAATCACTAGTTAGTTTTCGGCTCCCCTTAATTATTGACTGCTACATGCCCAATTAACTGCCCAATGCCCAATGGCTTGCAAAGAGTCGCATTAGACTGGGCAGTTTCTCAGGCTGACAGGGGTTGTCTTGATAAAGGTTTATAGATGACTGGATAATTTGTTAGAGTCCAGGCAATAACGCATGTCTATCATTGGCCACTGATCTTGTTCACATAACCTTAATAGTCCTTTTATGGTGAATTATTCTCCTTTCTAAAACTGACAACAAGGATGTCGAGAATCAAACAGGATGAACAATGTAATTATGATGTCTTTGCCCCTCCCCCCTTCCCCCAAACCCAAGTAGAGGAAGAGGTGAGTTAATATTACAGCACTCAGTTACAGCAAAAAATATAAAAAAAATGGGACTTTTTGAAAACCATTTTAAAGCCATCTAATTCTGGTACTCTTTGATGTCACTATTCAGCACACTTCAGGATAGTTTGGAGAAGATTTCTGTCTGCCTGCCAAATATAGAGACTGATTACAAAATTCCATTCAATTAAGTGTTCCATTAACTTTTGATTTAGCATACTTGGTGTCTGATTTAATCTGTATAGGAGTTAAACCCAAAATTTCATGTTGCAAGCAATTAATGGTATTCTGCATATGTAGAACAGCCAGATGTATTTGACAGGGATAATCCAACTTAACACAACTGGAGACAAATCATCCAGGGAAAATTACAGAAAGATAATTGTCTTAATTGATTATCATGCAGCTGTTAATTACTATATTCACCTGGTGTAACTGGTGCATTCATGTATGTTGTGCATGCATAAAGCACCAGTATGACAGTCGCACCAGCCTCACAGTCGCACCAGCCTCACAGTCGCACAAGTGCCACAGTCAAACCAGTGTCACAGTCGGCTAACCAAACAAATAATGTTACCGCTGCTCATTATAAGATTATGGTTGAATTCCTGTAACAAATGTGGCCTTCTCTGCCATTGGCACCTTGTGTTGTGCCATCCTGCTGTTTTAACCAAAACATATGGCCTGTGACGAAATCACTGTTTTACATGAGAACTTGGAAGTTTAAGTTTTCCTTTATACTGACTTGTACATGAACATTACTGTTTTGGTTTCATGCAAAATCTCCCTAAACAGTGTACACTTTTATTCAAAATTCAAAAATTACAGTCCACTAGAATGCCTATATACCCATGTAACTGGGGCAGCTGGTTTAAGTAGTGGTTTGAAATAGTGGGGTAATTGAGATTCATATGCTTGTATGTAAAAAAAAAAATGCACACAAAACAATACAAGTCATAATTTGTAAGTGCTTTGAAAAACAAACAAATTATTCTGCTGCGAAGTGTATATATCTTTATCAAATGAAACACATTCACTGCAGCAGTGTTTGCATTTTTGACTTAAGTCTTATGACATTTGATAAATATGAGCAGAGGTCTTTAGAATTAATTATGATGCAAATTCTATCTACAAAGTGTAGTACTGTCCATTTATGTAAATAAATAAAATTATTACATGCAAGTATAAAAGATGATATTATATCATCTACAATAAGTAAAAGTCAACAGTTTTCAGCAAAATGGGTTGTTTTCCCATTAGTTTTGAATATGCCTCAAACGCCAGAATAAGAGATAATGAAGATTTTATGTTAAAGTGCAATTTTTCACAAATGTAGTAATTTGTTTCTACTTCTTTCATTTACAGATAATAATTCATGAAGAGCTCTTTGTTTACTAGTACGTACTGCTAATACAAACCCTACATGTAAGGATAAATAAAGATCAATTTTGACAATATTGTGCCAAATTCAACTCAATCTGGTGGACATACACCATAGGTTTATGCCCGCAGATAATGAAAACACAAATGAATGAGCAAGAAGCGAGTGTCACACACTTAATCTCAGTGGATTTAGGTATCTATCTGAATGGAGTTTTACGCTCTCAAGAATATTTCACTTATATGATGGCGGCCAGCATTGTTGTGGGAGAAAACTGGACAGAGCCCAGGGGATTTAATCCCACAACCACCTGATAGTTGCTTACATACTTTTCCAAACATGAGATTTCATTGAAAGTATTTTCTTAATGTACATGAGGATGAGTAGAAGACGAGCTGGATTGAACACAAAATAATTAAAACCTGCAGGCCAACATATTGTTTTCATACCATCTGACTATACAGTAATGCTACCGACCTAAACTGTATATATACAATAAGCATTACTATGTCACTATGGACTCCACACCTTTAGCTCTGATCACCATGATTTACAAAGCAATGCAGTTTTATAGCACAACATAAATCTAAACATTTATATACTACAACATATACTAAATTTGATCTGCTAAAATTATCAGTCTGAATTCTATTATGTTCACCATGCATTCAAATCCTGATCTTGCAGTTTCAGCTGTGGATTTAACACCAATCAAACACCAATCACAGCAATAAAAAAATTTAAAAAAACCCAAATAAATCTGTCAATGTCTCTGTCACATATTTCTATTTTTTTAGTATAACAATATTGATACAGAAAGTACAAGTATTTATCCTGCATATGTACCATATTACAAGTGCTTGGTCTTCCATACATGTGTCTTGTTCACATCAGCTAGACAAATGGACAGATAGACAGACAGACAGACAGACTGCCTGATGACATATTAGTCATCCCTTTGGCATATAAAGCTCTAAGCATAAAATATTAGTTCAAAACATGCATGTAAATAGGATTCTTCTGATCTATTCACAAACATGCTGAATCAGCATCTAAATGTGTACAAAGGTAGACCTTCAATTTCAAACACAGGTCATTTTTGTCATCCTTAACACCATTATTTGCTATGTTCAACTTTAACAAAATGACAATGACTGCAAAAACTTTATTTGAAATGAATTCATCAAGTAATAGTAGCAATCAAGAAACTGGACTGGACACATACATCTTAATGAATTTTACAAAGTGTCATAACCATCAGGTATATGTGTGCCAGTTATTCACAGGTGATAGCCTGGCTAATGATGAAGAGTGTCAGTAACAAATAAATAGTCTACACCTATGGCACTGCCAGTCTGCAGGTGTCCAGAATTCCTGAATTAAAACTGCTGGTCAAATCTCTTGTTCAAGCCAGCTGCAAACCTGTCAATCAAATCAAGCCAGGCCAACAAAGCTCCAATCAATCACAGTGGCTAATCAAGTTAAAGGGAATCCACAGATTTGATTGGCTGGGATAACCACGGGGAGGCAGGGCCTAAAGCCTATGGGAAGAAGGCTGGTTATTTAAGTATGCCATGTAGACAGTGGCTAGTCAGCATCATGCAGGTCGAGTGCCAGTGGTTGTATGGGAGTGTGTAGCTACAGTAGCACAGGGAATTATCATCACTTGATGCTGGTGTTAATACAGCTCTGGGATCGGGGCATATAGCCACAGCCTCATACAGTCTACACACAGGTATGCTTTAACATTGTGTTGGATATACAATAGCAGCCTCTTCAGAATTGAATACTGATATTGCTACAAATGATTTGCTCCTTTTATCTTACATAGGATATTTCTACAAGCTTTATTGTATGTACACATCAAGTTCAGGTGTGTCAGTAATAATCATAGAAGAAAAAAACAAATCTTAATTTTAGGAGTACGTGTACAACTGCATCAATGAAATTTGGTTTCTGTTGATGGAAGACCTACAGGTTAAGAAAGCAAGATATGGGCAGTAAATTTACATGTACCTGGGATCCACAGTTTTACCTTTATTAATGTTAATAACTCACGGATTTGAAATACAGATAAATGAGGTAAGATACACAAACTTACAAAAAAAATCAAGCACCTGTTTTAGAAAGGGGCTGGTGTGATTTCTGTCAATTAACAGACATGAAAAAACACAGCACTGATGTAATTAAAACAAAACTATTGCTTCAGGATAGGCACATGCTTTCAAGAAACTTAGTATTATGGTAACTTTTTTTTGTAATTACAGGAAATGAACGAAAGGTATTATGATATCCTACTGGGAAAATATAAATTTATCCACCAAATGTAATATTTTATTATTTGCTTCTGAAAATGGACATTTTGGATTGAAATGTTTAAAACAAATACAGTGTATTCTTATATGTAAAAAATAAAAGAAAATTGTTAAGCTCGGTTTTGAGAAGGTGGAGTTTGTATGGTTTAATATATGGCCAGAAGACTATTCCAAGCTAATTAGAAATCAGAGATTTCAATCTCTGCAGGTTTATATTGATTGCATAATGTTACCTTCACAACAGGAAAATTCCTAACACCATCTTAATTTTGGATGGCTTTATTACATTTGGACACATCACAGCTAAGTATTGATAACATGCAGAAAAAGGTCCACTGGAAGATATGGAACCATATATATATATATATATAGGCTGTATAGGCTCCTACACAGAGCTGTTCCCAGGTTTCCTAAAAAAATGTTCAATTCTCAGTGCTTGTTATCTGCTGTAATTTGTTTCTAGCTGAAGATGTCAACTAAAACCTACTGTTAAACAGTAATAATCACCTTCCTCAATCAAGCAAACTGATTATCAACAAAACTCATTGTCTTCATTAACATACATTAACAGTTAATTCACAATGATAATAGGGTGTCGCTTCAATAGACATTATTGCTTTGTCTCCAGGCCTGCACTACTTTATACGATCGATACTTAAGGCACTTTCACCACTTTTTAACATGCTTGTACGTATTATAATACAGTGTCAAACTGAGTGGGTAGTTTAGTTTGTGTACCAGTAAATTAACAAGAATGCACACTTTCATTAAATCTAAGATCCTGCAGACTTCAAAGAGGTGGTTATGATGAACCTACATGTAAGTACATTAGGTTCAATACACAAAATTTTAGGTGATTTACCACAGATGAAATGCATATTCCATAAGTTTGTATTGAATCTGCATGCCATTTTTAAAGTTGCCTGGCAACCCTCTATATGTAACACTTAGTAATTACAACATCAAGCTTTTATTTATGTCAAAAGATCATCATCACAAGACTAATTACCTATTACCTGCTAGGATTCAAAGAACTGCACTAATTCATTGTAATGTGAAGGTTATAAGGTCAAATTTAGTTCAGTTTACTGTCCTTTCATGCAGGTGAGAGCTAAAACCAGCTAAGACATATTCTGTCTTCTCTGGATAGCATCCAAATAACGATGTCATTTTCACTGAGGTTATACATAGTTCATTAATGAACAAACAGCTTTTGCTGTTAGCCATCCTGCCAGGTACCTGTCCATAAATACCTGTAATTTAGGCCTTGGGAGCAGTCCAATTCTTATTCAGGTATCACAATAAAATTAAAGCCTTGGCTTAAGGGAATAATCTGGATGACTCAGTGACAGTCAAACAATAACCTCTCTATAAAGACACATTCGAGAACCACACTTCTGAACAAGTAAACAAAGATACCACAATTTACCATTTTTAGGTTATTTCTCCTATTTCAACGTTGTGAGGTCTATACTATTTCTCCACAATTAATGTGTCAATGTCTCGTGCTGTTTTAAGCTGAAAGGCATCACTGTACACACAATACATGTTTGCTCTCTGAAAATACAGAAATGCAGTATATGTACAGTATGAAGAACTGTAATGAGAATTTTTTTTTAGAATTAGAGCAGAATACTTCGTAAATACGTAAAGAATTAAACTAAATTGCTTTGCAGAAGAGATCAGATAGCTATCCATACATGTCAACACTTATGACAAAGCTACAGTGTGAGATTTTGATCTGATGTCTTTTAAAACACAATTCAACCACACCACTTTACTGGTGGCGGGGCAATTCTGCCGACTGCAGTCAGAGCGGCTAGCTATCCCAGCCTAACGAGCGGTAGGCAATGCCCAATAACTGCTTTCAGCACCTGGCTTGAATCTAATGCGTTCCTTCGCTCCGAAGATTATCAATTTACAGCATTGAAGCCTTTCTCCGTGTAAAAACTTTTGGCCCAGGAAGGAGAGGATTGAGGGTCAAGAAAGCCAGGCTCTCCTTCCTTTGTGTCCTGCGCATCTTATCGGAGAGTAAAATTTGAGGGGCTTCTGAATGTGATAGAAAAATCTGAGCCGAGCTTTAGCTGGTTGCAGAACATCCCTTTATTTTAGCTTTGCTTTATCTAGTCCGGCACAAGATCTTAAGGTCATAGACATTGTTCAGTCAAATTTTGTGTGAAGTAAAAACCAAGAGAACAAAATTTTAAAGCTAACACATTTGTGCAAATAGGATGCCTTTCAGGGTTTCCTTTGAACACTTGGATAATTCCCATCTGGACTCTGAATTTCTTGACATGGGGCCAGAGATCAAAAAGGCTGTCAATAGCTTGATTCCTATTGGAGAAAAGACTATACGACTCAATGCCAACTTATCTGCAAACAAATTAAGCTGAATCAGCAGGGGTATTAGGTTTCTATCTCACTTTTTACAATGCAAACATAATTATTTTCAGTTTTGTGGCTTAAAAAATGTTTAGAGTTAAGACAAATCACAAGACAAAAACTGATCCAGAGTAATTGCCATAATAAAAACACTGAAAATAAGGAAAACATGTCTTCTTTTTTCAAACTGTTCAACTATATTTTAGATAGCATTCCCAAGAGATTAAAACTTTCATTCAAGACAAAATGTATTAAAAATGCTTATCAAACATTATGACAATTATGAAGACGACAAATTCAGATGCAATGTGGCAATATACCGTCAATATTCCACAACTTCATGTCATATTAATAAGACTACTGCCTACCCATTTTGTTTCTGGGAGTTCTATTAATCATCTTCAAAAAATGTTTTTGAAATTCAGCCCAAAAGGAATATTTTATTACCTTCTTTGCCTCTAAACATATGCTTTTGGGGCAAGTTTTAGGGCAAATAAAGTGCATCTCCTTACAGATGTATATAAACTCCTAGCATTTCCAGGTACAGATAATTCAAATTAACAGATATGATTTTGTGTTCATTTGCAAATAACAGGTGGTCCGTCCATAAAAAGCCAGTACAAAATGACTAATACACTCACACATTGTCTGCCTTTGAAAGCTATTCAGAAACCCTTTAACCGACTTGTAAATGTCGTATGGCATAATGAGCCTTGCAACAGATTGAGCATTTTTCTACACCACCAGATCACAAAGTATTTCAATGAAGCTTTTAGAGCTGCCTTTAGAGGTGTTTTTAAAGCTTTACAATGCAGGTAATATCGTTAAGGGGACCTGACATTCGATACTACTAAATATTCTACTCTACATTCCCCGAGCAGTAATCACACTGTGCAAACATTGGGAAATGGGAAACAGTGATTTGCCGGCACTAAAGAGAGTCTGACATGAAAAACAAAACGCGAGTGTTTTTAATGTATTGATTGAATTAGTCTGACAGTAAATGCTTTATAACTGTGGTTAAGAGCAGGTCGGATTGGCAGCGGACATACGCAGAGAGCGATGTAATCCAAATGGGACTGGAAATATTTACTCCACAATTATTTCAGACATACTGAAAAATTAAGGTTTACATTAGTAAACAAACGAAAAACAGATATATTACTTGAGGATGTACGTATATTATTGATGCAACATATTCTAATTTATTTATTTCAATGTTATTTCATTCCATAGTTTAGAAAATTTAACTGAATTACAGCAGACTGATGGTCAGTTAAATGGGTGGTGGATACTTTTATATGACAGCAATCAGTATCCTGATGGAGTTGGAAAAGATTTTTTTTGTATCTTGATCATAACTCATAAGCTTCTATACAAAAAAAAATATTTTTTTATTACCCTAATTCCTCAACCCTTTTGCATATTAAAGAGTAACTCTCAGTCAAACTTATGCATACTTTTAATTTGATTTTGGAGACAAAACTACATTGGTTGAGTTAGCATTTCAGGGTTCTCAAAAAATATATTTTACCAGTCTACACAGAAAAATGCCCTCACTATTTGCTTGAGTATACACCTTGCAAACATGTGACAAAGTTGAAAGAATTACAGTCTGTCAATTTCTCCACAATATCTTTCTACTTTCATACACCAATAAAAACAAGCAAGAAAACAGCAAAACCTGCATGTAGATGCTATACAAAACACATAGGCCCTTCTCCCTTTTACATTGACCTGTGAAAGCTGGCTATGTACATGCATGTGTATGGCGAGAGAGTTCCTTTTTTCTTGCCCTTTCTCATCACAAGAATGTTAATTATCTGGAATATTGAGGTGAGTGGCAGTTTTACGAATTATTGAGAGAAAAAATTCTTTCCATATTCTGTAAGTCAAAAAAAAGTCAGACAATTAACACATACCTTTGTATTTCACTTTCACTTTCACTCTTCAGAGCATGCAGTCATAATGTCATGAGATTCCATGCATTTACATTGGTAACATTAAGTATACTATTTGGTGACTGCAGCTTGCATACTGCATACAAGCATTTCTGAACCGAAATTCAAACTGAAGGAAAATTGCACCAATATGTAGGTGGATTTTAACTCAAATAGGAAAAAATGGATTGCACATAGCACATCTACATGTACCTATAGATTTGATCTGATTAGATTGCTTGATTGTTGTTTAATGCAATACTCAATAATTTTTCATATAAATATAAAATATTTAATATAATAACTGGTGATCATAATTTTATGGGTGGAGAACACCGTGGGCAAGTTCCTGATGAACTATCCTAATGTGACAAAGAGACTTGCACAATGTTTTACTAAAAGATAATTCAGTTTTCATCAACGAATTTAAGACTGCATGCACAAATGGACCTACAGCTGTACGAGCACGGCTGACGCTTCCTTTAATATTGTCAGTAACCAAAGATCAAACAAACAATGAGGGCATGTAGGGATGATATAGATAATATAAACTCACTACAGAATGACATCATCTAAACTGATGTACCTTGTATAATCATTTGAAGAAAGGACCAGGACCAACTTCACGCCAGTCCATTTTGGCACATAATATAATTAAATAAATTCACACAATAAAATGTTTGACAAGACTGGGCCTTTGTTCAGCGCAGGCATGGTGAACAAAATTAGGTGATATCTGATCAGCAGCAACACAAAAGGTCTCATTCCAGCCACTAATTACAACAGGTATGGTACTCATTAGACTGCATACAGGTGCACTACCATCCCCATTCCTGAAAGGTTTGTATTAATTTCTGGCGACCTCTGCTTTCAAATTGTCATATACAAGTAGCTGGGTACATACAAGTAAATCAATAACGTTTGGCAGATAATGAAGCAAATCATTATCTTCAAAAGACACAATAGTCTGTGCTTCTCGAGATGCAGACATACAGTCTTCAAATGTGCAGAGAAATGGGCTTGAATAGCGGATATAAAATCATTCCCTTCTCTCATTATTGAAATCTGCTAGCTAGAGAGACTACTCTATTAAATATATACACCATGTATATATTTATATATACACCATGTATATATTTATGTCTGTATAATATTGTTGTACTCATTCTGTTTATTTATATTATTTATTTATTTATTTATTTGATTGGTGTTTTACGCTGTACTCAGGAATATTTCACTTATACAATGACGGAGAACATTACGGTGGGTGGAAACCGGGCACAGCCCAGAAGAAACCCATGACCATCCACAGATTTCTGAACTTGAGGTGCATGAAAACAGTGCATGAACTTGAGGTTGGAGTCAAGCATTGCAAGAGAGTTGAAGTTATACCGTTCGCCACCATAACCTCTTGCAGAGCGGGATTAAAATAACAGTACAATTAGCATGAAATGGGTTCAATGACTACCTCTCAGATGTGCAGTAATCAAGTATCATTTTAGGGAGCACAGATTTTACTAGGGCTGCTCCAAGTTAAATAGCGGAGAACCGAACCTACAGATTTAATCAGTGTGGAATCAATGGCCGGTTGGCACATTATAAGAAACAGTTACACTGCATGTACTCTGCTCATACTGGATTCTCAGTAAGAAGAATTGGCAGACAGAGTTCATATCTTTAACTGTCGTACAATTTACCACTAATTTCCCCAACACACTAGATGAACTCCACTTAAGCACTGAGTGTACCCTAGTTCTGATATAATCTCAAAGCATGTGAATTCTACTCGCATAACATCATTTTCCCTGAAGACTAAGCTTTTCCCAATAAATACCATGATCCTTTTTCCATGGCCCTTTAATGTTGACTTTTCTCACGAATATGATGTTTTCCGAAGGAAAAAATCAAATCTTTGCAGCCTTCGCCTCACTCTCTCTCAAAACAATAGTACCGTGAATTGCCAGCATAACATCAACAAGCACAAAAGGCAATGGTGATATTGGCAGTATAACGACTTGGCAGTAGCTTAATTTTGCCGTGGCTTCAGGGCCAACTGGTAATATATCATGCTCTGTTGCTCTTGCACAAGGCTAAAGTGTTTGATGTTAGCTCTCTGTTACCTCCATCTGACTTATCCCTACAGTAATAAGATACTGATCAATGTCGCCTTCCAGCATGATGCAAGAAAAAGGGCTGTTTTTCCCTTGTCCCCTTATTACTTAAGGAACCAGCACCCAGGGAGATATTGTCTAGCTTGCACATCAGTGACTCCCTCTTACATACCACCTGCTATCATTGCTCAATTGTTGAACTCCAAGGCATCAGGATGTGTAGGGTTAAAGTGCCCACGACACTAATGAGTTGTTTTGAACAATTCTTACACTCACCATAAGATTTCCCAAGAAAATCTTATTGCTGTACAGGCCACCCAAACCAAATAAGCCTATCCATGTTATCAGTTAATCAGTTGTGGATTTCTTCACTCACGCACCTAATGCTGGACATGCTGCTATTATCGTGGCTGGATTCCATCAAATGTATACTGTTTATACAAATGTTTAGTAGGAATTATACCTCATAAAGGTCAAAGTTTCAAAGCAAAGCATCATGCAGTGTCTGTCGCACAATCACACATCTTTATTACATGAAATACCAAAGTGTGAATTTTCTTGCTGCAAAGTAACACAGTGTTGTTAACGCCTCCATTAATACCAACACTGTATGCGAAATGCCTCTAAACGTCCTATTTAATACCACACTACAACATGCCTCTATTACCAATACTACAGCACGCCTCTATTACCAACACAACATGCTTCTATTGCCAACACTAGAACACGCCTCTATTGCAAACACTAGAACATGCCTTTATTACCAACACAACAACATGCTTCTATTGCCAACACTAGAACACGCCTCTATTACCAACACAACATGCTTCTATTGCCAACACTAGAACACGCCTCTATTGCCAACACTAGAACACGCCTTTATTACCAAAACAACAACATGCTTCTATTGCCAACACTAGAACACGCCTCTATTGCCAACACTACAACAGGCATCTATTACCAACACTACAACAGGCATCTATTACCAACACTACTACACGCCTCTATCGCCAACACTACAACATGCTTCTATTGCCAACACTAGAGCATGCCTCTATTGCCAACACAACATGCTTCTATTGCCAACACTAGAACACGCCTCTATTGCCAACACTATAAAACGCCTTTATTACCAACACAACAACATGCTTCTATTGCCAACACTAGAACATCCCTCTATTACCAACACAACAACATGCCTCTATTGCCAACACTACAACAGGCCTCTATTGCCAACACTAGTACACGCCTCTATTACCAACATAACAACACACTTCCATTGCCAACACTAGAATAAGTCTCTATTGCCAACACTACAACACGTCTCTATTATCAACACTACAACAGGCCTCTATTGCCAACACTAGTACATGCCTCTATTGCCAACACTACAACACGCCTCTATTTGAATTGAGGTTTGTCTAAGGTATTCTTGAGGTGTATCTGAAGTGTATTGAAGGTGTATCTGAGGTACTGCCAGTTACGCAAATACGTACCTCAAGTACATTTATAGTACACTATATTAGGCAAAAATATAATGCTTGAGGTGTATCTGAGGTACAACTGAGGTATAGCTGAGGTACATGCTTATAGGCAAGGTGCACTGTTTTCACTTTTACTTTGATAGAAAACAAGCTCAAAACACATATGTATTGGCTGTATAAATTACAGATAGATTTAAGTAAGTTTGTAAGTGCATACTGTTCTTTGTTTTGGGTATCTGTAAATATTGGCTGACTTACAAAAACAACAGTGATATACATTTACATAAGGCTGTCTAGATACTTGATCAAAATTTAGTGCAGCTCTTTTTCAATGCCTTTTAGAAGTATCAGTCAGTGCATAACTGGGTTGTTTTCCCACAGCCTGGAATATATATATGTACAGTGTTCAGGAGAGCCATCTTGGAATAATCAAGGGCAAATATATCCGTGCTATCTTATTGATCAATACTTGCACACTTGTGAGACAAAGGCTTATATTTATTTAGTAAACATTTTTCTTTCGCACTAAAATATTTGTAATTTTGTACTCACCATTTTGACTAAAGTAAAAGCTGATCGCTTGCTTTAAAACTTTAAAAAAGTAGCTGAGGTGCACCTGAGGTACATGACGCCTACATTATAATTAAAAACTAATCAAGTATCCAAAAGGTGTCTCTGAGGTACAAGTGTTGATTTTTTTTCAAAGTTGTTGACATGTATTTGAGGTTCATTATTTCGTGTTCAAATACTCTCAAAGTTTCTAAGGTGTACCTGAGGTACATCTTTTAAGTGTTGATTTTTTTTAAGTACTTGAGGTACATCTGAGGTACAGGCAGATGACTGGGGTGTACTTGAGGTATACTATACCAGAGATAATGCAGATGGGATGTACACCTCATCTGTACCTCACACTGAGGTGTACGCCTCATGTCTGTCAGGGGAGCCTGAGGAAATCTCATGACAGGTTGCTGGGGGACACCTTTCCTCTATATTGCGGAGAGGAAACCAGTAAGAGCTGGACTTGAACTCACAGCAACATCATTTGGAGAGCACAACTTAAGACATAATGATTAGCTACTATACTAACCACTCAGGAAAGAGGCCCCGCTTTAATTCATAGTCAGCTATTAGTCAAAATCTCTTTTGACTAGCAGCTACTTTTTGACTAAGGCAGAAATCCTCAACACAGTAAGTACAGAGTTTATCTGAAAGAATTCACAATTTGACTAAAGTTATTATAACTTTTTTAAATGACGCAATTGTTAGGTTATATAGATGTACCCCTCTATCTTTAAATCTGGTCATCACTTGTTTCATTTTGTTGGCTCCCTTGAGTGAGTCT
This sequence comes from Liolophura sinensis, assembly GCF_032854445.1. Taxonomy (NCBI): domain Eukaryota; kingdom Metazoa; phylum Mollusca; class Polyplacophora; order Chitonida; family Chitonidae; genus Liolophura; species Liolophura sinensis. The sequence continues at coordinate 60,819,762 of NC_088300.1, forward strand.
GGTAATATCTTGATTTCCCAGACATGTATCTGGTAACATGTACTCAACAGCCAAAGTGATGGTTTGAAGTTATGTTTGGCATCAGACACCAACTGATTCTACCCCATACTTTTCCTAGTGCCAGACGGACCAAATTAGGATGAATGTATACATGTATATACACTAGAGAGACTATCATCCCCAGTGATACCACTAGGTTCATAGCCAATTAAGAAAACAATTATTTTCCTTAATTATACACCTTAAGAGTTTTGATTAACATGGCTTGGCCTCCATGGATTTGTGACTCAGCTGTGTTAGTAGACAACCAGTCATCAGCTTTTCTGATCCATGGATACAGGGAAGTACTTATATACCCATACATGTTACCATTCATAATGAATATAAGTGGCAGCTCTTGTCAATGTCAATGTCCATCTTTCTCCACCCATGAACTTAATTACTGCCATCACAAGAGAGAAATGTTGTTGGGTACATTTCATAACACCAATCAAATACATAAAATAAAATAAATATTCACTTATTTTACCATTGTTTTTTCTTTTATATATATAATCTTGATGTATAAGACGTAGAGCAATCAGCTTTTAAGAGGCTTCCCACACATTTTAGCTTAGCCAGTGCTGAAATACTTGTGTAAAAAAGCTAGGAGCCCATGTTTGTTTTCATTATGCTATTGATATTGGCAAATTAATCTTTAAGATCAAAACTGGCTTTACTTCAATTCTTAACACTAACTCCTTCAGTTTCAATGAAATCCAATACCTAAAATGGCCAAGCCGGACAGTTACACATGCAAATATTTGTGCATATAGCCCTACAGCTTTATCAAGACATGCCCAAGAAAGTAAAGTATCGGCACTAAGAAATTTTGTGTGAGATTTTATGAATTTCAGAATTTAACATGGCACATTATGTCCACTTTACTGAAGCTGTAAGACTAGCTAGTACATATGTACATGTAGCTCAGTTCAAATACACCGAACTAGTTTCCTTATCCCATTGTAGACAATAACAAGCTTAAACTCTGACCTTTTAAGTTCCCATAGATGTTCCTTAATTCCATTAACTATGTTGTGAGCTTGAACAAAGCTGATGATACTGACGCAGGCCTACAAGTAGGTTTGGTCAGAACATTATGTACATGTAGGGAGTTTATTCAGTATCTATGGCCGATTAAACAAAGCCTTATCTGACTTAAGTCAAAATTTGAGATTGGATTTTAGAGATTAATTTTGGGCAAAATAAATTTGTTACTTTTACCACCTCTTTAATGTTTCCCAGTAAGATGAAAGTGTCAAAATTTAAACTTGCAACATAAAAATCTAAGCACTATGACAAGATTTTTAAGTTTTAACTATGTACGTAGTAAGTACACACTGCAGAAGTTTCGAGAAATTGGATAAAAAAGATATGAGGAGTTGATTCTGCAAGGCATGATACACAACGTGAATTGACATCAATAAAAAACACAAAAGCTGAGAAGATGAGTATTTTGACAAAATTCCAAACAATTTACCACAATGGCACCACAACTGCACGCAAAAGCCATTATTCACTGAAGCATATTTAGACAATGAAAATGGGGATCCAATTTAAGGTTGACCATTATGTTTATACAAGGGACAAATTCATTTGCATGAAATACAGTGTGGATGTTGACCAGTTGAGTATGTGTCCCACCATCTAACCACTCGTGATGTTTATTTCTTCAATCAATCTTACTAAGAACTCGCTGCCCAAAGGTGGACACCAATTAGCGGTCAGTTGGCGCTGTCAATTCAGCAGATTTATGTAACAGTGTCTAGCAGGTGGTCAGTTCCCCAACAACAGCCTTATTAAAACAGGATGCTTTAATTATTTATCGCATTTCCTTCCCTAGTCGACATACAATGGTGTATACGCCCTTTCTATTTGTTACACAAACGGTCACTTCGTTTACATAAAACTCACTCACCATAAGAATCACATTCCAAATGATCTAATCAACTGTTACACAGAATTATCAGGAATGACCATTAACATAGACTTCAAACTAAACAAACTCACAGAATGTATATGAAGTAACTATCACTGGATTAATTCAGCTTACAAAGATCTCTATCTTGGTGGACATTTCCTACGGGCAGTTAAACAGTTTTCAGTTCAAACCAATGTCAAATGAAATACAGAATTAAAACTTTGGTTGTTTTCAAAAAACTTAATGTGTATATATTGGAGAAAATCCATTAGATATATGTTTGCTCTTTATAAGTTAACATAACATAAAATACAATTAAATCATTCTAAAATCTGATCAAGCTGGTCCATAAACTTCTTGTAATTAATTTTTAGAAGTTAGTATAGTTAAATTTGGATACTGTTCACTGTCGTATTAGTGAAATATTCTAGAGTATGGTTTAAAAACACCAATCAAATAAATAAATAAATGAAAGAATGGGTAGAATTCACACAGTATAAACTAGCCCTAACTAGTACTGCAACAAAGACAGAAGAGCTTATCAACTCGACTACATCTTCTGGTTAAAAATTTATCACTCTTGTTGGTTACTACAGTAACACATGTTTTAATCTGTTTTTGCATATGCGTTTTTACAACTGTACACAGATACGGGGACATCACTTTGGCAGACAAAAGATATGTTGTTTTTTTTAATTGCTACATGTATATAAAAATTATGCCACACAATTTAAGTAACTTTGTCATTACATTTCAGTACAGAGATGTTATTAATTGCATAATTCCATTGTATAAGCACTTACTATGGATCATTTGATGATTTCTTTGTAGGAGTCCATTATGCATTAATGCCTGAGATCAAAGACTTGGAAAACACAGACTAATGACATGCATTAGCTATTCAAACTATAGCTCAAAGATAAAAGATAGCATTTTCGCACCTGGCTAAACCTACTTTCATGTCTGAACGAATTCCAGTTGTGAATTTCACAGCAGATACTTCCTCAGTATGCTTTTCAGATCAATAAATGTAAATGAAAATTGGAGATATTTGTCAGACATATCAATATCCATAATGTTATTTATGGTTATATCGTAGGAATTGTAAAAGCTGGACAAACTGTGAAGCCATGCAAGTGATCATGAATTTTACATACTCTGTACATTTATCCAGCCATCATGCATATATATGTATATATATATATAACTTTATTTTTCTGAGGGTGACAAATGTTGAACATTTACTCTGTCAGTTACAAAAACTGTTCTTCACAGAGGCCCTCTGACAGGGTGACAAAACAAACACGACATTTACAAGTAAATATTAACAGTGGCCAGACAAACAGTTTGCACACATAACGGTATCAAAGGTAGCCATAGATTCAGTAATTATGATCATCCAACAACAGAATGCAATTGCAGGGCCTGCAAGTTTGAGCACTTGCATGCATGTGTCTTTATAACTGCATAACACAGACGCTGACACATACAATAGATAAACCAACTAAAAGTCTGCCCCAAAATATGTATTTTTGAAGCAAATAAATACCATGAAATACTACTTTCTGTGCTGAAAGTTAAGTCTTCCAGTAGTATATAATCCTACCTTCAACACAATCCTCAAAACACCTCTCCGCTTACAACAGAGCTCTCAGTTCAAACAGGTCACATGAGCAACTAAGTCATGGGTTAATTTTATGTCATTTTAATGTATCCTTTCAAACGAGTCTTTCTTATACTGCATGTTGTTTCCACTACAGTGGTTAATTCGTTTCTGATTTAGTTATGGATGACAAAAATCCAAAGTCAATGACTTTGCATAAATCAGTCTTTGAGCAACTAGCTGTCATAGTGAACAGCGCATAACAGGTGAACCGACTGACAGACAGACAGACTCAACCACATAGCCTATGGATTATCAGATCTAATGATAAATGAAAGCAACTAGCAACACTCTTCATGCTCTCGACACATGAGTTTGGGCTTCTGAATTATTAAGTGTCTCAGTATGACTCTAACGCCATCACATGTACATGTACATGGGCGGTACATTTATCAAACAAACATCATCAAGTTTGAGCATTACATGACCCGTATTTATTTATCAATATATGGGCAGTCATATTCTGTTCATTATGGAAAGCGAAGAGTACTTAAAACTACAGTTACTCTGAAGAAGATCTTTTCTTTAAGTTTATGTATTTCCCAGCATTCGTCTTGTGACAGTTGGATAGTGACCAGAGGGGGGTGATGCTGGCAGGTCTTGAATGGATTCAATCCATCCCCCTGACCCAGTAAAGCCTCGGAGAAATGGGCAAGACATGCAGTGCCCAGTGATTTGTACTAGTGATGATACACAGCATTTGGCTTCCAGCCTGCTGGGATATCAGGCTGCTAGGAAACCCCTAATTGACTCAATTGACAGCAAGGACAAATATTTGATGAGAGACAAACAACCTCAAGAATTTCACCACTACGAAATTGACAGTTTCACCACATGTCCACTTGGGCTTGCTAACATCTCCCTCATTACCGAGGAAACTTCCACCGAAATGCCTCAGGGGGTAAGCAAACAGTAGCAAACGCAATAAGAACTAGTTGATTCTGTTCAAACAGGCACACAAACTTAATTGGTACATCTGACTTAGCCCTGTCTAAATGACTTTGACTAACTTATTGGAAAACAGATTTAGCGCTGTTTCAGTAAGGAAACTAAAAACAGTTTGCGAAGTTTTCCATTTGAAAAAAGTTACACTTTATTCCACTCATCACCCTAGGGTGTTCTCGATAAATGCATGTTAGCATTTTTTTTTCATTTGGAATAAATTCTAAACATTTTCGTTTTGTGTTCCTAATTTTTCTTCATGCATATCATCATTACGTTGCCTTAAGGAAAGAGCTCAAAAGTCAGAACGGACAGCCGTATGTTCAAGAACAGACAGTATCCGGTGCGAGGATATGCCTTGAGCTACAGGATATGCCTGCTGTGTCGTACTTTTTGATCAGCTGGACTGCTCCCTTATCCGTTCCCGGCCAAGCCGCCTTTGTGCTAAAGTATGAAGACTGGCTGCCCGACAGCTGGAAGCTTCACTCAGCCACCAGGACAACAGCTTTTGTTACAGTCTGTTCACATCACTCATCACTTTACTCTGTGCACTGTATTCAGTAATCTAACGGGTACAAAGTCATACCATCACTTTTCTTCACTGATTAAAAAAAAGAAACACTCAGCTGGCATGGACGACATTTTACAGCTTCCTGAAGCAAGTCTTTAATATCACTTCAGCTGATGGAACATCGTAATTGGTGAACATAAACCAGATTGTCAACACAATTACAAAAACCCAGCGTGACATTGGCCTCTTGAGGAAGCAAACCATGCTTGTAAAGACTAGTAAATTTGTCATGAAGATTATGTATTTGAAACAGTGATGAAGTTCTTTCTTCGGTGCACATACTGTAGGCTTACATGTACATACATGTTTGGTGATTTTCCTACAGATTTTCTACAGACTGGACATGAACGGCATGGATCCTACATCGGTGTGCCACCTGTACGATCCACCATTCCAACTTATGAGCTCTTCCCCTAGCCACATGTAGTTCTTGTTAAGAGTACAGAGACTTTTTGTACATAATATTTTCTCCAACAACATTACAACCGTTATACAAAGATAGATCTCGTTATGCAACAATACCACTTTCCCTGACCAATTACTACACCAGTTACCATATGTATATTACCTGATGTTTTCTTTGGTTCCACATATGCTACAGGTAAATACATGCACCTACAACATTAACATATGAAATGAGGGAGTGGTTAGTTTTCACGGCCACTGATCAAGTTTCGTTTCAGACTCAGTTATATAAAACAGCAACAGAAATTTTCAAATGTATCATAACAAGAAAAAAAAATAATGAGCCCACCTGACTTTAATACAACTATGTTGACCATCATAGCTGTTTTATTTATTGATTTTTTTCACTGGTGTGTAACACAATACTCAAGACCAGCAGTCAGATTTATGGTTGCCGTAACAGGAATACCTGAAGCAAATTCACCTCCCTTGCCAAATACAGGTAGACAGCTACCTAACAAATCTCCCAAATTCAAGCTGTAGTCAAAGAACAAATTGGCCAAATAAGGTGTGTAAGGGCTCTCATTAACAGTCTATTAAATGTGTTGTTCACAGCTACTGCATAATATTTAATGTCACACTAGACTTCTTGTATACCTAACACTTGCTTTAATCAAGGGGTCAATTTTTATATGCATTATTTTATGTGAAGAATGATATAGAGCTGTAGTTCTATTTGGTAAAATTAACGTATTTATACACAGCTTATAGACAACTTCTTTGTCTTTCACTTTATGTGCATCTCTTATTCTAACTAAATCTAGCTTTGTACTAAGAGGGAAGATGGAAAGGGCTGCAGAGAGCTTGTCCTGCTGGAAGGTATCCAAACCTTAAATGAAAAGTTCTTCTGAAGATGACTGGTCATTAGTGATAAAGCCAACAGATCTGACCAAGCTGTGATGGGTGGGGTTGTTAGGGGGACGTGTTGAGTGGGGGAGAGGGACGGGCAAAGGGCAACCAAAGGAAACCTTAGGTAATGACAACCACTGTGCCACCGGCCTGATCCTCAATTAACAAGCCACTCAGCTTCATTTACCCTACCTTGTACAGTAATTAATCATGCGTTCTTTTTGGCCGGGGTTTGATGGTCATCATCCACATCTATACCCACGGACTGACCTCGGCCGTCCATTTGTCAATTCAGGCCTGACATGTATTTGTCTTGGAAGCCTAACAAAAGGGGAAAGGGTTTTGCTCGCTAATGGCTTCTCTCTATTTATCAAAACCATTTGGTGACGGTTAGGATACATGATACCCTTCTCCATTTGGAACTTCTCGACCATATACCATTAACTAGTGTGCTCTGGTTTATTTCCTTAACACAGGTATTAACAGCCATCACATATTAGAGCAAAACACAAATTTTACCATGACATAATTCCCACACTCAATTTAGAATTAGTCTTGGAAAACCATGGTGACAAGCGATCATTATTACATTATAATGAACATGCAAGGCATTTGATCGCTGAAGCTTTAAGAATTGAAAGATTGGGAAATTTGCTCAGCAAACATTTAACATCTAATAAAGGGAAGGCGGCAGGACTTTGATGTTGATAGAATATGATATGCCTACATGCATTCATTTATTAGTAATAACCAGTTTTAATGTGCAATACAGCTGATAAAATCCTGATAAACACTGGTTGCCAGACAACAATGGCTATAAAACTCCAGCATATATTATTAATAGAATCATGACAGGTACAGATAGACAATAATATAAAATAATATTATTAATATGTCAAATCCATGTGACACACAACAGGTTTTTGATGATATCACTGGTATGATGAAGTTAACAATTTACACACTCAGTGAAGCCTGCAAATACCATTGGCTGGAAAAAGTTACTAGTTGCCCAAATAAACAAAGCTCTTAACAGCTGAAGGTCAAAAATGTTAATCAATGTTTAAGAATACATCTAAGGTTGCAGAAATGTCAGGGTTTTCAAGTGGATATTAAATGTTACACATTAAGTGGTGAGATCCAGGTGGAAGATAAAATATGTATTTGGTAAATCACACTTCATTCACCAGATTCTAATCACCGCCCAATGGGTAATTTACTTCCAGTATTAGATCTCATTATAATATTTTGTCCCAGCCAGCAAATTGTCACAAATGGTCCAATCATCATACAATCTAGCTGAAAATAATGATATTAAAAAATGAAAGTTGCCCCCCCACCCCCCGCCTCAAAAAAAAAAAAAAAACTGGCGGAATCTGAAGGAGTGTCCACCATTTGCCAGGAAACTGAAAAAACCTTCCAGACTTAACAATACAGCTCATATATGCCCAGTAATCGCTGAAAATACCACTTCTTCAGAGTGGAAAGCTCAAGCAAATAGTGTTTCATATCCAAACTAAAGTCAAAGATTTTACTGTTTTGATACATAAATGCTCAACAGACATGATACATGTTATTAGAACCTGGGAATTCATATCAAAATGATGTCGTTTTCCAAATGGATTCAATTCGAAACCATTATTAGGGGACGACAATGCAGTTTTGATATGGACATCTCTGTCCAGACTTCAGGTTCTGAGCTCTCCAACAATGAATCTGACTTTTGTTCCATTTCTATACAGCTGCAGTGGTAATACGCACTAGTTCAAGCTACATGTACATCACGGTCTGTTAAATTTCATGCATTTATAATAAAATTTAATATAGTTTTTTTGGATATATTATGCCTCTGGCCATGAATATCATTCACTTCCCTGAGAGATTCTAAATTTATACCTATATGCGATGACAACTGTTATTATGTACAATTATGTACATATTCTGTACAACATAAATTGTAGCCGGGGTCCTTCGATAACCAGTTTTCATAACCACATGCAGACAGCAAACCATTACATGAAGAAATTCAATATGCTTGTTATCACTCTTGTAGCTTTTTAACACAAAGCTAAGTGGTGATATCTAAGCTCTGACAGCTCATAAAGGTTGGTTTTGTCTGATGTAATTCGGCAGAGACTATCGAGTGTTGGGGGAAAATGGGCATAAAATCAGACTCCTTTTGTTGTGATTTTAAACATTCACATTACTCATATTAATGTACTATTTGTTTTTGTTTTTGTTTTACTCTCAAATTAATGATGCATATTAATGAGTATCCATTAAATTATGAATATATAATAAATCGTGACCCGTAATCCTTACACAAGAAAAAGGATAGATGAACAAACATCAACTGTCCTTGGCCGAAGTCCAAAATTGGTCGAGGGGCAAAAACCAGTGATAGCTTGCAAGAAGAAAACCACTGCAGTTTGCTCTGCTACCTTGACTTATTAGACAAATATATTTTTAGTGCTGGCACACTTTTAAAAAAGGAGACATGGTAAGGTTCACAGAGTGTTCATGATCAAAATGTCAGAAATTCTCCTTAAAAAATAAAATCAGAAATTCTCCTTAGAATAAAATTAGAAATTCTCCTCAGAAATAAAATCAGAAATGGTTGTTAAAAATAAAATCAGAAAACCTCCTTAAAACAAGCAGTTCTGAGAATCAGCATGGAAACTTGAGCAATAGAATACACATTTTGAGTACATAGATTAAAAACAAATTAAAGATCAAAACTGAATTGTTCAAACTAGCTTTTTGAACTTTTTACCTTCTCCAGTTAGGACTGACTGTACAATTAGTTTTACTGTAGCACATGCTGTTTGATGTTTTTGGTTTTCCATTTAATCATAAAGGATCTTTTCAACCATACAACATACTTATACCAGACAGCGCTTTCCCCCGACAATCGGTGCTTACCAAGCTTTAGTCTTTACAGATACCATCAACGCAAACACCCTATGGTACTCAGAAGTTTTACAAAGCACTACATGTTCTTGCTAATAAATTAATTCCTACCGTGTATGCATGCTACGTTCACACTATATTATCAGTCTAATCTCTGCAGAGACACAAAAATCCTTTGATGTACAAGGAATAATGGTTATACCTGGAAGATGAGAAAAAGCACTCGTCTTGAAACCATTTTCTTTCATTCAGTTTATCCACTTTGAACCCATTATCATGTTCATCTGACAGCTTATGGAACAAATGAAACCTTTGATGTAGATGTAAATGTAGTAACAACAGTAATATTGTATCTCTCATATTTTGACATTACAATATCTTATGAAAAACTTCTTGCCTGGCATATACAGTCATCAACTGAATGATGAAGGCCTTAGTGGCCGAAGCTTATTCCTGTGGCTAATGGGCAATTGTTGACCAAAGGAGTGATGTGCATGAAGTGTTTCCAATGGCTACTCCATCGTTATACATCTTTTGGGCATTGTGGGGAGAGGGGTTACATTAGGAGGAGGGTGTTTGTCAGGTGTTTCTGCCCAATTTCAGTGGAAGGTAAAACACAACCAACTAATACAAGAATATGTTGAAATTAGGTGCACTTTACCTTCAGTTTTTAAATACATGTATTAATACTGAGATGTCATATATTAATACTGTATATCTTAAAGCCACAAAGGAAAAACTACTAAAGTATTCCTGGTCATGTTTTCACATGTAATTAATCCACATCATGCACACATACTTGTAGGTTTGCTCACGACATTTTACACAAGGAGATTGCTTTATCAAAGCAACACTACACTGAAGAGTGTGCAGTTATCTAACAGTTTCTTTTGATCTACTTTGGTTCTATTTACAATATTTATAGAATATTGCGATGAAAATTTGTTAAACATCTTCTCTTTTAAAGCATATAACCATTAATGTCATATGCAGACTGTCCCCAAACATGTCAAAACAGACGAAGTTGCATAATCAAGGCACATTTCAAAGTCAACTTGCAGGTACTTCAAATTCAAAAGATGGTCACAGATGTTTTTTTTGGATCATGTCATATTGTGATGGGAAGGATTCGTGATGAGGGAAAGGATTGCTGTTGGTGGATTGATGGTGATTATGGGAAGAAATGATGAAGGATAGGATGGGATGGGATGGGATGGGATGTGAAAAGTGGAGCAATGGTGGTAGTCTTGATGGCAATGGGGGAGAGGGAGGATGGATGATGAGTTGAAAAGGATTGACCAGAAAGGTTTGATGTTTATGGGAAGGATTGATGTTGGTGGGAAGTTTTAATGGAGATGGTGGGAAGGATTGATGTTGGTGGGAAGTTTTGATGGAGATGGTGGGAAGGATTGATGTTGGTGAGAAGGTTTGAAGGTGATGGTAGAAAGTAAAAAGGTTTGATCATGGTGAGAACAACTGATGTTGTGGGAAGGTTTGATGGTGATAGTGGGAAAGTTTGATGATGGTGGGAAGGACTGATGTTGTGCTAAGGTTTGATGGGGATGGTAGAAAGGTTTGATCATGGTGTGAAGAACTGATGTTGTGGGAAGGATTGATGGTGATGGTGGGAAGGTTTGATGGTGGTTGGAAAGACTGATGTTGGTGAGAAGGTTTGATGGTGAAAGAACTTAGAGGGGAGGAGGGACTGATTGGGATGGACAGTATTACAATAGGAGCCATATGCACTTGTGTGAAACTCCAGCATATTAGATAGGCTGTTGCCATTTAAACAAAATATGTACCCGAAGTAACCAGAAATTTTGCTCACAGAAGTGCATTTTCGGAGGCAAAATATGTCACACAATATTATTTTCGGTGCTGAAACTTACAATTTTCCAGCAGAATATCATCTCATGTTCCAAGCAAACCTCAAACCAATTTTCTAAAATCAACAGCACTCTCAGAATCAACAAAAATGGGCAGGCATTTAGTTAGTCATGGGGAAAATTTCAGGTCATTTAGGTCACATGTACACTCAATGAATGCACAACTAACCAATTTTTCTATTTTTTAGGACATGAAATGACCACCCGTCCACATAATTGTATCTTCTCAAAGTGCCTCATGTAAACATCATATGCCAGCATTTGCCAAAGGCTGACAAATTTTCACGCCATAATTAACAGGAAGACTTATTAGGAATAGGGATATCTGGGATTATCTACACTAATCCTTGGGAATTAATGGACACTCTCCTGGATACATAAATGTTTATAGCTTAAAGGTGGTCACCAGATGGACTCGCTCTGACAGGCAATTACACGTGTAGAAGAGTTGGATAAATAGCATCTATATGATGAGCCAATGACTGACTCATACACCACAACCCACAGATAACATAGCTGGCAAATGACAGACCCACTTTGAAAGACAGTCAAATACCCTAAATGACCATAAATTTCGTCTGTGACTAACTTGCTCCTTTTGGCGATTGCAAGAGTTTTTTTTTTTTTGATAATGAAAGTGCCTTAAGGCTTGTTTTGGATGTTAAGATGATACCCTAGTGGAAAAATGTAAGTTTCAGCACCAGAAATAATATTTTGCAACATTTATTTGCCTCTAAAAATACATTTTTGTGGGTGAAAGTTTAGGTCAGTTAGAGTATTTGAAGGTCAAATCTTCATTTGAAGGTCAAAACATGTATTTGGTATTAAACCATGATGTTTTCATCTACTTGGCTCTTTGTCATGGAGTACACTTGGGGACTACGTGTAGCTTTGATTTGAATGTGTTAGCCATTGTAGTCCTGGAAATAAATTAGAGTATTGGAGTTATGTTATATAGTGGCTGAAACAGTGTTTCAAATAATGTAACAGTAAAGAAGAAAATGACAGGTGATGTTTTGACTTAGTTCCAAGCACGGACAACCGCCCAGTTCATCTAGCTCTGATAATAATTTATATAATTGTGTTCCATATGAATGTTATTAAAAATAATTAAGAAATATAGCTTTGTTTCTAACTAATAAATTCTAAGGTATAGTATGAGCCACAATGCATAGTTTGTAGATACATTTTTTTAGAACATTGGGAAAACCCTTGATACAAAATCATTTATGATAAATTACCTTACACAGTTGATATAAATGAACTATGAGTACAATAACAGAGTCTGATCAGAACTATCAGGTATAAAATAAACTGTACAGATTATATGATACAACTAAAACTTCACCACTCATCATGTATCATGTAAAGTAATAATTCAATAAATCATAATACCAAACAATAAACCCCCTTTTGTCTGTTTATTCCACTATTATTTCTGGGGGGGCCTCCGTGGCTCAGTTTGTTAGCGCGCTAGTGCAGCATAATGACCCAGGAGCCTCTCACCAATGCGGTTGCTGTGAGTTCAAGTCCAGCTCATGCTAGCTTCCTCTCCGGCCTTAAGTGGGAAGGTCTGGCAGCAGCCTGCGGATGGTCGTGGGTTTCCCCCAGGCTGTGCCCGGTTTCCACCCACCATAATGCTGGCCGTCCTCGTATAAGTGAAATATTCTTGAGCACGGCATAAAAAACACCAATCAAATAAATAAATTATTTCTGGAATTGAAATGATCACCAGGACAGATATTAATTTTTCCTTCATCAGACTTTTGCATTCTTCATGTAATGTCATGAAAAACTCATAAATTGTCCTGAAAAGAATACAGCATGTGATCTCCTTTCATTTTCATTATTTTTTTTCTTTCTATTTTTTTTGGTGAACATAATAATCCCTTATACCCAAAACTATGAATCATTCTACAGAAAAAAATGTTGCACTGAATACATTTTCATGAAATAAAAAAGTTTGCTGTACTACATTACAGGAGAATTGAAATTAACATGCTGTCTCCTGATTTCATTAAACTGCATGGTTTCATAATTCATATATTTTTTTTCTTTTACAATGTTTTCAGCATATTGGGCCTGTTAAATCCATGGGATTGTTCTTGATTCTTTTTCTCATGATCAAAACCTTTTGTCAGGATTTCATCAGTGTCAGCATCTTCAAAGTTTTATTTCCAACAACAAAAACACATATTTATATTCAAATGCTTACAAAATGAGGGTCAAGCATTCACCATGAGATAAATGCTGAAGAGGACAAAACTAGGTAAAAAAGGGTTATTAGCCATTTCTTTCACTTCTACTTTCACCAGCTGCAAACAGTATGAAGTTCAGAGCAGGGCAATGATATCACTGGAGACATGCGGATATGGAACAATACCACCATCCTCTTGCTCACGTGACCACATTTTCGTATCCTTTAAAGAATAAAATAGGTCGTAAACTGACAAAATCTGTCTGATCGCATTGTCATTCACTCTGATCATTCTGCCTTACAGGCGTGTCCACTACACCAGTTCAGCTAAGCAGCACACATGTATATACTTACTTACTATTAAGTATTCTATACTTACACTTGTACCTTATTTCTTCAATACTCCCTAATGAAGACAGAAGACAAATAGTTAAAAAGCCATTGTCAACCAAACACCCTTGGCTTATTCTTTAGAAAAGCCATGAGGAAGTCATAAATTTGAAACATAATGTATGGTTTGTTATATTTACTTTTTATTCTAGTGACCAAGACACTCAAATCTTTAATCCCCCAATGCAGAAGTACGCTATATTTAATGTAGGAGCTATTAAATCTACCACTGACAAAGCTGTGACTGATTTATTTATAACCATCACCGCTCTCTCATCATAATACAAGAGCTACAATACCCAGGTCAGCCCCACCGTGTCGTTAACTAAGATGTCACCTAAGATTGCAATTCAGTACAAGACAATGCTTAACACACAACACCAGACTAAATGTATATATATATGTATGCATCAATACAATATCCCACAAAAAGTTTAGAAAGCATAAAGATTTGTCATATAGTGACGTTGCATAACCAAGATAACGCAGTTCAAAGTAAGCAAAGTTGCACACACTGAGAAAACTGAAAGTTCTGTTATGCTTACACCACCCTGAAACCTATCCAGTTTGCCTTTTAATCATAACTGTGCCTGGGTTAGTGCTTTGTGACCACAAAACTGTGTTTGCGGTTGCTTTAACATGCTTGTCCCATGGTCTCACAAGAATTCCAGGTTAAAGGTTTATTTATTGTTATAAACTTGCTGTGGACATAAAGGTCTGTTACCACGCCTGATATTGTATAATTTGGGTTATATTATTTGTAGTCTCCTATAAGCATCACATAGTCTCGCCTGTTTATTTAAAGATGGCCGATCAAAACCACTGTTCCAGTTCAGTAAAAATAGGAAAAATACCTTTACTAGACCACAGTCTGAAAGAAAACATCCATGTGAAAAAAAAAGAATAAAATCTAGGGCAACTTATTTCAGAGCAAGGAGTGGGACAGGATTTACAATGTGGCACCTGAATCTGTGAGCTTTCCCCAGCTGCTGATAGCTCTGGGCATCATGTGGTAGAGATAGCTGAGAGAAGGGATGATCCTTCTCTTGCACACTGTGCTGTTCTCTAACAGTCTTGTCCTCAAAACAACCACCATAGCATCAGGTCTTCTTCACCCTGTATCCAAGTACACCTCTCCCTCATCATGTTTTGTTTAATTACAACACGCGACTCAATACATCACCACAAGTGTGTCCACCAAATTTCACCATGTTGTCAGTTGTTGCACTTGTGTATATATATGCTTTCAAAAGTCTCAATAAAGAAAAATTTCAGATTCCTTGTATTCAGAGGCAATCAGGTAATTCATATATAATGAAAGCTTCACCCTATATTCAAATTAATACACCCCTCCCTCATTATAACATGCTTTATTACAACAGGTGATTCAATATAACATCATCACAAGTTATTAGTTGTAATGAATAGTTGCATCAGCACTCATCTTATATACATATGCTTTAATGACCCCAATTCAAAAGGTTCAATGAACAAAAATTTCAGACACTCTGCATTTAGAGGTATGAAATTCAAATAAAACCATTGTTTACTGATTTGGCTCACTATATTTAACGTGCACTGTCTCTGTTCTCATATTATATGTGATAGGCCTTCTGTGAACTTCATACAGTAGCAGCACGCATAAGGCAGTGGTCAGATATAGCCCCACAATAGCCTTGTGATAAGGGAGAGGTGTAGTGTGCATTATCAGTCACATTTTAAAGAAGCCTTCGGCTTTAATGTCACAAACCACACATCCATCTGTAAAAAGGCAGTACTTTATAGCGATGATAATAATATTAATTACTTTATTTTAATTTCATTCATTTTTGGTTTATTAGGAAATCAAAAATTTCCTGAACAGAAAAATACTTGCAATGAAAACGTTGCCCAAGTGAGGTCACAAGACAGGTGTGTTGCATTTGATACATCAGAAGATAATGTCTAGCACAGATGTGAAACTGCTATAAAAATATCGTGTTACCTGCATGCACTCTCAGTCAAAGACTACCTTCTGTTCCTAACTGAAGGTCAGAGGTGTTAGATTCAGTATAGTTGCTTTGGGCAATGTTTATAAGCTTTACATATGGATGCGAAAGTGTCTGTGTCTTAGGGATATGAAAACTCCATCTTACATCTGGGAGGCATCTTGGTGGGGTGAGGGGATACCCTCATTAACAAGTGTTACTATCTTTGGGGAACCTGAGTAAACCGCACCCTTAGCAGCACAGATAAACCATGGACGCTGCCACCACCATATACACACTCATGCCAAGGACATCAAAAATCTGTTACTATAAACCAACCTCTCAGACCAAGCCAGGAGATAAGTGTCTAGCTCCTTAAAAAGTAACGCCTACATCCTTCAGTCAAAGGAGCTAAGAAGCCCTCCAGAGGCTAGCCACCAGACGTGTATTATCAACTTTGGTGAATGGCAGAAAAAGACATTTACACCCATAAGTTTATCACTGATGATTACGACCCAATCAAGCTCTGGAATACTCTCCCAGCAACCAACCATTGCCTCCATCTCCTTCACTGACACACACGCAAACAACCTTCACATGATAGACCAGCTATGATTGATGTTTGACGCTCATGTAGGCTCACTACTTCTACACCTGTCCAAGTGGGACAGTGAAACAGAAAATTAAGTGTTATCTCAATCTTTTTCTTTCGTACTTTTCACATGGAAGAGTGTGTGTGTGTGCGTGTGTGTGAGGGGGGGGGGGGGGAGGTAGAAATTCGCATAGACCAAAAAATAAATATATTTGGCACTTTCTTCTCCCATCCATTCCAGAGAAATTATAAAATCAAGAAATTTACATGAAGATATAGCATATTTATTAAAGGTGTATTGATTACTGGTAACACAGTTATCATCTTCACACACTTTTCTCCATAGATGTTCATTTTTTCTGATGCATTAGAAATTCTCGCAAATTTCATCAATGTCAGTATTTCCCTTTATGACGTTAAAGCTATATACCTGTACACAGGAAGAGTGTATATATGCTTTTAATGAAGACAACTTTGGCATGAAGTAATAAAAAAATGATCTTTCTGTCAAAGCTGATCATGCTATAAACCTGGGAGAAATAAATCCCAGAACAAGCTTTTGATGCAAATGCTTTCCCCAAATCAATACCAGTGCTTGTAATGTTACAAAGATTTTGGCCGCTTCTGTTATTAAATTCAATAGTTGTATATTGTTATTTCCATATCCTATTGACACTTGCTGCAAATTAAGTTGAAAGTAATGGGGAACATTAAGTGGTGTACTGTATTGTTTGTTTTTCCAATACATCACTGTTTCTGTAAAGTTGTGCTTGTAAGGAATCATATTAATGTGGGAAATATCTAGAGAAAGATTGAAGTTTCTGACCTCAAACTTTAAAGGTGACATTGTGACAGCTTGCATAAAGTAATTTTATGAAACGCAACAAAAACGATGCTTTCTGGGAGCTTCTGAGTGTGGTCACCGGGGCAGAATTTTGCATGAAAACTTTATAACTTTTTATTAGAAAACCATCATATTTAGTTGTTAGCCTTAATACAGCTTAACTACATGCAGTATGGGCCCCAAAACATTTTCCAGAACTAAAATGGCTCTAGGCATGGCCCTGTTAGCAGTTCACCGAAGTGCTGAACCACAGCATCAAAGAATGGTATGTTTTTACACAGCTTGAAGCAGGATTGTTCAGGCGAGAAATGTTGCACAATCACGCCCACAGAATCCAATGTCCAAACCCTTGAGCAATGGCTGCAATATCTCTTTGCCTGAACCCATATCCTGCTTTCTTAATTTTTATATATGACTTAATTTCTTTAGTGGTTTGTGTTGAATGTTGTTTTTGGAAATAGGTCTTAGGACTGTTAGCCCATAGCGTCCAGAATTATGGTTTGAGGCAGGTATACAAATGTCTGTTTCGATTCCGAGATTTATTAACATTCCTGAGTGCACTCTAAAAAAAAATCAGCTTCTTATAGTTTTGCAACTAAACAAAACATCAAAACACAGGCAAAAAATCATATAGTCTTGCAAATAATGAAAACATGAAACATTTTTTACAAAAGAATATAAATTTAGCATCTTTATGCATTCTCTGGGCTGAAATTCCTGGACCAGCAGAATGTAGCATGCCACAGTAATTAAGCGTCTTCCTGCCTGATAATGACAACCCAAGAATAAGCAAATAATTCTATATCCTGGCTAAGTTCTGTAATTACATGTACCTGTCAGAAACAATCATCTTGCTGACATTAACAACAGCTGGAATTTACCTGAGCTGGACTCAGGTCAACTGTTCAGCTGTCTGTCAAACTGCCAAGAGAAATTTGAACTGACACATGCATGCATATGTATCCATGAGCAGTGGTCTTCAATGTTTTTGCAAAATCTAACAGAAATGCAGTTTATGTATTTGATTTATTGATTTATTTATTTGATTGGTGTTTTACGCCATACTCAAGAATATTTCACTTATACGAGCACAGCCAGCATTATGGTTGGAGGAAACCGGGCAGAGCCTGTGGGAAACCCAAGACCATCCGCAGGTTTGCTCGTAGACCTTCCCAATAACGGCCGGAGAGGAAGCCAGCATGAGCTGGACGAACTCACAGCGACTGCAGTAATATGTGCAGGCAGGATTCATACAAACCAGAGAAGGTAAAATTGGATGATATTTTAATCCGCTGATAAATACATGCTGTAAATGCCATTCTAAGCACCTACAGCTTTGTCATAACTGGTACTGCGCTGCTGCCGCAATCATTAGAGGTTTGTGTAATAAAAGGTTCTTAATCAAAGTCATCAATCTGTTTAAAATTTGGCCAGCAAATACTGCATGGCCAGACTGTTGTTGGAGCAATTTATTTGCCTTCAGAATATTTTATGGTCTTTTCATTGATCAGAAAATTCGCCAAGGAGCGGCTTTGCCATCTGAACTGAGGAATAAAAACAAGTGGCTTTTATCAGGACGATCCTAGATCGTTTGCCTCGGTCGTTGACTGCTGACAGGAGTTACACTTCGACTGTTTGCAGTACATGTCCGTTGCTCTAATGGTGATGCAATGAACCAGGCAACAGTCCATAATATCTCTGGCCATTTTACCCATCCCATAAACCCATCCTTTAATGCATTAGCACTAAGACTGCCTTAAGAAAGCTCCGCAGTGTACTCGCAATGGCCACCGTTAGTTCATGTTCGAAATTTATCAAAGTCTTCACTTACTTTTTTTATCAAAGTATCACTTAACAACGAGATTTCACTGATGAGGCATTTAACTGAGCTCAAACTTACGGGTCATTAAAAGGCGCGAAAAGTGGCTATTCACGCTATAACAGCCCATGAATTGCCAACATTCATCATTTAACATTTTCACGCTGTCTGCCACGTACTTCCCACGGCCCACTTTGTATGATAACGCATATACCTAGGGAAAATAATCCAATAGTCCAGCAAAAAATGATTGGCTCTATTGACTAGAAAATGTGTTTGCTTTAGTTTAGAGTGAGGTCACTGTGGCTTACTTCATTAACACGCCTCAAGAACATCGGCTGACGAGGGTTTTTCATATACCCTGAACCCAATCACAAAATGTATCCGCCTTTTTTTTCAACCAGTTTATGAGTTTCTCGAGAGGTTTCGTGGGCCTCTTGCAAACTTTTGTTCATCTCTTGGAAAGAATGAACTTACTGGGCCACTTAGCACTTTTTCCAAGCAGAACAAAAACCCGTTGGAAAACTGTATCTGACAACTAATTACTAGGTAGGCTTTGTGTAACTAAAATCTCATTCCAGAGGAGAGACGTCTTCTTTCACACAATCATTTCTGAGCAAATACTGAGTGTCAGAATTCCCAGACAAATCGCAGCATTGGTATAAGTGGGTTCAAGAATCGATGTATCAGTATACTTACAATAAATCTATTAACGCAAGCACGCTGTGTATCAAACAAATTTACTTTCTACTGAATTTTCATGTAATCATGAGGGGAATTAATGTACACACACAGAGGAAGTAAAAGTGTGTCTCACTTTGGGAGAAATCCCAACGGTTTATTGGCTGCATGTCTCCTTCTGCCCATTCCCTTGTTTCATAAAGCTAAACCATATTAAATGATTATTTTATGGTAATAAATATGAATTTGATACTGTCAGTCTGTTCAACAGTTACGAAGCCTGCATTTCTGAGCTAATTAGTTTATTGATTGGATTTGACACAAACAGCGGGAATTTCCCAGATAATTAAGAGCAAGAGTTGTGACAGCTTTATTTGTTCCAGATGTCATGTGCAGAGCAGAGGCTAATTATAGCTACGCTTTTCAAATGTTGCTTCCGTGCCACAGTTGGTATATTCATAATTTTAAAGCATTCTTTGAACGTTTTCCTTTCTTTATATCAACATAATTTTCCGATGTTAAATAAATGTGCCGTTTAGGCTGTACATGGATCTTTATTGGTATTTCAACCATTTACACGTACAAACACCTGTTTTTTGTTGTGGTTTTTTTAAGTAATTTTACAGCTACAAATTTCCCAACTGTACACGTTTTTATAGATGCATAATTAAGGCAAGAGAATCGTTGATCAGGCATAAAACCTACAACTAAGAGATGACTCTTGATAATTTTGCATAAAGAAAATGAAGATGGTCTTATTTTGAGATGTCTTATGTTGTCAGAGCCTTATCAAACATTCAATCTAGTAACAGACACTGCCTTAGCATGAAAGATTTTAAAGTTAACTCAATCTAAAGGTATAGGGATCCATCACAGCAGGCAGAAATTCTTGCCATATCCTAGCCATGTACTATGTAGAGAAGGGCCAGATGTTGAGGATCCAGGTAGAGGAGTGATTTATAAAAGTACTTGACCCCCTTTCAGCTCCTGTGCCCCTGCAAGCTGCCCCAAATATCCTCCTGTTGTGCCTTGTTACTATGGGTATTTGACTATGGCTACACAAGATATGATGGATGCAGAGTTGTTATTTTGTTGCCATGTCTTGATGAACTGTCTGTTTACATACATGCCTAGCCCTCCCACCTGCCGTGGACTCTACCCATTTAACACATACATGCTACATGTTACAGAACATAATGAAGTTATTCATTTTTTTTTACTTCACATTAAAGCTTGGAATATAATGAAAAACAGACTTCGAGAACAGAGAGTAAAACCAGAGCAGCGACCACAGTGTGATAATTGGCAAAGAGTCATACATATACAAGCATCTTGTCAATTTACCTCAGTTAACGTTTTATTCCAACTGTTCAAAAAACTATTTATAAACTTAAGTAGCAAATTACTCCCCCACCCCCCACCCGCACTTTGGCTTAAGTTTAAAGTCATACTCAGCAGTATTGCATTTATACAATGGCAGCTACATGTCAGCATGTAGTCAATTACAGTTATGGGGTGACAAAAACTGGAATGGGGGCAGAATAAACCACACGCTTTTGGCAGATATGTGGTAGATGTAAAGCTGTATCCTCATAAGAGTTAATCTTGATCTTGACACCTCATTTGTCTTGGATAATTGACCAGCTGTTGGCACGGCTGACTAGTACAAGAGCAACGCTTTTAATAGCAAATGAACTAGGGACAACCCCACAAAACATACTAGAGAATATTCATTTCACTTTAATATCTACATGTACAACAGCTGCCCAGTTTCGTGAGTAGAGGCCAGGCAAACAGTGCATTTACAAACACCATGTTGCAACTGGTTTACAGTATAATCCACTCACACACAATGCTACCAATATGTACACACCAATGAAAGCTTATAGTAAAACAACTCAAGGATTATGCCTGTGATTTATAGCATCTTACATCACCTACATGTTATCAAGAATCATATATAGCTTCCTACTCTTTTCTTGATAAATCACATCACCCCGATTTTCAATTTTCTAAACATCAGATTTTCTTTATTTGCACGATAAGAGAATTCAAGCCAACTTAAGGCAATCCACACATTCCCATGGATTTTATCTCTTTTATGATATGCGTTTTTATGGGTTATATAAAGATCATGTACATAAACATTATATTTGTTTATGCTGGTAATTAATATGTTCCAAATTTATTAAGAAAACGTTTTTGTTTTCTCTTGCTGTAAATGTTGTTTGTTTACTTTCTTCACTAAACGTTCTAAAAGAAAACTCAAAAAGGAAAGTGGAAATACAGTTCCCTATACCAACATGGTTTGACAAATCTTAACAGCTTTCCATGATTAATTCTACAGAATATTCAAGTAACATCTTTATTTAAAATTTATTTATTTATTTATTTGATTGGTGTTTTACACCGTACTCAAGAATATTTCGCTAACACGACAGAGGCCAACATTATGGGGGGAGGAAACCCAAGACCATCCGCAGGTTGCTGCAGACCTTCCCACGTAGGTCTTAATTTAAAAGCTTTAATACTGAAAACGAATAAGTGCATATGCAACCTTCATTCATATTCAGAGCACATATTTCAGATCTGAACAATTTACGACAACTTCTTTCTGTGTATCTCATACAATCCACATCAATTTCTTTGGAAGTTAAATTGAATGATCAATACTTAGACAGGATGGTAAACAGAAGAGAAAACCAAAAACAAAAAAGGGGGCTGACTGAACACCAGCTGTGATAAAAAGTATGACAGTAAGACAGGCTACAATAGTCACAGAACATTCTGGTTACAAGAGGCTGGGGGCAAATGTCATGTTCACCGAGACTTATTACTCCTGCTAAGATATTGCACTACCCACAGAGACGTTTGAGCCAGCAATTTGGGAGTACAAAGTGGGAAAGAGGAAGGGCTCTTTTATATTGATTCCAGAGAGATTATGGTGAGAAATAAACAAGTAGTCTGATGACATGGTTGGGGATTCTCGGCACACCACCGTGCAGCTGATGTCTATCCACACCTACCGTTTCCAATAATACGACTCAGATTTATGACTGATCATTGGGACTGGGCTTATTTCCTAATAAAGGTATCAGTGATTGTGGTCAGCCGGTGGGGTACTGGCTGGGCTATGTAGCCAGTCGCCACTTGGTACACTAACCACTATACATCACCTGCTAATAACGACCATACCGCCACAGTAGGGAAGAAGATGTCGAATTAAAGGCTTACAGAAGATGTACTTATACAGAGTGCCAATTGCTAAATCAATTCAGCCTTCACCAAAATTTAAGAAGTATAGTTTGGACACTATTATCAGAGTTACTTCTCAAAGAAACTTCTTAACTAGCAAACAAAATGCCATTGATGTTTATGTACTCGTTAGCATGGTTTTTAACTCAGTCAGCAGCTCACTATTATGCTGCTCAGGGGCCACTTTCACAAAACTTCATAAATTAATTTTTCATAACTTTTCTTGTAAATGTGTCTCGTTAATATGGCACCATATTAAACCTAGACGCCTTTACGAAAAAAAGTTACGCGAAATATGACTTGCGAAATTTTGTCCATCTGCTAATTAAATGATTTACATCCAATATCTCAAAAAAGGGGTTTTTTACTTAATGTGGGGAATAGTTGCTGGATGACATGGACTTTTGTGGGATGTGTCATGGTCATTGCAAATTTGAATGCACTTGTTTACAGTGCATATCTGAATAATTTTTTACTTCACTACTTCAAGCATATACAACGGTATGATGAAGCCGTGGAGGCAAGTAAATAACAATAAAGCATATTATCTCACCAGTGAATAACACTGGAATTTATTTCAAAACCTACATTAATAGTTTAAAACTTTTGATAAAGTTTCTGAATTGGACAAAATTACTGACAATTATGACATAAAAAAAAAGCAAATTGTCACAGGGTCATGAAGATAGTGCCAAAATAGGACATCAAAGTGGACTTTTCGGCCAGCCGGTTTACAAGTGCCACTTTGATAACAAATACATAGCTAATTAAGGGTAGTCTATTTTCTTCATTTTATTCAGGTACTTTGTGTCAAAGCAATTTATTCTACCATTTGACATCACAGTATCAATATCTGAAATAGATAGCAAGCTTAGACCTTACAAATCAGCATCTTTAATTCACCAAACAATATATGAAAGTCAAAAGTCATTACTGTGGAATTCAGCACAGTTGCCAGACAAATATAACAGTCTTATTCTGTGATCTTACAAATCCAATGTACATTTCTGACAGACTGATAAGGATTGAAAACTAAATTTATTTTTTTCACAGTCAATCAACACAAGTTTTTGGAAGGTTAGTATGCTTTAATAATATGTATGTTACTTTGAATGAATGAGCTACAGTAAAGTCAGTTAATGCAAATTTGCAATAGACATTGCATCAAAATGTCATTCATTCCACTTGTGAAGTTGCGATACACGTTGTGTAAAATGCTGCTGGAATGCTTGAAGCCTTTGTTTTTTTAAGTCAAAATGAGAAAAAACACTACATCAACATTCAGATTTGAAGATGTGCAGCAGCATGTATAACTGCTTAGCAACTTATGAACTGTACAAAATGTTCAGCAAGACGTTCAAGCAACACTGCAAATGTGAGTACCAGAAACATTGAGAACTTGCTGCAAAAGAACTTAAATACAGGCCTGGAAAGCGCGTGTACGTGACATTTATGCTACAACAAAACATCTGAAATTTACAAAGACGCTTTTTTTTTATTGATTTTATGTGGCACAATGCAGTAATAATGCGAGCAGAAGCTAGTCACGATCGTCAGTCTGTGATCAACGTCAATTGTTCTCCCATGCAATCTCGCTTCAATTCACGAACATTTGACATTTCCAAGTATGAGCCATTCACAAGGATACAGAGTCATATACACATTTAACCTTTAGATTATCAAACAGATAAAAATTAAACTGCTTGTCCATAGAGATTAGAATTGCTATACTGTTATGTGAGCAGTTTGTGTTTGTGTTTCAGTTTTAAACCAATGGACAAATGAATATTGTCCAAAAAATACTTGGGACAAAATCAGATGTTCTAGACATAAGTCTTAAAAAAAGAGAATAATTAAACCTAATACAATCATCTCAGTTAATCCATAGATCTATATCAAAAGGCTATTCAAGAAACGCAAGCAAACTGTTGCTAAGGAAGACAGCTTAGAGTAGTCTTTTGTCTCATCCGTTCATGCTATTTGATGGCTTTTAACATCAGAACTTCAATCAATCGTGCAGGCTTTATTTGTATTTTGACAAATTCTTGCACAAGCACACGCTGGCATGAACACTTGTCAATACCTATATGTTCTTTTGAATTCTATGCAATCTACAACTGGGAAAAATCAATCTTCAGTCTCAGTTTCCATTAAGATGTTTCCTTTTTTGTGTGTTACAGGGCCTCAGTTAGACTTGTCAGTCTGCAGAGAACCAACGAAGCGCAACAAACAACGCGCTCTCACCACAAGACGACAGCCCAAGCCTGGCGCATCAATCTGTCAGCTCCATAAACCTGTTAAACTAGCTCTCAACTCAAATCTCCTCACTAACCATGCGATGACTTAAGCGGTGAGAACAGGTTGTTTATCTTAGAGTTTCCCCTCCTTCCAGATTGTGACGTAGACTGACAGGGGTTACATACATCATGGTGTGCGTTCCTCCCGCCAACAACACCACCCAGCTGACATCGCTCTGTAAGTTTAGCATGGCTTACACGGAGTACCACGGATATGCCAGTGTCCTCGTCTGCATCTTTGGACTCATCGCCAACATGGCCAATGTCATCGTTCTCACCCGCAAAAACATGATCTCTTCCACAAACTGCATCTTGACCTGGCTCGCTGTAGCAGACCTTCTCACCATGGCCTCCTACTTTTTCTTTGCCCTTCATTTTTACATCATGCGTGATCCCGATATTCTCGCCCTAAAAACACGTAGCTATGGCTGGTGCGTTATGCTACTGATCCACGCCAGCTTCACCATCGTCTGTCACACCATCGCTATCTGGCTCACCATCGTGCTCGCCATCTTCCGCTACTTGTACATCTGTTTCCCCACCAAAGGCAATATACTCTGCAGCATCAGTCGCGCTAAACTCAGCATCTTCTTGGTCTACCTGTGCACCATTGGCGTTTGCGTCCCAAACTACTTGGTGAACTACATCGACTCGACGGAGACACCAGAGCAGTTCAGCACGGGCAATGGCTCCATCACCATCAACAACACCATATACGAGATCAAAGTGGACGACGAGGGCAAGCCCATTGTCTACACCGCGAATTCTTGGCTACAGGCCATTCTAATCAAAATCATCCCATGTGCTATGTTGACAATTCTAACTTGTCTCCTCATCCATGCCATGCACCAGGCGCACAAACGGCGCATGAAGCTGAAGTCCCAGGGACGCAAGGACGAATCTGACAAGCACGGAGAGCACAATCGCACTACTGGCATGCTGCTAGCCATCGTGGTGCTGTTTCTTATCACAGAGCTGCCACAAGGCATTCTTACACTTCTCAGTATATTCATACCAAACTTTTACTATGATGTCTACACCCCACTAGGAGACATTTTGGATATAATGGCCCTGATAAATAATGCCATCAATTTTGTCCTGTACTGTACCATGAGCAGACAATTCCGAGACACATTTGTGCGGGTGTTTTGTGGCTGCTGCTCAGAGCATCGACCTGGTTGGCTTAAAATGAAGGCTGTGACTGCTCAGAATGGCAGCCATGCCACCAGCTCGAGAGTATAACATTTCAAGTCAATTGGTCGATGGCTTGAAACCAAAGCAACAACAACAACCCAGACACAGGATTCTGTCCTTCTTGAATTCTGGAATACATGTGTGTACAACAAATGGTTGTGTAAGAAGAATTTTCCATTTTGAGGCCTTGTCAGTTTGAAACTAGCGAAGATTCCTTATATGTTGGTTCATATATGAAGGTAATATGATAATAAATTAAGCAATAGAAATCTACTACAGGGATACTTATTCAACTAGCGTATACGGAGATACCGTTATACAGGAGACAACTGTAAGAAAGCAATTAAATGCTTCACATTTGTGCTTACTTTGATGCCAGATCAATATTTTAGTCAAGACAACACAACACTACACGCTGCACAAGGTTATAGACCATAACGCTGCAGTTGGACAATCTGAACAGCTTTTGCCATTGCAAACTTGGGAAATAAATTGTGTGGAAGCTAGAGTTTTAGCTCGAGTTACGATTGTTTAAACATGTTACCTACTTAACGGCTGTAGCCCACATTGCAACATTTGAATTAAACAACAAGGTTGAAAATGCATGCAATTTTCGTAAAAAATTAATGCTTGGCAGTACAAAACCATCTACCCATGTGTATAGAGTACTATAGAAATGAACTGCGTGTTACACTGTCAACAACTCTTCCTGCGTTAAATATTCAATATTCTGTCATGAGTACGGCTGTAAAAAACATTACTAAACAGGGGCGGACTTCGTTTAACTCAGCGAGAGAAAACACACCAACTTCAGGTCTTTCTTCTGATTCAACATCGTCTGACTGAACATCGCATGTCTTCATCCATCAACCATTGCCAGCATTTGTTTTCCGCACAACATCACATCATCCTGGTTCAGTTGGCCGATGCCTGCTGTTTGTTCAAAGACTGATCACTTGTAAATTATACAGAATAGTGTCATGCACTGAATCCAGAATACTTATCTTGTAACAGCATGGGAACTGAAAGCTACAATCAAAAAAAAAATCCTCTTGAGGGACACAATGACAGAACCAGCCTCGATTTCCCTTCAATATTCATAGCATTCTATCTACAGACTGTCAGATAAATATTTCAGGAACAGGCGATAGATTCCAAGAAAACTTCCAAAGGTTTAGTCAAGTAGAATTGCTTTGTTTGCAATCATAAGCCTCAATTGTCTGAATTTAAAATCGAGGATGAGCTATAGATATCTGATGCTGCTTTATTTTTCTACCATGTTTTATTTGCTTGACAGGACACAATTATTTTTCTGTTCACAACATGAAATAAATGAAACTGGTATGTGAACAAGCCTATAATAAATTCTGTATTACGTGATAAAAAGGCTTAATGGAAACTCTTGCAACTCAACATATACACTAACCGAAGAGTCACAGAGATGTTCAACAACATCTCTTCTGGAGAAGTTTTTTCTTTTTTGTAGAACAAATTGTCATCATTTTGTTTCACATCTTACTTTGATGTCGCCTTTTTTTTATCTGATGCCTAACACTGCTGTTTTGTTTTGTTTTGTTTTTGTTGGGATTTTTTTTCACACATTATTTTGTTGAGATTCTTTTCTTCTTCGTTAATTTTTTTCCATCATCTTTTCATTTTCTCTTTACGGAAGGAGTATTCATTAATTTTATTCTCATTTTTTATAGCCAAATGTGTTTAGCACTTAAACATGCTGAAAATGATACCATTATCCCTGCTCTCTTGTCTAGTTACATTTCCAGGTGTGTCACTGACTTCCCTTCTCTTCAGTTACATGGGACTAAACCGAAAATCAAGATTTTTTCCATCTTTGTATCTCCATTCTCTAAACATTTTAATAATATGACTATCGAGGATCACACTTATTACATGTCCAATATGTAATATCAAGAAAAATAAAATCAAAAGCCTTAAATAGCTTCTTACTACATGCCTCATATTTGCAATAATATGAGGCCATAGATCCTTTACTGTGTCTCGCCTTTGCTATTCTATATTTAAACAGAGCAAGAGCTAATATTTGGCCTTCTCTTGAAAATTGCTAGCTAGGAGAGGTTTTAGAAGGTTATGGATTGTGCCCCATCTGGCAAATATAAACTCATAGCCAGTGGACATAAAGGTTTGAACTACATTTAGTTCTTCTATTACATGTTAACCTGTCACCATTTTACGGTAATTCTCCAATCATGTACTGTAATTCTTCAACCATGTACTGTAATTCTTCAACCTTTTCGCATGTTTGCAAGGTGTTTATTCAAGCATATTCTGAACGCATTATTCTCTGCAGACTGATAAAATTATACTTTTTTGTGAAGGCCTGAAATTGGCCAACCCAATTTTGTTTCTAAAATCAACTTCAAAATGTGCAAAAATTTCAGTGAAAGTTGCTCTTTGATATGCGAAGAGGTTGAGCAATGAATTACATCCATGCTTTCATGTGACTCTGGCAGTTCCTCTCTAAAAGATATCAAATGCTGCTGGGTCTTTCTGTCCTTTATGCTTCTGTATTATCACTTTTACTTTATAGTTCAGCAAAGGTCACAAGTCAGATTTCATCATCATTTACAACAGAGTTTTTTGATAGATTCTACATTTATACAAGATGGTAACAAAAAAAATGCAACCAATTTTCACTTTATCCACCAATGTTGCATCATTCACCTGTATATACATGGTCGCTTTAAAGCAAGAAAATTAACAGACGTGAACTTATAACATCTGTGAAGACTGTTGAAACCTAACCACAATATTAGAATTAAGCTTTTCCTGTCATCGCATTTTACAAGTACAAGCATGTTTGGCATCAGTAAGTTGTTAGGTTTGTGACTGTTTATTTGGTGAGACATGATTGTGTGAGGAAACTACATTTAGTACAGATAACTACTGCTGGTAAAATACTAGAACTCAAAATGAATGTTCATGACATGTTGTGTTCAGTTTGTGTAGGTTAAACAAACAAAATTACACAGGAATCAATGCCACTCTACTGCACCCATCCCTTTTCTTATAAATTGCTGTTTTTATTGGCTACTCGTTTAATTCTTCTGACTCTCCCTTTCGCTCATTCTTAAAGATTTTGGAAATTCTATTGGCTTTTAAAACTGACACTGCCCCCTCCCCGCTCTTTAATTTCACTTTCTTTAACCTTTATGGTTTTATGTTCCTGAAATTGTGTAGTAAACTCACTACCTGCGTTCCAACATTCATGTCTCCTGAACAAAACGAATACAACTTTGTTAAAACATTGAAACGTCAACAATGCCACATCTGCAGTATATTCTGAGCTAGAATTTATATGTTTTGCATTACACTAGGTCCCATTGTATAGACATAAAAATTGTGTATGTATATATATATACATATATATGTATAAATAATGAATTCAGAACTGTGCTGTTTCAAAAATATGTTTGAAATATCGAGAAATGTAGATATATGTGATTATATAATATATATATATATATATATATTTATTGTATATATGTACATAAAAAATATCATGGCAAACAAAGGCATGACACAGTCCAGTAAGGCGGGTATCACCAGCTAGTTCCTTGTTCAGTCCATTTTGTTTTAGATGTTATCAGGTTTTTTGTGTGACTAGCTGTTATGTAAGTAAAACGTACAAGTATAAATGTAGGTATATTAAGTGTATACACATGATAAAACTTTTATGTGCAGTGCTAGTATTAATTAGTTGCAGATCTCGACAACATTTTATCCTCGATCTATCAGGCTGAACATGTATAAGCTGTGGTTATGAGTCCTTTGACCCAATAAAGAGCTAATCCTGAAACTGTCTTCATTTCTGCATTTCATTTATTGATTAGATTGATGTTTAAAAGATATAATCAAAATTTTTCATCTACACATTGGCAGTCAGTTCTAGGAGTAGAGAAAACCAATGTGCCCCAGTGTAACACCACCGACCTTTGGCAAATTATATTTCTTATTAATGATAAAATGTGAAAGCACTTCATGTAAATCAACACTGTGAATCAATACATCCAAACTTGTCACTTTAAATGCGAGATCTACATGTATCAGAAAAGGCATATTTAATTCGATTGGAGAAATACAAATGAAGTGTTTCATGTATGTCAGAAGGTTGTTATAAATCCCAGTGCATTCAAACTTGCATTCTCTGTGTGTTTGTTTTCCTATAGACATTCTGGTATCATTTAACAAGTCTTTGGTTTCATACTGCATTTGCATGAATTCCGATGAAGACTGCTTACAGCTTTAATGAGTGGCTGCATTCTAGTAAATGCACATTGTTACAGGCTAAAAATGAACTGACATTCAAAGTGCAGTATTTCACCTAATGCTAGGCCTGTAAATGTGCACTTTTAGAACAACACAAAGGTCACAATGAAGATGATATTTATTGATGCCATCACTTAAGTTTTTCTGACAAGGCACAAATATGACACACACCTGTAAACAACAAAGTTATAAAACAAACAGGGTGTTTTCTTCCAGTTACTGACCGGCACCGTGCATTCTCATACCTGAATACTGTTAGTTTACTCCAATACAAACAGATAATTCCTACCATATTACATAGAGTAGAGATGAGCACCATGAGATATTGTCAGATTAACACTCCATCCATTACAAAACGTTATCTCATACTGGATACAACCTTGATATCTTGATCTTCTCTGAAAACACCATGCCCCTACATTAAACATGTATGGCAGTCACACGATGCAGTGAAGACTAATCACTCAGGTGTATATTACCACCTCTGCCCTTATATAATCAACTTTCACAGAAGTTCACAGGATGGTCATCGCTACTTGTACAGGCAGATCAAGCAACATATTTTCTCCGCCTGAGACGACCTACAAGGCCTGTGTTTCTTTACGCTGTCACTATTGCAGCAGGTTTAAAAACTGTTTTCTTTATATTACTTCCATCAAGGATGGAGTGAGTGTATGTCTGTCTGTAAGCAACTTTAACGGAAAAAATTATGCAGGGCCTTGGATGAAATTCTGCGTGCAGGCTGACCTTGGACTAAGGACAATTCATTTCATTTTTGGTGGTTAATTTTTCACATGATTCTTCATGATTGACATAGAACAGAAATGAAGAGTACCGTCCCTTTGTCAGTAGTGAGGGAATTTTTATATTAAGCTGTTGCAAAGGTTTGAACTCTCAGAGTGTCTTCCAGTTTAATAATTTGAGATTAAAGATTATAGGTAGATGAAAATGTCCATGGCACAGAGAAAATCCACATAATATTTCACCACGAATCCTGATGAACATCTTCCATCACACATGTGACTGCTATGGTCAACATGAGTGCCACTTAACAGCCAATCGAATAAGCCAGTCAGTGTCCATATAAATATCATATAATAACTGTAATTCATTATATCAAATGTCTCATACAACATAAAAAGGTGTGCATGGTATTAAAACTATTACTACATGTGCATTCCATGTTACAGGTTCAAACCCTATCAGATCCTCTACAGCAACTTGCAAGAAGATTCAATATTGTGACATATATCTCTTTGCAAATCTGTCAAAATGGCATACAACATCACTGTTTCATTTCACACATTAATAGACTACATAACAGGAGGTTATTACAGCATTTATGAAACGTTTCTTGTAATCTTTTTCATAGTCAGTTTATAATGACATATGCCCTAACATATAAGAGTTTTGCAGATTGAAAATGAATTTCTCATCCTTCTTTTAAGGTGAAATAATGATTTTAAAAATAAAAGCTTCATTAGCACTCAGTAATCAGCCCAGCAAATTAATGAGTCAGTGACAAAAGTTTTGAAAACTGTCAAAACAACCACTAGAATGCATACAGGATGTCATTTCCAAAAATCCTCAAGTACTGATTGATTTATTTATTTATTTGATTGGTGTTTTTATGCCGTACTCAAGAATATTTCACTTATACGACGGTGGCCGGCAATATGGTGGGAGGAAAGTGGGCAGAGCCCGGGGGAAACCCACGACCATCCACAGGTTGCTGACAGACCTTCCATCGTACGGCCATAGAGGAAGCCCGCATGAGCTGGACTTGAACTCATAGCGATCGCATTGGGGAGAGGCTGCTAGGTCATCACGCTGTGCTAGCGCGCTAACCATCTGAGGCCCCTCAGTACTGATTAAAGTGACATAAAAGTTAGCATATCTGTCACAAAATAGCAAATTAAATGCGTTCAACTTTTTTTCATTCATTCTGGATTACACAATAGCTAGCTAACAAATCTTTTAGCTGTTATTTCACAGTTACCTATCATAAATCAAACAACGAATGTTTGCCAGCAACCTGCAGATGGTCATGAGTTTCCCACAGACCTTTTT
This sequence comes from Liolophura sinensis, assembly GCF_032854445.1. Classification (NCBI taxonomy): domain Eukaryota; kingdom Metazoa; phylum Mollusca; class Polyplacophora; order Chitonida; family Chitonidae; genus Liolophura; species Liolophura sinensis. Next base: position 60,852,619 of record NC_088300.1, read on the forward strand.
CTTCCAACCATAATGCCGTTGTATAAATTAAATATTCTTGAGTACGATGTAAAACATCAATCAAGCAAATAAATAAATAAATAAATAAATCAAACAATAAAAGTCACATACAATTCAAAACAATATAAAGTTCCGGCCAGTTTCCTCCAACCATATCAGCATATCTTTCATCCAGTCTTGAGCGTGAAATACTCTTGAATGTGGTATTTATCACTAATCAAAATAAAAATCATAAAAAGAAAAACAAGAAACAAATTTCCACTGGGAGGAGAAAGGCTCACCACAGCTACATTAACCCACCCACAGCTTCATTAACCCACCCACAGCTTCATTAACCCACCCACAGCTACATTAACCCACCCACAGCTGCATTAAGAGATGAGATTCTGAGATCTGGGAATTCCAATCAAATCACACACTATGTCAAGTGTACATCAATTATCTCACGTCACTGAAGAGTTTCAACATCATACATATGCATAAGACAAGGAATCCCAATGGCTAGTTAAACAGAGTCTACCCCTTTGTTATGGAAACATGAATGATTGGTCAATTAACCCGCTGGATATACGGGCTAGCCTGATAGGCTTCAATTTTAATACCCCTGACAGCAAAATGTGTCATCTTCTTCCACAAATCTGTTAGCCGCACAGGGTACTCTTTTTTGGCTGTGAAACACAAAATGTCTGAACAAGCTCAGAGAGACTAAGGGTATGTAAGCAGATTAGCTTGCGTGTCACTCTTCTGAATGTAGGGGAAAAACACAGAATGCTATCATTTTCCGTAACAAAATGCTTGCTTCCAGATTACAGATACCTTTGATCTGTAATGAAAATCCATACCATCCTTTTTTTTCTCAAGAAAGTTCTTTCACGCATTGGCAATCAATGGATGCCCCAATACAACAAATCCACCAGCCAGTGAGCAGAAAAAGGCTTCTCCACACACAAAAAACAGGCAGGAAAAGCCAACCAGCTTGTTTTAACTAGCCTTACTCTCACTTACCGGTAATTAGAAAGCAAGAGTTTCCAACCCTCGTGGGGCAAACTACTATAATCAAAGCCAAATCCAAATTGATTTCATGTAATGATGCATAATAAAACCGGATTTTGCCTAGCACCAGGAAAAACACTACACCTTGTTTGACAAAAGAACAGATTGTCAATATCTCGAACTCTGGGGTGAAAATCACCAAATGGTGCTTCAGCACGAAGGTGTAGAAGAAGAAGAAATGGCTGAAACATGCAACTTTACAGACTTGAAAATAAGCCCCCTGTAGAGAGATACATGTGGGGCTTATAATACCCAGTAACAGCAACTTCCAAAAAGGGACTCCCTTACTATTAGTCCTAAGGGAAAATACCTAATCAGCCTATATAGCCATTATTACCACACAATTAACAAGAAAACTACATTACCTACGAACTTCATATTTTGTTTATGACAAGGACTTCTGTATCAAAAGATATGATTAAAAGATTTATTTATTGATTTGATTGGTGTTTTACTTAAGAATATTTCTTGATTATTATGGTGAAAGGAAACCTGGCAGAGCCCAGAGGAAACCCACAGCCATCCGCAAGTTGCTGACAGAAGATTAAAACATTTTCATCCAATAATTTCAGGTTTGATCATTTGGCAAGGTAAGTATTAATGTGTACATACATAGTCTGTGTGTAAGAGAGAGAGAAATCTACTTTGACATATCAACACATAACCTTAAGTTTTGTGTCATGAAAATACTGCCAGGATGTTAGCCGCACTAACACTAAGCAGTCTGTTCTAATGGAGTAGCTCATATATACTCAGGTCACCCAACAACAAAGACTATAAATTGAATCTCAGGTGGGAATACTTTTGTGGATAACAATTTTAAAGAAAGTGATGAAAATTTGTCAATACTAGATCAAGCAAATCTCTTAGAACTGTCAGCAGTACAACTTTACATGCTTGGTCACTTCAGAACATTTCTCACCCTCAGTGAGCTGTATGTGCAAAATTAGGCTTCCCCTGTGTGGGAATTAAGACCTGCGAGCACATGTCACATTACAGGAGATTGTGTGGGTATTTTAAATACAAACAAGGCTTTCTATGACCTTGGCAGTGAAAACACATGGATTTCCTGTATATATTGACTCGAATCTACAAAACAAAGAGGCAGAAATGCTCAGACAGTTTCAATCTCGCCGATGACATATAAATATACCACGTCAATGATTGTTATAGCGCATTTCCAAAGTTTTCTGGCAGGAAACAAGTTTTTCTGCTTTCAACACTGTCGATTTCATCCGAGGAGTGGGTGAAGCTGACCAGTGCGCGGTTGACATTAGAACACGGTTAAATCAGGTGTCAGCTTCACTCATGGATACATCTAAAGTAGCTCTCCAGCAATCTTCAACAGAAACAAGTACGTGAACTGAGCGAATGGGAGCGGATGTGAATATTAATTAATGACGCTTTACAACTTCGTACAATGCACTGGCAACAAAAAAATACCATGAATACCATATAAATATTCTTTTTAGTGACAAATGTGCAATTTCTGAACTAAAGGTTTGAACTTTTTGGTGATGGTTTGACTGGGTGATTTTATAGCTATTAGCTTACATGCTAGGGTAAATCTGTGCAATTCTGACAAAAACCTGAAAACACATGATATTAAATCACTAGAAAATGATTGAAGTGGTTCCATAAAGGCAGATGAATTCTCATATCACCAAGGGGCATAACTCCTGAACTGAGGGCGTAATTAAATCCATTAATTTAGCAAGTAAACGAATACTGTTACTATATTGACTGGAAAAATTATTAGAGCAGATTCTGACTGTGGAACTGACCTGTGACATTTCATTATACATACCTATTGAACAATCCCACAACAGGGGGTTGTTGCCCAAAGAGGTTATAATGTTACACCGCCCTAATAACACTGACATCGCATACTGGCGGCATATGCCGCCTTGGTATTTACGACCTGCATAACGTTACGACCCCTTTGAGAAACAGCACCCAGGGGCTGTCCAAGTGTAAGACAACTGTGAGCTACTTAACAATAGGCAGTGGAAATCCCTAATTAACAGCTTGTTAGTATTGCAACAGGGGGTTTACAAGTTGTGTAATATATGGCCTGCACACATGTATAACAATAATGAGACTACTATAAACTCTGGTATGGAGTGGTTTCACTAAATTCACTACGTAAAGAAAGACCAATGCAACTGTATACATCTTCATTTTCTACACTTCTGAGTTTTCACTGTGCTATTGACCCTATTATCAAAGATGTGGCTACTGCAATCGGTTTACATTTGTACAGTTCATTTATACACATTGGGTAAAAACTGTTCACACTGACACACCTTGTACTGTTTCATATATATGCTATGGGTCAGTTTATGACAGGCGTTTGTATACAGAGCAGTGCTCACTTTGTATATGTTTCTTTTTTTGTGTGTGTGTGTCCATGTGATCAGTCCATTTACCCAATGTGTACAAAATGATCTGTATAACTGTAAACCGGTTGCAGCAGCCACATCTTTGATAATAGGGTCAGTAGTACCTTGAATGCTACTATATATTATGCATTATTTCTGTCAAAAGTCAGATTTTATCACAAATTACATCATTGCTGATCTTGCTCGGAACTCGATGAACACCCCCGAAGTGCCCCGAGCCCGATGAACCGTGTTGCTACAGTGTGGGCCAGGTGATATGTACACAGATAATACATGGTTCTTCGGGACAGCTTAGCACCCCCTCTGGACCACTACAAATGCCCCCATTTGGTCTGTTCCTCACACCCTCGCCCCAATGTGGCTAGGCCCATTTAGGCTGTTCCCCACAGAGTTCTTTTTAAACAGGGATCATTGACATCATCACACTAAGACATTTAATTTCTGGACTGACTGCTGGGGTCTTGAGAAAAACTGTACTTTGAAGCCATTTTTACCCCCCAAAGTGAAAGCTGAAAAATTTGTTGGTACTGTTATATGTTATTACACATGATAATCTGCACATTAAGAAATAAAACCAAAGCGTTTCATGTATCCTTTAAGCATGCACAAGATCAGATGGTAGGCAAGATGTATGGTGCTGGTAAGTTTCATCAAAATTGGTATGGCTGGGACAAAATCGTCGACAGACAGACAGAGAGACAGGCAGGCAGGCAGAGAAACCGACAAGCAGGCAGAGAGACAGGCAGGCAGGCAGGCAGGCAGGCAGACGGGCAGACAGACAGACAGACAGGCAGGCAGGCAGGCAGAGAGACAGGCAGGCAAACAGGCAGGCAGGCAGAGAAACAGACAGACAGACAGAGAGACAGGCAGGCAGGCAGAGAAACCGACAGACAGACAGACAGACAGACAGGCAGGATGATTCCAGTATGAGCCCCTACCACCAACTTTGTTAAGGGTATAAAGTAAAGTAAATTAGACTCATAAAACCATTTTCATGAATTTAGAAAAAAAATATATAATCATTTTTAAACATTTGGTGTGATTGTGATTCTTTAACTCTTACGATGGGAGCATATAGCAGAGAGTTTACTCAGCAGGAAGGTGTATGTGCTGCTCTCAAACACTGAAACATTCCAGCTTGCGAAATTTTAAAAACTCGATCTGGTACACGTAACTTGTTGGGTAGGACTCCATCACATTCTGGCAGCCAACAAAAAAAGTAGTTGTCATCGGACAATCCAGAGTAGCAATTTTACGAGCCCAGTTTGGACAGGCAAGTTCTAGGTTCCTCCACTCTGTTTGTCTCGTAGGAGCTTGGTGACAGTAAGGGATCGACAGCGTGCAACCTTATATTCATTAAAGACCACTTGCTTGCCACCATTATGGCGTATACCCAAATTATTCACTGTGAAATCAATACATACTTTGACTTTTTTTTTCTCTGCACTTTGGTGCCACATTATGATTTTGGAGAACAAGAAAGAAATGACTGAAACTATCATTGTCAAAGCTTATTTCTTCTCTTTAACGGTAAGCCAATTGAAAAATCCCAGTTTTAAGCTCCTTACAATTCAAATCTGATATGAAGGCAGTTATGCAGAATTACAACACAGTTTACAAAACTCTTTTGTCTTGAACTACCCTGAAAATTCACATAACGTATGGTATATATATACACTTACACTGCTTCTCATGTGAACTGGGAAAACTACCCGATACCCTAATTAAAATACTCTCTACTCATTTATTTACTTATATAATAATGATAATAATGGCTTTATTTCAAGAGGGTAAAATACAATGTGTATACTCTGTCAACACTGGCTTGATCTACCCTGAGGCCCTCAGGCAAAAACAAATCTGAAACAATTTGTTACATTGCATATGTGTTGGAAAAGATGGTAATTTGAAAGGTGTTTATAACATCATACTGAGTTTTCCCTATTTTGCCATAATCACGTTTGACTTTATGGTTTAAAAAAAACAGCTATTTACAGAGTAATTAAGACATCTCCCTTCAGCAGCTATCTGACATGCAACTTCTTACTTGGCCGCAGCAGAAGCAGTGAAAGCTGCATTTGCATGATATATACCTGGCTGCGTGCATGGTGAAGTGCCTGTCTGTTGCAGCAAGTCAGCGCTTAACACTTGTCAGAACCAGTGAGGGTCATAAGCTTTCTTCTAGTACTGCATTTTGTATGCTAATCAGGTTAAAATGTACCAGTTATTATTTTCATCAAAATTATTGTACTTATATTTTATGAAGGTCTTAATCAGAAAAGAACAGATCTCAAGAGTTTGCACATCTGTATGTTTACTCTCCAAATATAAGGCTTTAATATCATCATCAATTGATGTGAATATACATGTATATGCAAATGCCACTGGATTCAGTCTCAAAGAAATCTTAATACATTACAAGACAATTAACATTCACAATTCCTTTCATACTCAAACAAAAACATATAAAATGCTATTTTTAGCTTGAAAATTAATGCTCCAAGTAGATACGCTCCAAAATTTTCCAGGAATCAATTTACGGTCAATCTGTCTACAGACATATAAAACTGACAATGTTGGTTGTATTTATGTACTGTAAATGGTTCTTCTCGGCTTGAAGATATTGCACTAAGTGCCTTTTTCCCACTAAATACATGCAGTTTTCAAATCACCACATAAATTTAATACCCTACAAATATGTCAAATGAACTGCAGATGATTTCTACAGGAAACTTGGCCAAGCAATACAAAAATCCACAAAGATAAACGGTTAGCTGTGCATGGCAGAATCCACTCATCTTTACACACATGCACATCAACATCACATTTAAACTATCAGGAATTTAGCCATTAATTCATACATCATTAATGGAAATACTAAATAGATTTCATCTTTCTGAGAAAAAAGTTAAACTTTTTTATACATGAATAAGACCTGATATAAACGTAAATAATTCTTTCATACCAGATGAACCATTTTACAACTCTCAGTTCTATCAGATATGCTCCAGCTATGTGCTAGCTTCTTACAAATATAGTAGTACCCAACAGTTTATCCAGATGTCATCACAGTTAAAAATTTTCAGTGTTAGTGTTTATCATGGATGATACCAAGCCATTAGAATCCCTCTCTTTTTTCATCAACTCATAAAAACATTGCTGTCAGACGTCAGTAAATTATTGGGAGAGCACCCAAACAATATTTATGTTACTGCAGACAAGCTTAAATGGACTCATAAGTTCTGTGGCCAGTACCTCTGCCTGAGTTCACTCAAGTTTTCAGCAACATCAAGCAGCTTTACAATCTGCTCCGTCTGTCTCCTGCCTGTCTGTCTGTCTGTCTGTCTGTCTGTCTGTCTGCCTGTCTGTCTGTCTGCCTGTCTGTCAGTCAGTTGGTGAGTCAAATTTTGGACACTACCTTTTAACATGTGCAGGTCAGTCAAATTTTAGACATCCTATCATTCAACATGAATCATTCGCTTAAAAATGGGCATGCAAAGTGATGTGCTAAATGACATCGACGTCCTGTGGGATGTAACAGCCATTGTGACATTACTGAGCATGTTATTAGAACAGCAATTCAAATGACTTTTAACGACTTCAGTTTTTTTCTTTCTTTTTGCCTGTAACGTTTGACTCTAATAAATACCAACAGATGCTAGAAAGGTTTTTGTGGACCATATCTTTGCTAAAAATTATGCTTTAAGAAAGGAAAAAGGGAAATCATTTATACATTTATCAAGAAATATTCTCACATACACTCACATACACATAAATAATTAAACCTATGGAAGACTGCATAAGTCCAACATTTGTAAAATTTAGTAAAATTTTTAAAAAATAATAATAAATAAATAATTAAACAAAGCATTATTTGATCAGATTTCGACAACATAATGGCATGGAAGTGTGTACACATACTTGAACAGTCTTTAGTATTTTTTTAGGTGTTTTAAACACAAGATTATGTCAGACAAGGATGCACAAGGAGCAGATGACACACACCCACGAACAAGTGTAAATCGAGATACAAGTACCTCCACTGTGTTCACAAGGGCTGCGGGTATTAACACAAGGGCTGCGAGTATTAGCACAAGGGCTGTGGGTATTAACACAAGGGCTGTGGGTATTAGCACACGGGCTACGGGTATCAGCACAAGGGCTGCGAGTATTAGCACAAGGGCTGTGGGTATTAGCACACGGGCTATGGGTATCAGCACAAGGGCTGCGAGTATTAGCACAAGGGCTGTGAGTATTAGCACAAGGGCTGCGGGTATTAACACACGGGCTATGGGTATCAGCACAAGGGCTGCGAGTATTAGCACAAGGGCTGCGGGTATTAACACAAGGGCTGTGGGTATTAGCACACGGGCTACGGGTATTTACACAAGGGCTGTGGGTATTAGCACACGGGCTACGGGTATTAGCACACGGGCTACGGGTATTAACACAAGGGCTGCGGGTATTAGCACACGGGCTACGGGTATCAGCACAAGGGCTGTGAGTATTAGCACAAGGGCTGTGGGTATTAACACAAGGGCTGTGGGTATTAGCACACGGGCTACGGGTATCAGCACAAGGGCTGTGAGTATTAGCACAAGGGCTGTGGGTATTAACACAAGGGCTGTGGGTATTAGCACACGGGCTACGGGTATCAGCACAAGGGCTGCGAGTATTAGCACAAGGGCTGTGGGTATTAACACAAGGGCTGCGGGTATTAGCACACGGGCTACGGGTATCAGCACAAGGGCTGCGAGTATTAGCACAAGGGCTGCGAGTATCAGCACAAGGGCTGCGAGTATTAGCACAAGGGCTGCGGGTATTAACACAAGGGCTGTGGGTATCAGCACAAGGGCTGCGGGTATCAGCACAAGGGCTTGAAACCAAACATGTAATCTCTGGGGTGAAACCGATGGTAAAATGCCGCCAGCGGGTTGGTACGCCAGAATAATAGCTATATCAAAGTTCACAATTCACAGAACAAAAGCGGCGATAATCTGGTCCAAAATAGAAAAAAATCTCCCAAAATTTAAACCTGATCTGTAGCATATCTTGGTGAAGCCAGGTACCAAACTTTTTTGATTTGGAATTATATGACCACAATGCAGACTGAGCCCTATAATCCAATATGCTTACAACTGGGCAGATCTTGCTACAGCACTCAATGGTCACAGCAAGGCAAAGGCAAATCATGCATGCTGTGCCAATCTCTGATCTTTACAAGCACATGCTGGATACCTGAGAATCTAACGTTTAATTTGCAGCTACGTGGTGATGAACGACCTCTGATGCATTTTCACATTGATCTGAATGCATAGCCAGATCTACTAAGTTCTAGCCAAATGTATGCTTCTCCTTTGGACATATCCTAAGCCACAATTAAACTACTCATTGGCAAATCTATCTGCAGGTGATCTCAGTATTTGTGTTAGAAGAATAATAACGCCAAGATGAGCTAGTTAGCCACCTGTGAAACGAAGGCACCTGTGAAACGTGGTGAGTGGTTGGCTGAGAACAGCTAGAGATTCATGGGTGGTGAAAACCCTTCTATAGGATCCAGTCCAGTGGTCCCAATTTCTTGAGAGCACCTTCTGTGAAATGTCAACCCTTTTGACCTCCAAAGCTCTTATTTTCAGTATTATGAAAATGACCTAAAAAGGTTTGTTTGTCACCAAATATGCAAGCTTCAAAAAACTGTGCCAATTATATCTCCACACCCCATAAAAATGTTTCAATATATTCACTGTAGAAGCAGTTACAAAGGTTGAGGAATTTAATGTCTGCTTTGGACACAGGATATAGAATTCTTTCTAAATTATCTGACTGTTCAGTGCTGATGTACTGATGCTGATACTAAAAATATTTTAAGAAAGCAAACCACACCTGAAATCATAAACACCTGCAGCAAGGATGGTTTATCTTCTGAACAAACCATCTCTATAACTGAATACAAAAAAAGTCATCACATTCTTGGCAACTAATGAACTCATACTTAGCAAAGTAAACTTTTTATTTATTTATTCAGCTATGTATCTGATTGGTTTATCATGCCGTAATCAAGAATATTCCTTTATACCATGGCTGCCAGCATTCTGAACTCTTTGAAAGCACTCTGTTAATACGAATAATTAACAGTTTTTTCATAGAGGCCTATAAATACATGCAACACTAAAGAACAGGAGAAAAAAAACTGTGTTTGGCTCCTATTTCAATGATGGTTCTGCCATATTTGAGAGCAAACTGGCGGCAGGCAGATTTTAGCAGGTACAGGGCAAACTGATTACAAAACATGCATGACATCTGTACATCACTATTCATTCCCTCACCTTTGACCCTTGTCTTATGTTATCAAGGTTTAGTCTGGTCTAACATGGACGTTCACTGGCCATGCATTCCCGCTATAAAACAGCCCATCTTCATCCTGAAACCATCGGTCTCAGTGAAAAGAAGAGATAAACTGAAGGCTAAATAAAGTGTATGAACATTATAGATGAAGTGCCCCAGACAGTCAGTTCCTTGTATCTGGGGTTAATATAACAGTGTGCAGGAGGTAAAATTGAAATTCCATGAAGTTGAAGGACAAACCATCCTTAGTGTTTGAGGGATGATTAAAAGATGTCCAATTTAAAGCAAATCCTCCCAAGGTCAGCAAACCAGCCAAACCAACCAGTTCAGATATGGTGTTGATTAGTGGAGTATTTGTCCCATACACTCAGAGCTTGATTTCATTTATTTATTTAATATTAATGTCATTTTTTCAGTATTATTTCACTACAGTGTCTTAATTTTAGCAGCAGCTAACCACTGTGGAATGTTTTTAAGTGTTGTTTCACAAAAATGCTATGCCCCAAACACCATACTACATAACCAGTGATTAGCATATCCTCTTATAATTGTAATTTAAGGTGTCTCACTTACCAGATAAGCACTTGAGACATTTTTTACAATTTTTCACAAAGTTACTGCATATAGCGCTTAAAAATTTAGTAGAAAATCAAACGAAAGACCAAACTATACCCAAGAACATATGTTGACTATAATCTGTTTATACACATACGCATAGGTATTTAATCTCTCATTTCAAAATCCACCGGCAAACCAGCAGAAACGATGTGAAACACCCACTCCATGCGAACATGCCTTGGAAACACAGCAAATTAGGTTCCATCATGATGAACAGCTACTGTGTGCCATACTTGTTTTACTGAAGCTTTGATGCTAAACCTAGTAGATGTACACTAAGAACTCTTCACAATTTAACTATGAGTGACTTTGTTGGTATTAGAACAAGCAGAATCTCCCCCATATGTTTTCTTCTCCAGCCACTAATTGTAGGTGATGTCAGCTAGAAGATTAAAGAACAGATGGTGGTTCACTGGAGATAAGCGTCAGTTCCAAACTAACTAGCCCCAAGTATAAGTGCCTCAGATACCCTCACCCTCGGGTTTAGCGTGGTTCAAAGACTTTGTCCATCTGTTCCAGGGCTTTATGTATCATCAGTTTATTACTGTATGGTCTGAGATCTGGGGTTCAACAAGGTTTAAATACTTAGCTTGGTTCAATCATTCACTCACTTGTTTGCAAAATGCATTGAAAAAAAACATCCTGAGACCATTATAGTTTTAATATTTGAAGAACTGTAGTTGGATCAGCAAATTGTCAATTCCAATTCCGCTATTACATGGTCATGGTCACTGATATCTAGGTTCCAGTCTAAGAGCTTTGTTCCATCTTCAAAGTTCAATCCCGAACTTAGTTTCAGTCATTCTCAAACAGTATGTGTGCTAACATGTTTAAGAGACAAATGTGCGACAGCCAGGAAATTTAGTTAAAGATGGCTGACGGCAGCCAAGCAGAGTGACCATAATCAAACCCATGCAACCAACCCTCTGCTGATCTCAAGTCACCTGGAAAGCATGACCTTGATTGGTTGATATTCTGGACAAGTGTGACAGCCAGCATATCCAAAAAGGCCGACAGTAGCCATACTACATTCTGTTCAGCAGCAGAAATCAATTCTGTCCTTTCGCTTACCCCGATTAAGCCACTGAGTATAAGTATGAACATGACTGGCTGAAAACTACTCCCTGCCCTCACAAATTTCAGGACAAGGGATAAAAATCTGTTATCAATTAAAGCACCAGTTATTTAGAAAACAGCTGTCTTTCAAATAGTGCTCCACACCTACAGTGTCACACAGTACCACAAGATATGAGTGCTTAAAACAATGCATTTATTTATTTTGTTTGATTGGTGTTTTACATCATACTCAAGAATATTTCATTTATACAATGGCCACCAGCATTATGACTATAAACAGGTTGCCAGCAGACAACTCAAAACTGAGCTGAACTCAAAGAGACTGTACCAGCCCGGAGAGCACAGTTGGTAGAGCGTCCGCTTCAGGAGCAGTAGATCCAGGGTCAATCCTGGGCAGTAGTCACACCTACGACTTTAAAACAGGAAGGTGTGACTTCCTCACTTAGCGTTCAGCATCAATGAGATAATGCAACGACTGGTTGACCCGAATCAGTATAAACGCTCGGGCAGGGTAGCTTACTTGCCTTCAGTAAGTTGTCTCAGTGAAGCAGCACTAGCCAAAACAGCGGTGGAAATCCGTCCTGCAACAAGGAGGCACATCACTAAGGATTCCTTCGTCGTTATATGACTGAAAAATTGTTGACTACGACATTAAACCCCAAGCTTTCACTTCACTCACTCGCAGAGACTGCACTGGTGAAAGGTCCTGGGTAATTGCGTAGCGCTAGTACGTTAACCACCTTCGCAATGAGAAAATTTAGGCCTGCATGTTCATATAATACAGAGTATTATTTTGGGCTTCAAATCCACAACACAAACATACCTATATTGTGGAAATTTTAAATTAGATTGCCTGACTCACTAACAAAATCACAAGTGTATCATTAACTTAGATCTTCAGATATGGCATACTGGTAATATAATCTGATGTTTCATTATCTGTAACCCCTTAAACCGCTCCTCTGGAGTGATATGCCCTCTTTGGCCTGTCACTGTCAGTTGACTTCCTGCAGCTGACACATAATTTGTCCAGTTCTGATTGATTACACTGCCAATCAACCACTTCTATGGCCAAAAACATCCATTTTAAGACAGCACATGTGACCAAGGTGACTGCAGCAGATATGAGAATGGAGAGGTGGGTGGTCTGCAGGGGTTGTTGGCGTTACCTGGGGCTTTAATTTTCACATGTACGCTAGAATTGTGTCCTAGTTGTACTGTATACTCAACATACATATAAATGCACAAAGCAATTTTATATTGGTTGCTCTTTTAGTATTAAATAATGCAGGGTAAGTATTAATTATGGCTTCAATTTTCACAGGATTTCATATTTTAGGGAAATAATCCAGGAGCTATAGCAGCGTGAAAACACAGTGGTCAGTTCACAGCACTCAGTACCGCATAAATCCACCAGTAGCATCACAAAGAGCATTAAAAGTGTTTACCACAAACTCTGTTTTTACACTAGCATAGCTCCTGGACTATTGCACTAACATGAAAATCTGGTTGAAATTGAAGCCGCAATTGACAAGGAATACTTACTTCAATAGTTGATTACTTACTTCTGAGAGAAAACAATATAAAATTGCTCTGTGCATTTCTATTTTTGTTGAGTATAGTTTGTACCAACCAATACACACCACTATAGCCTGTACACTGTTGCAAAATGGTAACAGAAGTATCTTGATCAACAGATGGCAATATCAAGAAGTAACAGAAAAGAAAAACACATTTTCTTCAACCACATACATGTTGTGCAATGCCTTTGTTCTTGTTTTCACATTTGCCTTCTGTTTGTGAAATCTACACTGTGAAACTCTCAACTGGGCATTACAGCTGCCACACTTTGCAGTTATGAAACAAAATCTTGGCGGGCTAATACCACAGACAACTCTCGTAAGGAGCAGTTAGCTTAAGCGTGTTCTAAAAAGAGTGTGATAATCACATAACTGATTAAAAAAAAAAACAAGAACCAACGCATAGTGAAACAACGTTGACTACCACGTTGTATTTAACATGTTCCCTGGAGTTGGTTTATTAATCACGCTCATTCCTGGAGGTCCTTAAAGTGAGACATCTTTTTTTTTTTTTTTTTTTGACATCATTTTTTTTAGTTTTGGACATCAGCCAGAGTGGTCTTCCCACAATACTCACCATGCACACTGTACATATACATTACAAGAAAAGCTAGTGTACTTATTTCACTGACATTGACAACAAAAATAGCAACCAAAAACATGTTTTTACTTGTTCAATGGTAACATGTCTACATATTCCTTATGTTGGTAACATTAGAATTTGAATTGTCTAATGTCAAATTAATTTTTGCACATCCTGATAATTGAGATCTAAGTGTAATTTATGCAAGAGCTGAACTTTGTCAACACAATCTTTCAGATACGTCACATAAGCGTCATTTCAGAGTGGCCAAAAAAATGTTTATCCTACTCCATGGGTTAGCAATCCAAGCAGGGATTCAATTTGACAACATGCATTTCTGTTATCACAGGATAGATGAATGTCCATGACCCTTGAAACCCGAAAGGATATATGGTAGTTCAATCACTCAATTTGCTTAATTTTCAACAATGGATAAATGCATGAAAACTTGGGTCAAACTCATAACCAATAAAGCATGCAATACCACTGAAGTATCCTTACCTATAACAGAAATACAACTCCGCGCAGTTAGCAAATGTCTTCACAAAGTGGCCTAGTCAAATTTGTCACTGGACACCGATTTTTCTGGTTATTGACATGACAGGTGATACTGTGCATATATATGTAATACTCTCTTATTAGCCTATTAACTCCTTGTAGCCTATTTTGAAATAAATGTAACAAAAAATCATAACTCCATTTTCATAATAAAAAGATATATTACCAAAAAGCAAGCCGGCAAGGTGGCCTCAACTACAGGAATTATCGTTTATGTCGTGATAATGAAAGATTCCTTTGACCTAAAACAATACCCTCATCCACTTTTATATTGACTGTAAAACTGCCATAAGATACTCATAGGAAAAACATTATTTCTTAACTATACCAGGACATTTAGCCTCCATTAAATGATGTGCATGGGTGTAATACTGAAGTCTTTACATTTAAAACATCATTAATAATTCCACATTTAAGAGAGATTTTTTTTTCTCTTTCTCTGCTGGCTTACCCAGTACACAAAGACAGAGTTGTGATACTGCAAAAGATACACCATACAAGCTTTTGCTATGAAACAATTTTTCTCAAGTATAATAATGGGAAAGTTACTTGTGTTTCTGGCGAACTTATGACAATCAGAAATAACTGGGTGTAACTGAGCATTAAGCTGATCAGGTGATGATTTAATGAAGATCTGTTTACAGACAGTGGAGCAAGGAAAGAAAATACTAACCTTATTCTACATAAACCTGTGCAATACATAGCCTTCATCTACATACACCTGTGCAATACATAGCCTTCATCTACATACACCTGTGCAATACATAGCCTTCATCTACATACACCTGTGCAATACATAGCCTTCATCTACATACACCTGTGCAATACATAGCCTTCATCTACATACACCTGTACAATACATAACCTCCATCTACATACACGTGTGGAATATATAATCTTCATCTACATGCACCTGTACAATACATAACCTGCATCTACATACACCTGTACAATACATAGCCTTCATCTACATGCACCTGTACAATACATAACCTGCATCTACATGCACCTGTGGAATATACACTCTAAACAGGATGTAACATTTCAGCCAAAGCGTCCAGAGAATGTCACCAACACATCAGGAAATCTCCCTGGGCAATGGGCGGCCCACGACGCTGTCACAATCAGACTTTCGCCAATCCCAATCTACACGAATTAATGAAGAAATAACGAGAGACTGTCACAGACAAGCGTGCCCATTAGGAAGTCCCACCCACAGCCCTAAGTCTGTGCCCACAGGCATATTAACCACGGTCCAGGTAAAAAAAAATGAAAGTTTTTATCAACAGCTATGAGCTGAGTTTAATCTCTGATTGTTTGGGATATTTGTAACAGTTCATTCTGGTTATTCGAAACAGATTATTTGTCATATCTACCATGGGAAAGCATTAAATTACACATTTTATGACACTTATTATAATCTAAAAATGCAATTTTGGTGCAAAATTTAGGTAATTTACCAAAAAGGTGTTCTAAGAGCAATATAAACTTGTGAAAATAATCACCACTGATGTTGATCCTGACAATTACATCTTCCATCAGAGAATTAATGTAAGAACATTAGAATAGTTCTTAATAGTTCTTGAAATTCAACAAAAATATGACGTCATTTTATCTCCGCACACCACTTAATACTAATTTTTTTCCCAGTTTTAAAATCAGCAGTGAATGGAACAACATGTAGACTGCATCTCAAAAACCTTTCTGAAAGTCTTAAAAACACACAATTTGTAACACTCAGGAATAGAACGTTGTCTGAATACTGTCAAGGAAACATGCATACTGTATCCAGACAAGCCTAACGCCATCATTCTTGTATACAAATACAAAAGCCTAACCATACTTTCCCATCTGTTTTCACAGTAGCATAAAAAACTACTTTACTGAGTCTAGTCTGTATGAAAAATTTCTCCTAAAGCAGATATGCTTTACAACGAATTCTCACACTCAAGAAATAAAAAATTTCATGGACAGTTGTAACTGAAATTATTGTTTTTTCTTTTATTCCATCACATTTCTAATGTCAAGTTAATGTGATATGTTAACACACTAATGATAATGAAATCAAGGAATTTAAACATCTGATCATGATTAATTGCTAAAAATGTCAGCTCTCCACGTGGCACTAGTTTTCCATCAAAATTCTCCAAATTAAGGAAATTAGAGGGCTCGCTTCTTTCTTGCAGGCTAACAGTGTTTTAACGAATCGCCTCAAGTCAAATTCCAGAAACGAAAACTTCCGTTCTCTCCAGGAAGTCCTCTTTTTACGACCAAGCGTCCACGTTATTATTTATTCAAGAAAGCAGCTGGTACTAAACCTAATTGATAAAATAGAGTGAGCTATTAGTTAATAGGATGAAAGATGTGCTAATTTCACGGCTGAACCTGGGCGATAGCTGGCCATAATTTGTAGAGAGACCAGCAAAATGGGGGAATGCAAACCCAAGGGGTTATCATCACAGTCTGTCCAGATATCCAATCATAATTTATCTCTCTTTGCCAATCATAAACTGTCACTTCTTTTCAGTGACAACAGCCCCTGGGGGAAGCCATGAAATCATTCACCAAAACTAGAACGACTAAAGACCCTTTAGCTATCTGTCCACTCACAGTGAAATGTCAGACATATTATCAATGTTGGGGCAATTGCTATCTTGCCAACAATCGCTCAGAGGAGCGGAAAGAGCTCTTTGGCAAGTCTTGGTATTTAAAGAGAGAAAATTTATTCTTCCCTTTTGTTTTTTAAATTTCTTTTTTGTTTTTCAGGGTAAAAACAAATCATGAACAACTGGAAGCAATCAAAACAGTGCAACTGTCTTTCAAATTAACATTAAAAAAGTTCATATTACAGGCTGAAATATTCCCCTTGCTTTCGTGCACAGACGATATTCCTAAGGCCTTCTGATTAATGGCTCAGGGCTAAAACTAAAAACATTTATGACTCCAGACAGGTATAATTATGGCCTGGCTTTCAATTTATACATATTTGCATGGCCTCTAAATTTTTACTCCTTGACAAGTGTATATATGTAGTGTATACATGTAAGCATAGCATCAAACAAGAACGTCATCTTGACCACAGCTTGGACCTGAAAAATGTCTGAAAATATGGACATAATTGTCTTAATATATAATCTTAATTATATAACAGTGACATTTTCTTTAAAAATATTCCTATTTCCCCACTAACTCTTTATGACCCACTTTAACCATATTAAAGACTTTTGGAATTCTTAACTTGGATCTGAATGGTACTTAAAAAACACTTCAAACAAAAGTAATAAACAGCATATTGCAGAGAGAAATTTAAAACTTCTTATGAAGAAAAAGGCAATCATCTTATCAGTTATCTTTCACCTCACATCACAAACCAGAAGCACATTTTGATGTCACACTGGGATAAATTTGACATCACAAAATCACAAGCTCATTTTGATGTTATACTGTGATAAATCTGACATCACAAGTCAGAAGCACATTTTGATGTCATACTGTGATAAATCTGACATCACAAATCAGAAGCTTATTTTGATGTCATACATTTTGCACATTTTGGAGGAGTTATTATTACCATCATCATCATCATCTTATCATGTTTATTTCAGTCCATATGACATAGAAAATACACAGGAGAGTAAAAATAAATAAGTAAATAAACATACTTAGGAAAGGTGTGGTGCAAAGTCAGATCAGAGAAAATTAGTTGTCACACTTATAGCTGAAATCGCCTTAAACATAATCCAACACCACAAAGTAAATCAGTCTACAGGAAATAATAAAGAGCTTGTTTCTGATGCAACCTTAAACAGATGCAACTTGATGCAACCATTAAAAGTTGTTTAAAATTTCAAAGATCTTGCAAGATAATCTAATATCTCATTATCATTTTCATCTCCTTTATATACTTATTATTCCAGGTTGTTTAACTTGGGATTTGAGGATCTCTTTGATAAGGTTACAAAGCCGGGATGTAGACATATACGAACTGTTCATGTATATAGTTTTGTACAGTGGTTCGATAAGATATAAATGTATGTGCCACCCAGTACAGAGTTGTGAGATCTGTCTATTAGTATTAGCTTTAAACAAACAACTCACATCAATTATAGCAGTTAGTTAGCACACTGACCCAGGGGCCTCTCACCAATGCCTCCCACCATAATGCTGGCCACCGTCGAATAAGTGAAATATTCTTGAGTATGGCGTAAAACTCGAATGAAATAAATAAATAAATCAATTATAGCTTCAAGCCTATTCCATGTACATGTAGTCAGAAGTTATGGGTACCGCGTACTCATGAAAGAAGAGCACTCACAACTAACGGATCGGGGTAGAAACATTACAACTGTTATCGATAAGGGTAAGTAAAGGAATTGTTATCGATAAGGGTAGGTATTAAAGTCAACTGATGTCTAACAGGTGTGTTTTTTCCAACCCTCAGGGGGATAAAAAAGGAAACAGTCTAAAAATATGTCCTAGTGTCATGATTACTCTTTACTGTAATCGTTATTTAATAATAAATGAAAAAAGGATCCACTATTAATTGTCTCCTGCACAGAGACAAATGTCAGTATACAGTAACACAGCTGGAATGAATGCTTGGAGTTTAATGTGTACCACAGCTGGAATATTGTGTTATAGAAAACGACTTGGGAATAGAGAGAATGGATTCAACTACCTCTTTAACAACCAGATGAGGCAGACTGAGACTGACATCATCACATCAAAAACATTGGGCTTCGCCTGCCGATCAAGCCCCTTGGAAGAACTAACTGTACAATCTTGTTTATCTGAAGCCGATGCTGCATACTATCTGACAAAGAGCAGGAACCAGCTCAGACAGATCGAGACTGACATCGTTACATTACCAGGATGGGGCTTCGCCTGTAGATCCAATCAACTGCGGTTATACAGTGACCAATTTCAATGACATCGTATAAAAATCCTACAAAAAACATATTATATATATATGTATACCATCATCTAATAAAGATGCTGTGATTTTGCAACAAGCATTGGTATGCTCCCCAAAAACGAAAAAAAAATTCATTTTTGAGGCTTATTTTATACTTCTAATAACACCTGTGTTTCATTCATTTTTTCTGTCAATGATCGGAAATATTTGGAAATGACATCATCAATGAACTAGGAACGCGATCAAGACCTTCTTTGTGCTTGCCCGTTTAGGCTCCACAAAAACAAGATTGTTTTGACCGATATCACCATGGCAGGCTACTTAGTTTCCACACTGACCACACTGATTTTTATGCTCCAAGAAAGCTTAGAAGCTATTTTGTACTTTTGCATGTTCTGAAAGATCCAAGTGTTTCATGCATCCTTTAAGTCATAACTTCACAGTTACAATTACAATGTTTTTGCTCTTGGAAGTTTAGAATTTGTACACCAGTTCTTTATTGTAAAGCAACGTACCGACTTCAATTTGAGTTCTTTTCTGTCCTTAGTCTGTGTTTTAAGTCTTAAAGGGATACCTATGCAAGAGTTACCAAAGCTGGAGAGTTTAACCCAGGAAACCCTATCTCTACTCTTAGCCAATCAGCGTTGATTCTGTATTCCTTCAAGCTGCTGTAAGCTCTGTGACTTTATTCTGTTATATTTAGACGTTTTCACAAGGGTGGAAATTCAGTCATCTGATTATTGTCTCAATTCCATGACGAAACTGGCTGTTGCCATGGACAGATTAGTGTTTGTCAACCTAGGCCTGTATCAATCATGTACATGTAATGTTATAGTCAGGCCAAGAGTATAGTGATATTGTGTAATCATAGTATTCAATGTCAAGATTGTTTGTCTGTGTTTTGCACAAATTAGAGACTCAAGGACGAGGTAAACAAAAGATCCAAATTGCATTTGAACATGTCCTTTTCTTCTGTGACATTGCTGTGCTTGTGTACTTCATGTGTTTTATGAGATCACATACACTGATATTTGTGGTGCAATAAAGGAAAGAAAAAAAGAGTTCATGACTACAGACCGTTTTGTTACAGACAACAAGGAGTTTTACAAGTTCCCCATTACTTCCTATGTACACACTGTCAGCCATTTTGTTGCACTCTTTATGACAGATTAACCTGTCCATTGCTAAGTTTTATTCATTTATTTCATTGGTGTTTTACCCAGTACTCAAAAATATTTCACTTACATGACCACAACCAGCATTATGATGGATGTAAACCGGACACCTGCAACGGCCTGCAGGTTGTAGGCAGGTATGACCCAAGGGGAAGTCATCATGCTGGACTTGAACTCACAGTGAATGCATTAGTGAGACTTAGGATTTAGGATTAGGCTCCTAAATCCACTGTTAAGAAGTCATGCAGACAGCCATCATGTATAAAGATATGGATTGGTTGATTGATGTTTAACACAAGACATGAAAGTAGTCAGGCTTGTGAGCGAAGGAAACCAGAGTGCCCTGAGGAAACCAGATTGCCCTGAGTAAACTACCGGCCTTTGTCAGGTAGCTGAATGACTGCTTGAGATAAAAGCCGTGGCTGAACACCACTGCTCAATAGCCTGCTAGTTGCAGTGAACCATTTAAGCCAGCAGGTCCCTCTCCCCACCACCAACTATTCCTTTTAAAACAAATACCTGATTTACTATTGTGCAGACTGGAAGATGCATGGACACCGAATTTAGGCCGGGACAGGCACCATTGCATGTCCACCCCTACATGTATATCCAGCCAACCAGCAGACCACAGCCATCACTGTGAGCTTAATAAAAAAGAGAATCTGAGCCTTCTGGCTGTTTGATCAAATCTCTGCACATTTAGAGAGAGAGAGAGTCACAAGAGCTGCTATTGCTTAGGCAGAGGTCAACAGAACTGGCCTAAAACTCTCAGACACACTGGAAATTCATGGAAATCGGTTTAGTGCTCACTCTAAAAACAGGAAATAGAAAGTATGGAAAGAGCTATGGTTTAGAACATTGGTAAGCAGGACAACAGGATGGGCCAAAGCTGCACCATTAGCAATGGAGATGGCTAGATTCTTTCATAAACCCATGGAATATGAGATTGATAAAGATTAATGTGCTTGTAGCTGTTAAATCCTGTTGTTGACAATAAACAGATGTAGCTAAAATATTTCTGATGCACTGTACAAGGGCAAACTGAAATTATGTTACTATTTTCTTACCATTAATGATTACTGACTAAAAAATGGAACCAGTTAGACACATACCACATTTCCAATCACATACTTTTGTAAGTACAGAAAAATGTGCCAATTTCTTTCTAATTCCTAACGATTATAGGAATATATGCGGATAAGTCTGTGAACAGTGATCCTGCCTAATCATTACCATTAGTGTCATGTGGGAGACATTCAGCTGAGCCCTCTTCAAAAGACAAATGTCAAACACAATATTAAATGTCATTATGACACCTCTATTATAAGAGAATATCACAAAATTTGAACCGAATGGATGTGCTACAACGCCTAACAATAATAATTATATGCATGATCATGTGTCACAATTTTCATCAAATTCTATTAAAATCAAACAGCAGTTTTATTGATTTGGTATATCACATGCAAGTCAACTTCATTAAATATATACCATGTATATGCCTTGTACAAGACAAAATCAGCTCTGATTGGTAATTCCTATATGTACACCTATATACGTAGATATGCATCTGCACTAAACAAACATTAAGAAAATTACATGAGTGCCCATAACTCTTAATGCATCCGACACTTCTTATAACAGTTAAAATTCCCGAGGGTTTTTTTTTTTATTTATTTTAATGGGGGGGGGGGGGGGAAATTGTTGATAAGATACATTGCTTTGCAGCTTAATTATAGCTGACACATTTTTAGTTGAATTATTTTTGCTTTATAGCCAGAAAGCAGCAAACTTAATAGAATTTTAGCAATTAAACTCGAGAGCTTCCAAAAAACTCTTCTTTAATTATGCCTACTATATTTTACCAAAAAATTACAGTGGGGAGGAAAGCCCATGACCATATGCAGGTTACTGGCAGACCTTCCCACATGTGAAAGGAGGGTAAGTCAGTACATGGTGGAGCTCACAGTGACAGCATTGGTTAGGCTCTCCTGAGTCACTGCACTGTGCTGGCGTGCTAGACACTCAGCCAAGGAGGATCCCCAAAAATTTGCAAAAAGCCAAAGGTATGAATGTACCAGTACTTACCATAACAACTCTGCACCAGTCCACCATAAAACGTGGGGAAAAATCCCTCTCCACTTTGACCTTTGGTCGTTCTGACCTCTGACATTCCTCGGAGCTGGGATGGGTAGCCAACATTCGCAAGTTCGTTGAGAAATGTTTGGTTCCAGAAAAGCGAACAGTCAGACTGAAATAAGATCATGTTCACATTTAAGTTTCCAGGCTTAAAAAAAGGCCTCCCTTAACAGTCAAGTGGATGAAGTCAGCAGTCAGCAATTCAATGCGTAACAGCGTTATATTTTAAACTGAAGCTTTTACATCAGTTCTTCAGAAAATCTTACACTTTCTTCAAGAAGATGAACACAACAACTTTAAACATTCCAGAAAATATTTAATGGCTGAAAAACAAACATATGTGTATAATCATGAAGTTCTCATCAAATAACTGCACAATCTTACACTGAATTGGAGGGTGGCTCAGGGGGGACTACTCTTGTAGGCATCACTTCCCCACGAGTCCATAGGCGCTGAACAATATGTGTCAAAGTTGAAAGTGTGTCGCCTTCAAGCAGCTGTTCTAGAGTCATATTCACCAAAGGCAAATCAATATAATACGTTAACGATACTGAAAGAAAAAGGAAAACTCAGAATGATTATATCATAAAACTGTAATTACTGGTATTTCCTGTCTCTTCAAAAAAACATGGGCAGAAAGTTTTTAAATCTGTTTAAGGTTAGGAAGACCCATTTGGGGTTGTGACCTTCAGTGGAGTTATTATTACATTAAGATTACATTTCTCATGTATAAATGGTTTAAAATTAGCTATAAGAAAATAGGTCAATATTTCATAAGGCATATCAGCTCTATATATGCTGACAGGGGCAGAAATTCACTTCTCATGGTCACAAGTTTTCAAAACTCCTGAAGTTATTCTCGCACTAAAGTGATATCCCAAGTTAAAATGGTCTTACTATATTTAGACTAGATTTACAATATTTGAGCAAGATGTACATTAATTCCCCTTGCACAACGACAAATTTTCACAAGACCTATTATGTGCGAAGGTTCAACATGATGTATCATACAAAAAAAATTGGGGGGTATTTATATAGCTAGTGTAGAATCATTGGCCAGTCACATGTGACGACACCGCAGAAGTTTCACAGCATGCTATGAACAATTTCCGGACTGGAAATTTGAGACTATTATTACAAAATTTTGCTTCAGGTTATTTCCATCTCAGTTGTAGATAATCTATTTCCATTTTAACATACATAATAGGATCTGTTCACCACAGAATTAAGACTTTCAATACTAAATTAACATATAAAAATATTTATCTACGCTGAGTAAACTGATAACATAAATAAACATTACACATACTACACAGCAAATTTATTTCAAACAATCTTAACAAACAAGACAATCCCCTTTTCATTGCATATATATTCAACCTGCTGACTAAAGACATTTCTAGGTATTAATGTCAGTAAATGTCTTAACTTCCTGAATTACAAATCCATTAAATATGGACGAGACATCTAAATCTAACTGTGTCTTCAGGTTTCCTCTCACAAGTGTGAAATAAAATGACACAGTAAAAGTCAATTTCAACTGCAATGTAAAACGGCTAATAAAGAAATGAAATATTTAAATGAAGGCCTACCTTGCTTTTCATACAGCTCAATAATAACATTTTCTTTTTTTGCTTGATATGAGTCCATGTTCAATCCAACCACCTGCAATAAGTGCAAAAGCATGTTCCATAAAAGGCTTTCCCAGCTTCAGAAAAATATGATCATGTTTTTCTGGCATGTACATGTACAGACTGACAATATAGAAATCAGTTTATGTTTAGTAACCACACAAAAACATAACTTACATATGTATGCAGTTATAAAATAAGAGGAGTTAGTATCATTAGTGTGGTTTCATGTTTCTTAAATTAGATAACTGTTCACAAATTCATCATTTTGTTCTTCAACTGTGTTATTTTGTTTTTGAAATTAACTAATATTCAACCATAACAAAGTTATTGGTCACCCTCAACAAACTGTGTTTTGGAACATAATACCTTATCTAGACTGAAAAAAAGATTAACAGCAATAACCGGATTCAAATACATTTCATTTATCACGGGCCTTGAGCACTGGCAATCATGTGAAGTTTCACATCACAATTATTTAACGCTGAGTAAGTTCGCTGTTGCTGAGTACACCTGAGTTCCTGGATAATCATATACCTCTGAGATTTCAGAGCGTAAGACTAGACTACTTGTCGGATCAAGATAAAATAAAACACCATACCTACCTGTAGGTTAACTTTGTCATTAGCCTTAGCCTCAGGTAAGCCATACAGGTACGCATCACTCGTGTCATCAGCCTGCAGAAATGTCATCCAGTGGGGCAGCATCACCTCACCCTTCACAAATGGCTGAAACTCCACAGGTGAGGAGGGCACTACAGGTGTGTCAAAAATACCAATAGGTGAGGAGGGCACTACAGGTGCATCAAAATATCAACAGGTGAGGAGGACATTACAGATGGGTCATATATCCCAACAGGTGAGGACAGCACTACAGGTTTGTCAAAAATAAATCTACCAACAGGTAAGGAAGGTACTATCACTTTGTCAAATATACCAACAAAAGTTTCATACCAATGTTTTGCAGAGAAAAACAATTTTATTCATATTTTTTGGTATTGGCGTTTTTCATAAACTAAAGAATAATTCACTTTTATCTTGTCCAGTTTTATGAAAATTGCGAAAATTTGGAAACAAAACACAGATTCTCACAAACTACCTAACAAATCTCCACGAAGCTGCAAGCAAGCCATTGGGAGCTGGATGTGAGCTTAATTCAAAGAAACCAATTTATTGAACCAGACGAATCCATTTGACATGTTTGATGGCTACGTCCTAAGGGCAGACATGAAAAGGTTGTCCAACACAGAGAGTATACATAGACCTATAATTTCTCAATGTAACACAAAAACTACAAGCTTTCAAATTCCAAATATGTACAGTTATGAAAGACAAATGATAATTAGTGCTATTTCCAAAACACATTTTAAACTAACTAGTACAATTATAGTTCATTTTGGTGCAGAATGATTTATTTACTTATTTATTTGATTATCGCATGATATCATGATTCAGCACAGTGCATGATGATGCCATGAGTTGTTCCAAGTACAGCAACACTTACGCAGAAGACTGCCCGGGAAGTAGTCCTCACGATGAATGGGGTAAATGAAGAATTTACCGACTCTCGCTTTGACAGACAGAGAGGACACCACTGTACATGCAGCTAAGATGAGAGCTGTGGAGTAAGAAAATAGTACCAAAAAAATCATACTGAGCTTCTACCTCTTTCTGAACTTAAGACTCACCTGTATCACCTGTTATAATGCTATTCTTTTGTCACTGTACTTTCTGCATATTCAAAACTTGATAAATCTGTGATTCCAGAAAGCCTTGAGAAGCACTTTCACCTACTGATGACTGTAGTCATAAATTAGTATGGGGGGGGGGGTTGAAGCTCGAAGTCTTTTGCCATTAAAGGTAAAAACAGTCCTACTGTATCATTTGTTCTGTGAAAAACGTTAGGCAACCTTTGTTGACATAATTCACTGATCAATTTTCTCATCTTGTTCCAGAGGCACAAGTGATTTCTCAAGTTCACAAATATTCAGCTAATTTGATTTTCTCCGTGGTTTGTCTGCTCTAAATTAGTCTTTGTGTAATTTTTTTTCAGACGCTCATGTTGGAGTAAATGCCATCAATAATAATTGCCTAATACTTTTGACAGGTCGCATGATTTTGCCATTATAAACAGTATTAATTCAAAACTCCCCTATCAATTTACAATTAAAAGAACTTAATGTTGTATAAAATGTTTCCAAGATCTTCACTACAGTGACATGTAACGATGGTAAAAGAGAAACTTCCCTGCCTTCAATTACATGAACTCTTTTCAGTTTTACCATTCTTTGCAATCAACCCTTCAATTACATGAACTCTTTTCAGTTTTACCATTCTTTGCAATCAACCCACTGAAACTTGTTATTTCCCTTGTTATTTGCCCTGGAAACCAGAAATTTGATCGAAACAGCCAGAGTTTAAATATGAACTAAATGCACCACAGTATGAACCTGCACATAAAACATGAAATCTTCACCTGAGGTGGTTTAACTTCTCTTAAGATCAAGTTGGCAAAACCTGCTGTCTTCTGTTTTTGGCCAAGGAAACCAGAAATCTGATCAAAACAGCCCCAGTTAAAATGGAAACTTTAGTTCACTTTAATAGCACCGCAACGAAACTTGCTATTTCCTGTCAGTAGGCTATTAACTGGATACACTGAATTTGTTTCTATATTAGTTTCATGAAGGTGATGATTGTCATTCATTACCCCATGCAGAACAACACTGCATGTTATGAAACTTTGTTGATTTGCAGTGCGTGCGCCATAAGCCAGGTCAAGGTTATTGGGACATCAGCATGCTATTTAAAAAAAAAGTGTAACATTCATCATCAGTCTCCTAGTTCCTCTAAAAGCGCCAAAATTTGAAAATCATGGCACATGTTATTTCAATGACAGTAATCAACAGGGATTGGCAGTTTCACATACAGTGAAGATTAGAAATATTAAAATAGGCAGACTAAGACTGTATCAAGCTATTTCGTCATGGGTGAGACATGGTTGAGGACATCCGAAAATAAAATACAATAGAGTAATGTCCCAATTTTCAGCTGCTATAAACAAACACTGTGTCTGTTTGTTGATTGGCTGGTTCATCCGTCAGATATTTAACATCCTGTCTCATTCACAATCAGTCACATTTATTTTTTGAAAGGCCTGTGTGCAAAATGTCTATTGTGAATTTGCTCTTGTTCCAATATTATCTGACCAGCTTAATAAACTCCGTGCCATTTGAGATAAAAAGCTTTCAACAAAGAACATGTACATCTCCACCTTCAACCGTGCCTGACAAAGCCATACATATTCCGTTTACTTCTCATGGAGTGGTGACAGAGTTCTTGCAAATCAGGCCCTTTATGTGTGTCTCTTGCGAAAGCTCATATATGTATAACAATTTAGGCAGCCTTTCCATTATTCTTTACCAGCCTGTTAGTTTTAAATCATTGCCCCACATTAAAACCAAAAACCTATAAAAACAATGTCGCCTACCATGTGTGTACAATTCGCACCAAAGGCACACTTCTTACACCTCAAAATAGTTCATTTTGAAGCCTACAACAGCTGCAATATTTCTCCAACGCAGAATTCATTGTTTGCATATACAGGATGCAATCAACATTACGGCCTGATTTTATATGTTAATGTGGGGTGATCATTTTGCGGCTGCTAAGGTGAAGCTGCAAAAATTGTAGCGCGAATATTTGTGCAAATCTGTACTTTTACAGGAGACATACAATAAGTGCCTGATGAGTGAGGCAGCAAAACTGTCGGACTACAACAGTAAAATAGGCAAAATGTCTGAAAACTAGAGAAAGTCTGAAAACACCTCACCCTACCTTCACATTGCATTACGTAATCACCTCTTCCGAGTAAATCAGTTGTTGCTTTTTTTTTTATTTTTTTTTTATTTTGCACCTTAAACAAAAAAAGCCTGAAATCTGACAACTGGAGGAAAATACCCATGCCTGGTAAATGGAATACAGTTGGCCCTATGGCTCTGTCGGAGCGTGGGAGAAAGTGAAGACAAATTGTTAGGGCTTTAGAGACCACTACACGTCTAACTCATTAACTGATTAAATTCCTGTCATTTACATTTGAGTTAGGTTACCCTGTTTTACCTCACTGAATATTCTGGTCCATTGTGGTTAACAGTAAGACAACTACAGTAAATAACAAATACAGACTACTAAGCACGCTCGGACTAGTGTATAATCTGTCTTCTTCAACCAACAGAAGTCAAGTCAAACCACAAATTCATGCCTTGTTAGCTATAAAGTGCATGCCATTCTTCAACACATACGGACCTGACACTCCCACAAGTGAGTTCATGTTTGTTTTCACGATGGACATATTTAAAATTTAAACTTTTCCCCCTAAACATCACACTTTAATCGTCAGACAACACGTGAGTGTCAGATTTCATTGCCCTAGTGTATTTTCGCATGAAGTTCAGTTTATCAAACTTTCAATTCTTCAAGGACAGAAGTTTTTGAACATTATATTTGCAAGATTAAAATTCAATTATTATTTATTTATCACACGAGAAACTGAATTGGACTAAATTGTTCAGATGCAACCAACGTATAATACGAAACTGCGGCTGTAGTTAAGACGTGGCTGGATCCTGCTGTGATGTCATGTCATGAAGTGGAAACATTTCTCATTGGCAAGAACATTGACAACAAGTCTGATTTGTGCTGGCAGGTTTATCTTAATCACGTGAAGAAATATTCATTTACCTCATTAGCTATAAGTAGGCCCTGATGTGTTTGTGTATCATGAGAAGAGGACAGATTGATGGTAGACGACTGCTCATTTGTTCCACCGTATTTTGATCAGATCGTTTCTAGACTGCTGCTGTTGTTGTTGCACTTTCAGTTGCAGATTTGCGTATATCCGTGCTGCTTGTGAGCAATTTATTCTACATTTGGTAAGTATGTAGTTACGAATCCAATTGTGATTGTCTAGCTGCTTATGACTAATGTGTTTGTGCCAGGTGAACAAATTTCTTGGCTTTAAATAATAATTTTAATTCTTTAACCAACACGGCCGTACGTGGGAAGGTTTGCCAGCAACCTGCGGATGGCTGTGGGTTTCCCCCGGGCGCTGCCCGGTTTCCACACACCATAATGCTGGTCGCCAGCGTATAAGTGAGATATTCTTGAGAACGGCGTAAAACACCAATCAAATAAATAAATAAATAAATCTTAAACCAACAAGCATATTGTTTAGCCTACTTAATGTACTGTGAACTGCAAGGCATAAAGCTTTTGCAAAAATTGAGGCTGGTGTAATCAGAACTGTGTCTTTCTGGACATTTGCCGTCCTTGCTCGAGTTAACATGTGTTACTCGCACTGACATGACAGTGATAATATGGTGGCCTAAATAGCATTGTAGTTAATACAAAGCTGTGCTTCTGATCCAAAACCACCTCTTGTTGACAACTTCACATTCATAGTTTACATAACTTAAGGCTATGTAAATTGGTCTCTTGTCCAACATGCTATAATTTCAGGTTATTGTTTATACCCATACTCCTCAAAGCATCAGCTTTGGGGCTGCACATCCAGGTCAATCCTGGGTCGGGTCGGGTCGCACCTAAGACCTTAAGAGAGGAAGTTGTAGCTTTCTTGCTTGGCATTTAGCAGTAAGGGGATAGTGCAACAACTGGTTTACCAGTATCTGTATAATGGCTTGGGTGTGGGGGCTCACTCACTTTGCATAAGTCAGCGGTGGAAAGCAACAAGGAGACACATTACATGCACTCTAAGGATTTCTTCGCTGTCATATAACTGAAACATTATTTAGTATGATGTTAATCCCAAAGCACGCACTCACTCACTTACTCAGATTATCAGCCAATACTTTCTCGTTATCTTTCACCTCATTATCTGCGAGCTGATGTCTCATAGGGCTACAGTGCCCAGATCTGCACAGTCCCAAAAAGACAGAATGACAGATTGGATAAGCATGAAGACCAGATTAGGAAGGGGTTGGCTTTATATAGATTTAGAATTTGGATTATTGGAGAGTTCTTAGCCCTACATAATAGTTACCTTTGAAGCATAGGCCTCCTGTTGTTGATACCGGGTATTTAAAGGTGATCTGCAACATTTTCTACTTTCAGATAAATTGTTGTCAACAGACTTTTTCATGATTTGTACAGCTAAAGTTGCTTCTTCAGTCATGTGGTTGAGCATGTGACATCAAACCAGTGAAGAATCTGCTTTTTCATAATGAACATTTTTCATTCATAAACTAACAATGTGCTACATTAAGCCGGCCATCAACAAACAGTCAAGAATAAAAACATAGGTGTGTGGCAATCAAATCACCTAATTTGTAGCCTCCATGTTCTCAGTGGTTTTCCAGTTCATCATGCTCTGAATATTTCATTGTGCTGTTACATTTAATTAAGTTCTGTTTTCAAATTTCAGATCGTTTGATTCTGTACCAGGTACACATCTAGTCTCGGGATGAAGCTGTATTCATTATCTATCAGTTTTCGTTCAGAAGATGGAAAGGTTAATCTTCTCAAAGCTGAACATGATCTGTCTTCGTTTGGTTATTTTCAGAGGTCGAGGTATGTTTATAGGATTTATAGGCAGGTAAAACCAGAAGCAGCCTTTTCATACGTGGATAATGTAGTTATTTAATAACCCTTGGGTTCATGATGTCGGCAAACTTTAAGTGACAAATTTGAATAAATATCCACATCATACATTTAAGATGTACTGGTACCTGTCCTTTAATACAGTGTTAGTTTAGTTTGTTAGAAGGACCCTTGCTTACTTAGCAGTCTAATGGCAATATCTTCTACCAGCAGGAATTAATGCTTTTGTTTACTTCGTTAAAGCAATTTCTTCATTGTTGACATTAAAGAATTTTTTACAATTAAATCAATAGTTCATTGGAAAGAAAAGAGTAGGCTCTCCATCATTTCCAACCTGTAATACCTCATTAAATTTTTTTTTATGTCATCATATATAAGAGTTTGTTATGGCTAGTGGAATCTGTTTGCCACTGCATTCCAGCCGTTGTGTTTGATTGAACGCCATCTTTGCAACTATAGCTCATAATATGCCACATGTGATAAATATCACACATGTATATGGTGGCTGCTTTAACATGATTAACTTGCAGTAGCACACACACCAGTATTTGTTAGCTATCCTGCTATTCACACCAAATATGACAGTTGAACATCTATAGGGTGTTTACCATTTTAAAGAGTGGTAGTGTTTTCAAGATATGAATGTTTTTTGGGTTTTTTTTACAGTGTAAGAGAGTTTATGGAATTTACCAGTAAAATTTTAGTGGAGAGGACAGCTGTATGTACCCGAGCCTCAGTCAAAGAACAAGGTAAACTGGAACCTATCTGTTCAGGTTCTGTCAGTTAATTTAACATCAGTTGGTGCACAAATCAGTGATAGCATTTTGTTGACTTTTATTTTATTACAATTATATCTTCACTAGAGAAGATAGTGAAAGCACTTGTTTTCTACTTCCCAACTGTATATGCTAATATAAAAAGTGTCACACAATTGGATATGGAGTGGGACATCAATGAAATCCATCCATTGTTTTTAAACAAATTACACAGATGGTTGTAAAAAGTATGGGATAAGTTCCTGAGTTAGTTTTGTAAAAGTTTTATTGTTTTCATGCCCCAGTTTTTCATTATAAAGTCTTTATATGGCTGTGTTTTGCAGATTACATGTGTCATGTGTATGTACGGAGTGACTCCCTGTCTGCTGTACTATTGGCTGATCATGAATACCCTCAGAGAGTTGCTCATACACTGCTTAACAAGGTAACAAATCCAAATTTGCAATAGCTCTGACATCATGCAAAAAGTTCGTTTTATCTTGTGCACTCAGGACTCTAGTTAAGTGAATGACCTATCTGAAAAGATGCATCATGGATGTTTAATGCTTGACCGACTGACCGATGACCAACTGACCAAATGCCAGAAGTATGGCAGTCATCTAACAGTTTGACAGAATGGATGAATCTGTAACTTGTAGGAATGCCAGAAGTAAGCCAGTCGTCTAACAGTTTGACAGAATGGATGAATCTGTAACTTGTAGGAATGCCAGAAGTAAGCCAGTCATCTAACAGTTTGAAAGAACGGATGAATCTGTAACTTGTAGGAATGCCAGAAGTAAGCCAGTCATCTAACAGTTTGACAAAATGGATGAATCTGTAACTTGTAGAAAGGCCAGAAGTAAGCCAGTCATCTAACAGTTTGACAGAATGGATGAATCTGTAACTTGTAGGAATGCCAGAAGTAAGCCAGTCATCTAACAGTTTGAAAGAACGGATGAATCTGTAACTTGTAGGAAGGCCAGAAGTAAGCCAGTCATCTAACAGTTTGACAAAATGGATGAATCTGTAACTTGTAGGAACGCCAGAAGTATGCCAGTCATCTTTTAATCGGCGCTCATCACAGTAGAGCTATAATATTATATTGCGGGGGTGACATTAAGCCAATACCATAGTCATTCATTCTGCTCGGTGCAGATGTGGGAAAGTACGTCAGTGACTTGTCAAAGGTGGACAGTATGCCCTGGGCACTCAAGTATTTTCCGCCCATTAAAGTGACATCACAGAAGTGAAAAATTCTTGAGTGTTGCATTGAACAACAATCAATCAGTCAATCTGGCTGGTGCCTAAGGTGCCGTCTAAATTATTTTTATATTCCTAATAAAGTCAGGAAATTGAGATCTATATTGTGTGCAATTACTTGTTGAGAAAACATGATAAGAATGTCTAGTGTAAATGTTCATCAAACCCTCTTTGTCCTCCTCTCTGTTTCAGAATTGCACTGTATACATGTAACAGAGAGGAATTTGTTGTATTTAATAGATTCCTGTAGAAACTAATTGGGCTAGAACAACATTAAACAGCTAGAAACTGGCCTTGCAACCTTCCCTGTCTGTTCATTGTAGTCTTTTTATGGTGTCTTTTCCTCTACAGTTTCAGCCTTTGAGAGAAAAATTCTGACTTCCTTGAGATGTAATGAAGAATTCTTTGAGAAAACAGCCTAAAGAAAAAAGTGCCTTTCATCCCACGTAAAAAATGTATCTAAACAAACATATCTTTTATTTCAATTTTTTTGAAGGTTGGATCATAATATTTGGCATTTAATAGAGAAGTTAATTGGGCATCAAGATGGTTTTATTCTGTTTTTTTTTTAACAGATTTTAGACGAGTTTTCCAATAAGGTCCCAAAGGGAATATGGTCTACAGCAAAGCCAAGGTGAGGACAGTTCTGCTGGATATTTCTTATTAACACAAACTCTGCTTACATAATTACACTAATTCTTCAACTTTTTCAACTGCTTCTGCAACCAACATTTTTAAACATTCTGAGAGAACTATGGGGTGTAGAGAAATAAACTGCAGAGCTTTATGAAGTTTTCATCTTAAATGATCAAATCATTTTTGTGTCATTTTCATAATAATTGGATGCATAAATTCCACTGGAAAAAACTCCTTATTGGTTGAGAAGGTTGAAGATTTACAGTAGTCGGCCCATTCTATTCATTGTGTTTATTGTTGTAATAGTTGTAATATTTGTGCTGTTTGTGTGGCACTATTTGTCCTCATTTTAAGTCTTCATTCTTTCCTCTTTCCAGTGAAGTGGATTTTCCTGACCTTGAACCTTATTTGAAAAAATACCAGGTAAGGAACAACGTTTTGTGCGTCTTGTCTTCCCAAAATTGGAAACTTAAATTATTTCTACATTGTGTTTCTTTGTAGTGCTTTTAGTCAACTAAATTTTGGCTCAAATGCCGCTGTCAAGTCATTGATGCTGATGTTTTTTGTTTTTTTTTTCCAGCATCCACATAATTATGGTGTGACTAAAATAATTGTTGATGCAGTATTCAGCAAAAGTCCCTGTCAAAGAAATGAATGTATCACAAAAGCACTGTACTACAATGTTCAAATCTACAATATTCAAACTTGTATTAAAGATGAGAATTGAAAAATGTTAGTTTTGTGTTCACAGAACCCAAAAGAAGCCGATGCCATGACAAAGATACAGACAGACTTGGATGAAACCAAAATCATTCTTGTAAGTTTTTTTTTTAACATTTTTTTAATGATGCGTTTTTAAAACATTATGGTCATAGTCCTATCCAGTTCATGATGTTTTCTGTATTTATGATGGTTTTTCCTCCCCTCACAATGCTGGCTGCTGTCGTATAAGTGAAATATTCTTGAGTACAGCTTAAAACACCAATCAAATAAAATAAATTTATGTTGGTTTATTAATTTAAAGAGTGCCGTTTTCTTTTATCACACACCTTAATTGAGCACTCCGTATAACCATTCTTTTTTTGAAGACATCGGAATCCGTGAATGCTGATTTGACAGAAAATTGTTTGCCAACAATTGTCAGTTCATGTGAAGTAATTATATATATATATATATATATATATATATATATATATATATGAGACTTTTCTTTACCTCACCAGTTTGCTATCTTTGCTTGATTTCAGCACAATACAATAGAGGCTGTTTTACAAAGAGGGGAGAAATTAGACGACCTGGTATTGAAATCAGAAGGATTAAGTACTCAGTCTAAAACATTTTACAAGACGGTATGTATTAAACAAGTGAAGTTACATATAGGATGCCATATTCTGAATAAGATTTGTTTCTGAGAAAAGCTGCCTCATTTAACATCACTAGTCCATGGATATTGGCATGTTGAGACTGAACACCTCTGCCTTATTGTGGGAGTGCATTATGTATGAGTGGTTAAGGTGTTTGGCCTCACGAGACAGGGCATTATTAAGTTCCCCCTGCTTCCATTGTTCTTAAAGGCCTTAGTGACAATGAGAGTTTAACAGTGCTATACTGCGTGGTCCTACCAGAGGACTGTCTTCCAGGGATCACTTTCACAGTCTCCGTTAGTCGTATTTCTCAAACTTTTTCCTTTAAAAGACATTGTGTAGGTTAAAGTGCCATAAGGAGACCTCAAATACGAGAAAAGTTACAAAAACTGATATATGAAGTTTTGTGAAAGAGGGTCCTGAAGACTGTTACCTTCGACTAATATGACATATAGTGACACATTTCGACAGTATAACATACTGGAGGTCAGAGGTTAGTGGGTTACTCTAGGCAAGTGAAAAATTCTTGAAAATGACATTTGAGCAGTCAAATATAAAAAGAAAAAAAAATAACCTCATGAAAAATTCTTTCATCATATTGAGTGAGTGAGTGAGTGCTTGGGGTTTAACATCGTACTCAACAATTTTTCAGTCATATGACGACGAAGGAATCTTTAGGGTGCATGTACGTGTAATGTGCCTCCTTGTTGCAGGACGGATTTCCACCGCTCTTTTATTTAGTGCTGCTTCACTTAGACGACTTACCAGAGGCAAGTAAGCCGCTCCGCCCGAGCCATTATACTGATACGGGTCAACCAGTCGTTGCACTATCCCCTTCATGTTGAGCGCCAAGCGAGGAAGTTACAACTTCCCCTTTTTTAAAGTCTTAGATGTGACTCGATCAAGGATCATCATATTGATGATATAGGCTTATGTATGGAGTAAGACACCAATGAAATACATATAAATAAGTAAATCCTTAGGGGGCCCATGTCAGATATGTGTAAATGTATAATTGAAGAAAATTAGATATTTTCCTTCCACATGCAGAGTACCCATTGATGTCATTGCAAGGAATTACTTGGAACCAGACTCAATGCATATTTGTTGAATCATATTTCTGTTGAACTCTTGCAGGCTAAGAAGACCAACTCTTGCTGTGTGATATTGTGATTGCATTGCTGTGGTTAACAAGCTGACGTGCGAGGAAGCTTAGTTCCTGATGTAATTGTCTGTACACATGCTGTATGTAAGGAGAAAGCTTTTAATTTTAATGATATGGAGTTAAATCCTTGTGTGTGTCAGTGATGCTAGAGACAATCCTTACAACGATGATTACTTACAGCTTTGATCATATAGGTTAAAAGAAAATGAAGTGCTCTTTTGTGGGGTGGCTTACACAAAGCCATTCCTGACGTACGTTAAAAATTGAGTTTACGACTTCAAAATGCAAACTTTTGAACGCCACTTAAATTTTGTTTTAAAGCAGATGTGTTAAAATTTCAACTTCGTTGTGACATTGTTTTAAATATTGCCATTAATGGCTTTGTGGTACAGGCGCCAGGAGCCCAATACCAGGTAACTTGAACACTGGAAAGTACATCATCTCGGAAAAGGCCATAGCTATGACATTCACATACGAGTTCTGATTCTTCTGACAGTTTTAACTGTTTCTCAAATGGACGTACATGTATAACAGACCGTCAATCACTGCCTGCTTTCTTCCACACATAAACTTGAATGCTGTCAAAAACAAGTGAAGCATAGTTGGGTAAGGCGTAAAACATAATCAAATATAAACATAGATAAAAGTAATTGATCTCATTAATATAAGTTGATATAAAAATGAAACTGATTTGGTACAAGTCTGAATCAAAGATAGACATGCAATATAGTATTTGTCATAAGGTTGATATACTTCCATTACTTATTCAGTATGGTACGGTTAGTACCTGAATGTTGATAGTGCTGAATTTAGTCCTCTTTATATTGCTGTGGATTAAGACTCTTTATTGTCACAAAGCTTTTTCAATTCAGTTTTTCAATACACGCCATGTTTAAGATGTAAGTCCCATATGGTTAGAATAGGTGTGAAAGTCAGGATTGTGAAGTGGGATATCATTAGTATAATGGGTAAAGATATTCAGTGTAAAAGTTTACATTCTAATTTATTATATAACTGAATGGCTTCACAGCAGATTCTGTTCTGTGATTTATTCAGTTTGGTCATGTGATGAACACTAGCAACTTCTTACGGGAATACATGGCAGTTAGACTTTGTTCTCAGCTTTACTACAATGTCATGTGTAGTGACAGCTCCAACGCTTCATGTTTGTGGCTGGCCAGAAAAATATGCTCCAGTCATATTTTCATTTTATTATTCAGAGTTGTATATAATAAAACTGCTACAAACTTTTGATTTGGTGAATACAGAGTTTAACAGACCCTCA
Organism: Liolophura sinensis; assembly: GCF_032854445.1. Classification (NCBI taxonomy): domain Eukaryota; kingdom Metazoa; phylum Mollusca; class Polyplacophora; order Chitonida; family Chitonidae; genus Liolophura; species Liolophura sinensis. The sequence continues at coordinate 60,889,771 of NC_088300.1, forward strand.
AGAAAGAATGTGGACTTCTGTCTTTGACAGTAACCAGTATTACTTTTTTAGGCCTGTAATGCTCTGTATCATGGTTAAGCCATTACTGTATAATATGTATGTATGTGTGTATGCTATTAGATATACCTTTATATTCATATGTTAACATACTTTGCATATACTCCTGGAAAGTGCTTCATCGCCATGGTAATGTACAGATAATGTAATTATTATTTAATTATGTTTTATTCTGGTAACATTAATCAAGAATTTCATCAGATTTTATACATACAAAGTCTACTTCATGTATGACATATGGCTGTGGCCTACATATTAAAGATGATATGGTGATTTTGTGTAAACATTGACTTGATCACATGCGTGTCTGTACTTGTCTGTATTAGTTTGGAACATTCATTTGGATCATCTCCAAGGATTGCTCATGTCTGTTTCATCTGTTTGATCTCCTGGGACATTTGTAGGGGATAACTTATCTTTTACTACAGTATGCAGGCCTTTAAAGTATTGCTGGAAAAAATGTCAAAAAAACCTTAGCCATAAAGTTTGTTCAGTCCGATCTAGAAGTCCTACATTGTTAAACGACATTAAAGTTTGACTTGACATTTGGCCTGGAAATGCATGTAACAGTGATGATAGAGCCATTCTAACAGTTTTGTATTTCCACCTAAATGTGTACAGTCAGGCATATCATTGATAACTTCTGGCTGGTGTACAGGCCCTATGATCATTTTTCACCACTTTGATTATGCTTGTTTGTATAAACATATATTCTACTAAGGCGTAAAACTTAAGAGATTACAGTCATTTTGGTATCATTTTCATCCAGAACATATGAAATTTTATTGTGGATGTTTTTTGTTTTTTTGTTTTTTTTTTGCCTGATTTAGGGGCCAGTGAAAATCCTCAGAATTCCCATTAAATGCACATTGGGGTATGTCCATTGTTAGAGGCACTTGTATAAAATTGTACATGTATTTCTAAAGATTTCTGTTCCTGTATACATATTATTTAAATGTCACATTCGTTCCATATGACTTGTATTAACTTTGAGAAGGTGTTTTGTGTCTCTTTTTGATCACATGCAGTTTGGCGGTGTACATTGTTTAACCCCACAAGAAGACAGAAAGGGAGATAACCATGCTAAATGATAATACTGTTATACCAGTATATTGTCGTATATGGCCAGGTTTGTTCTAGGCGTTTTGTGTTTCTTTTGCCAACAGTAGTATTTCTGTAGAGCACTTTTTGGTCTTGCTTTGTGGCTGAACTCTTCTCGCTATGTTGTTGAGTTATTCTAATCATGTGAAAGGCTATAGTATGTTATCAGAACTGACGACCTATAGCAAAGACGGGTGTTAGCAGCATTTTCCACTTTTCGCAGTTAAGTTTTTGTGGTATCGTTGGTGTTACCTGGATATTCATGCAGTGTGTTTTGTGTTGAAAATAGATTTCCAGGCTGTTCAAAAGATTTACATAGTTGTCTCCTTTCCTGTTTTTATCTGAGGACCGAAGGCTGCATAGAGCTATATAATTATGCCTTGTATTGACACTACATAGTATGTATACGCCTATGACATTGTGTCTTCTTGTCGGCAAACTCTAGACACGGCAGTGTCTGCTGCACACCGCTGCGTCATCATTTCTTGTGTTGACCCTCTTGAAACTTCATTGTATCTGCCTGCATCATGTCTTGTAATAAAAGTAAACCAGTCAAAATGTTATCACTTTTTGTGTTGTTGTTGTTGTTGTTTTTAAACGTAAGTTATCTTTGAATTTTCCCTTAATTGCTTCAGATGTCATATTCACATTACCGGTATATGCATTATCATTTACTATCACCAAACGTTTAGGGGTAATACCTGTTTATTAAAGGCGAGATCAACCTGTGGATGGGCGTGGACTCTGCGCTGTTTTTTCCCACCACCACGCCGGCCACTGTAGCATAACATTCTTGGGTACGGTGTTAAGCACCAATTTAATAAATGAATGAACAATCCATTTTGCCAAATCTAAACTGAGGTCCACGCTTCTTTTGTTCAGATATCTAACCATTTTGCTGTGGGCGGTGATATAATTAAACTATTCTTAAGTACGGCATGACACACCAATGAAATAAGGAAAATATATAAAGAAAAGTCTCTGCATTGTGAACTGCCATGTCAGGTTGTAACGTTTTCTCTAGTGTCCACTCCTTTGTGCCTTATGGAATGTTCACGTAAACGAAAGAGATCTTCGATTGGTCAATTGTCCAGTCATTCTCAGTTGATTAATCGTTCTGTCATGACAGAGCTTGCCGGTTATTCAATCGTCATCAGCCACGTTCATTAGCTGGTGAACCATCTAATCACCTTTAGTTGATCAATCGCCCAATCATTATCAGCTGACCAACCGTCCCATCACCTTCAGTTGACCTACTGTCCAATCGCCTTCAGCTGACAAACGACCAATCGACTTCAGTTCACCAATCGTCCAATCACCGTCTTTTATTTAGTCATCGACAGTTGATCAGTCGGTGAGTCATCGTTGGCTGAACAATCGGCCAATTATTATCATCTGATTAATTATTATGAGCTGATCCAATCACCATCCACTCATTGGCTACAATCTTCATTTGGCCAGGGGGGCCGAGGTGGTCAGCACGTTAGCACAAAACTCAACAATAGATGGGCAATATCATGTCCAGCTTATTACAGTCTAGATGCATACTTTAGATCGTTTGGCCTTGATATATATGAATAAATACTATATACGTAGAATTTCCTGGAATCTTTTTTGTTGTTGTTGTTTTGTTTTTTATTTATTGTGTGTGTTTTGTTCTTGTTGTTGTTGTTGTTTTCAGTGTAAACTTTTACGAGGAAGCAACCTATGCCCCGTTCGTTGGCTTATATCCATCCAACAGATGCGTTTTCTCTCACAAAAGGGAGATGTACACCAGTTTTGTGTGGTTGCGGTTTACTGCAGCAGATTCGAAAGCAAAGAAAGTATAGTTGCTTATATATATATATATATATATGCAATTGAAATTTTTATTTCAATATTTTCTTTGCATCCGTGGACAAGGTGGTTACCGTGCCAGCGCAGCGCAATCACACAGGAGCCTCTCGCCAATGCGATCGGTGTGAGTTCAAGTCCAGCTCGTGCTGACTTCCTCCCCTGCCGCACCTGGGAAGGTCATGCAGCAACATGCAGATGGTCGTGGGTTTCCCAAGGGCTCTGTTCAGTGTCCTCCTACCACAATGCTGTCCACCATTGTGAACTATTCTTGAGTACGATGTAAAACATCTATCAAATAAATAAAAAAAATCTTTGCATTTAAACAGACCTTGCCCCAAAACAGCCGTTAACAGCGAATAAAATTATTCAAATTATTGTTTTATGAAGGGAGAAATTTCAATAAGGTTTTAAACTTTTGAAAATTGACTTTTAAATGCTATATATCATAAAGCTGTTGTTTTTATATAGGCCTTATGTTCAAAATTCCAAATGTCTAATGTCATACAAATTTAGTCTAAACAAATTTCCCAAACGGAGGTAACTTCTCTGCTATTGGCTCATGTCCGTTTGATCCCGGAAATTTGCAGGGAATCGATCAGCTACTATGGCACACACAACCTAAGGCATGAATTTTCATAAATTTACACTTTGAAAAACGAAAAGCCGGTCGTAATGTGACGTTAGCGGTTGACTCTTCCGCACATCGTTTTGTCAGCTGTCATATATCTAAGCAGATGGCCTATTTTGGTACAAATGGGTGAATTACTCAATGAAAAAAGCGGTTATTTTGAAAATTACGTGTCAATGTGCAAACAGATGAAGAAAATAATACAGAAGGAATGTTTTGAATCTGTATATTCTTATCCGGTCTTTATTTGTAGACCAGTAACAGGTGGCTTCCCGGTACCTGTAATGACTTTGTCAAGTTGACAATTCGATAAAAAAAATGATTCACAAACAAGAAATGACGAAGACGATCAGGTTATAAAGTCAGAAAGATTAAAATTGATATATACAAATTTTGGCTTCTAAGATCGATTCGTCACTCCTAGACATGGAGCACTCAAACGTTATCGAACGTTATAAACAGCCAGAGAAGCGTTTCAGATCGCTTATCGTCACCAAGGCCCTTTGCAATAGACAGCGGAGAAATCCACAATTTCCATGTCCAAGGCTGGGTTTGAACTCCCACCTCGTTTGGAAGAAAAACATCTTTAATAACTCGGCCAAGACCCGCTCCCAGAACAAGTGTATAACCACGCCGTTCAGCAAGAGAAGAATGAACAGTATGTGTAGTGTTCAAGCAGTTGAGCAGTACCGCCATGCAGTAAATTTGTTTCCAGACACCGAAGACACGATTACAGGTTATGATTTTAAAATAAAGCTATGATATTCATATACTGCAATGTCCTAAGACTGATGGAATTATCAAAATTTGCATTTCGAATCCAACTTTTCCCAAGGTTAAGATACGTCCTGATATCACAGAAATGTCATTAGCTACCTCACATTACAACTAACCAGTGAATTTTGAATAATGTCCTTTTAGTAATTCCATAGTTTCAACTTGTTTCAAATGATACTATATATAAATAATTCTCCAATGTGATGTTTCTGAAAAAAGTTTCACTTAGTAGCAAGTGCGAGAAATATATAATAAACCTCATTTTTAATTAAGGCCTCAACGGGGCCTTCGTGGCCAAGAGGTAGCGTCATAGCGCTGCTCGTGTAATCAAGAGTCTCTCACTAATGCAGTCACTATGAGTTGAAGTCCAGCTCATGCTGGCTACCTCTCCGGTCGTACATGAGAAGATCTGTCAACAGCCTGAGGATGCATGGCTGTGTATTTCCAAGGGTTCTGCCCGGTTTCCTCCGTCACAACGCTGTCATATACAAGAGAAATATTCTTGAGTACGGCGTAAAACTCTAATCAAACAAATAAATTAAAGTATCTTTATTGTGCGTGAATAAACGTTATCCCAGTCAGGATAAAAAAAATCTGTAAAATCAATTTTAGCACTTTGTCGTGTCTTCATAATCATTTGCATATATGTGCTACTGCTATTCTTATCATATATGTGTAATAATACCGTATAAAATTTAAATACAAAAAATGGTTTATGACTGATGACCTTCATATGCAGTTGATCTCTCATGTCGACTTTGGCGATAATGCAAATATAAGGGAAGAGAACAGTTTTTCACGTTTGCAATTAACCTAGTTGTCTTGTGAAATCAATCACAAATCCTCGTATCAAAATTTCCGTAGTTGTTGAACTAGGGTGGGTATCCTTTCTCACAGTTTTGTGAACACTCGCGTGTGGGACAGCTGGTGCAGGCGTCAGGTGAATTCCCTGATCAATGAACAGCCTTTACGTCGCTCTCACAGTCGTATTGTAAGTATCTATATATATATTCATATATATATATATCGACATATCTATATATACATATAAACAAGGTTTCTGAAAATTTTAATTTTCAGTGCGAAACAAGAAATTTGGAGGAATTCCCGAAGAATAAAAAAAGCACGTCATAGATATTCGAAAGATACGAAATATAAAGGGTTGTAGGCTTGGTGCATCAAGCAATGCAGACTGAACTTACAACTTTATCTGATAACAGAGACAATTCTATAAACAACATGGAGCAGTGGAAGAAGGCCATAATCATGAGTGAGTTTAATGTCTAGTTGGTCGAAGCTTTTACTTGTGGAACTCTTGGATGTACATTTGTAGAAAACAGCAACGGTTTAATTATTTTTTATGAATTTGAATTTGGTGTTTTAAAGAAAATGTTTTAGAGAGTTGATCAGTTTTAATTTTTCGTACAAATTTTGGGATAAAACGTCATAATTCTCAACGACTGCTGAGTTGAACTCTTACTGAGCGATGCTCGATACTGATATTAGAAAAATTATCTCATATTACGTTTTAGGTATTTTTGACATTCTTCCTTTCAGGAGGAAACGCACATTTCTTTCAACATTTCTAAACTTGAATAAATGAAATAAAAATAGAAATAACTGCTTTTTTCAAAGACCTCTAGTTTCATAATTTACTTTTAGTTTGCTCTTGCTGCTGCCTAGTATGGACAGCTGTGGAGGGTACGCCAATCAGAGAGCGTAGAGATGTCAGTCAGCTAACAGGAGTTAGCCTTATAGAACGCCCTTGTCCCGCCAGTGTCCCGCTGGTCCTGAGTGACCAAAGTGGTCCTTACGTCCCTCCATACACGGCAGCTCGCTTAGAGAATCTGAAGAACGATGTTAAAACGATGGAAAGCACGTTTGTAAGTAAAGATCGTTTTTTTTTCTAAAAAGAATGACTCGATGTCAGTAAGCAGCAGTGAAAATAAAGCTTGTATAAAATGAAGTGCTGTCTGTAGTCTGTCAAATAGTTGTATAGACAAAGCTGAGAGATTCCATCTGAAGAATATACCCTGAATGTTCCTTGCTATAGAGAGGTATATAACGACACCCTGTAAATGGTATTTTGCATATGAGATGCAGGGATGCAGGATATTCCCTCTTGTTTAAATAAATGATTTTCTACAAAAAAATCTGAATGTCATGGGTATGTAATGTGTGTGAATTATATTACAACGCGGTTAATGGTTCTTCATTTAGTTACTATTCTTAATGTCTTATTCTAGTCAACTCGCCTGGGATCTCCTTACATTGTCAACTTGTTCCAAACATACCCTCGGGACATGTTGGGGGTCATCACCCGATCCATGGGAACAGAGGACTTGGGACATGCCAGAAACTCAACTAGGGTGAGAATTTAGGCAAATTAGGGGAATTAGTTCATTGTCAAAATAAAAACGAACGTGGTTCTGCTATATGTGCACAACTGATTAATCCATAAACTGGTAGACAATCTGTGTATTTGTTGTTGACGGCGTTTATTTGTGTGTGTGTCTGCCCATCTCTGTGAGTCAGAAACTTTTTGCAAAAAGTTATTCTAGCATTTGGATGAAAAGTTGGGTCCAACGCCTATGCTGTTTCAGCCAATCCATGAAATCTACACTGATTTGAATCTGTAACCGGTTCTACGAAATTGTCGGAATGATACTTTACCTTTGCAGGATATAGACACAGATGGGGAGTATAGTATATTTGTATTGGTTGTTTTGTTTTTGCACAGTGTATGAGGTTTGCACTCAGTGAGTGCCTACTATAGTTGTTTTGTGTTTAGAACATGTTTTATAAATCGTAAAAGACAGACATTCACAAAATTCTCTATGTCTTGCTACCCTATTTCTTCTAATTTTTGGGACACCTGGTCTGCTCGTTTTAGCCAATATACTTGTAACTGTAGCAGGAATATTTTGCTTCTTTTTCTCACATTGTTCGACCATCTTATGAACAACATAATCAAATCTTTACTTTTTCAGTAAGCTGGCAAAGAAATGTTATATTCTTCTTTCGGCACCAATAATAAATGTCTCAAAATTAGAAGAAGTAGGGTACATTTTGCTTCAAGGCTTTGGGGTCTTGCAGCAAGCTGCGGATGGTCGTGAGATTCCCTCGGGCTCTGACAGGTTTCCTCCCACCATAATGCTGGCTACAGTCGTATAAATGAAATCAAATCAATAAATAAATAAATCAAAGCTTTGGTGGTCACATTTTGACCCTACTTAACATAGAAGACTTGGCTTCTCTTCCTTTCAGCGGGCGGAAGTGATCGCCGAGATAAAGCGCTGGCTGCTGGTTTACACTGTGTACACTGAATACATTCAGAGGGACGAGCGTTACCTGGTGGATCAATTATACCTGCGCCAGAACGACGCTCTGCTGGACAAGACTGCACAGATAATCCAGCTTGTGGCCAATATTATCTGCGAAGTTCACCTTACCATCCATGCCAACGGCTTTTCAGACGACTTGGCAATGTACGAGCCTATCAAATTCATTCAGCATATGGACAACACGGACTCCGCGAAAGTCTACAGTCGGAACTACGTCATCGCCTACGATTTCGAGAAGTTCATCGATTTTGCAATTGTCTTCTTTGTAGACTGGGCTCAGGATGTGATGAAGTAAAAACGAAAATCCTTCATGGCTTCAGTTTTGGCGCATTCTTTTTTCAGTGGTACGGTGTCTCCAGTTTACCCTCATTTTCAATTCTTGGAAAGGCATTCAATTTATCTTTTTTATAGTTTCATTTTGGAGTTCTTTTGTCAGTTTATTGCATTTTTGCTGTTTTATGTGTATTTTTATATGTTTAATATGGTGGTGCATTTGTTGACAAGTAATTACATGCGCCTGCTATTTTGCAACTTAAACCAGCTATATGTTGCTCCTGTAGTGAGCGAAGTTTTACTGTATCTCATATTGAGTGAACAATAGCGATGCAAAAAGCAAGTTTTTTTGCGGGAAATGAACATATTATGTATCTCATATTGAGTAACCCAGTTAATGGCCAACTCTATATTGTTGAAAGAAAAAATACAGTTTTTTTCAGAAAATGACAATTGATGTATCTCATATTGAGATACCCAGCTAATAAACGGTAATGTTAGAGAACTAAGTAATAATTTTAGATTATGTATACTAATCTATAAAGAGTTGATGTTTACCGATACTTATGATTTCTTTGGCCACTTGATGTAACATGCAATCTATTTATATGTATCTCACATTAGGTGAATCATTAAACTAGTCGATTGTTCAGCCCCAGTGGAATTTTTGCTTGTTAAATATATCTATACACTTATATATATCAGATGTGACCCTAGTATATACTGAGCCAGGTAGTGGGTGTTGTCGCTGACATCATTGTACAGTTGTATTGTTTACGTAGACTTCGGAAAGGGCATAAAACTTTTACATTTTCTTATTTATAAAATTTTTCCTTTTACTTTGTTTTATTTTGTTTTTCTAGATGTTGACCTATTAGTGAATTTTCTGTACTTTGGGTGAAATAAACTCATTCTATTAGCCATCCGACTTTGTGTATCTGTATAGGATGTGGTTGAAATGCTGGTCTACATGTGCATGGTGTATTCCTTTTGGCCGACTGATTTATTTCACATAAATATTATCACGTATTTAAGTGGATATGCACTTTCGTGGAATTCATACTGAGATATAGTGTAGAGCCCAAAGCATTGCGAAGGGGCATACCTTTGAGAATCCTAAATAAGAATACTACAACGACACTCGCTATATAGTTAACTTGTTGTCGTTTTTATTTGCCATCGGTGAGGATATTTAAATCCTGAGCCCCAAATTTTTTTACATGATAGCCCAGAAGCTATGCCCTGTGTATGGTCTCGTCTCCCGCCTCAGCTTTTCGTCCCCAAATCAATAAGGTCGCCGCTTCTAATCCAGCTCTCGCTGGCGAAAGGGCGGTGGTTTCTCAAAACACACCGGGTTTCTGCACCTCAACAGAGGTGACTCGGAGGTGCATGCCTATAGCGTTGTGTGTTTCAGTAATGTAGCACTATGCTACAAAACATGTTAACAGGCTTGTTAAAAGGAGACACCGATATATGACTCAAAAAATCTTAAAGACTACGCTATAAATAAACAAACTGTAATTGTCCTTAGGTGCAAAACGTCACAGAAAGGGCAATGTGAAAATGTATATAAGCAGCATAAGCGACAGGTTTGCATGAGTTCTTCAATGTAATTGCGCTCTCGGTTGAAGTATTTAAACTGTCTCAGTAAAACTGGGTATTTTGGAGACTTGTCATGTGGTAATGAATGTATTTCCACCAAGTTCTTTGCAAACGTGTAATCGATGATATTTGAAGAACACGTGGAAGTTCCGTTTATACATGTACGATTACTGACATCAGTGATACTATACAAGCGAACATAATAACGTCCTGCGGCGAACAAATCTGTGCTCCGACGGACTCAAAGGAACACCAACGTATAATGTGGGTTGACAGGAAATACGAGATCAATATTATGCCCCATGTCATTTCTCACAGTTTTATAATCGAGATGATTTTGTCAGACCCGCATCTCTGACTATTCGTGTGTTAGAATAAAAAAAAATCAAAATAAAAAAAAAAAATCACGCAACACACAAATGTCTGTTAGCTGTCTCAGCTTAAAAGCGGAAACATGCATTAACGTAATGTGCTGTCATCGGCAAGAACCATGACGACGTATGTTGATCACATTACACAGATTGCCCGGGTCCTTTTGTGACCGCTGCAAGGTGTCCCCTCATCTAGGGAGTTCGACAGGATACGCTTCTTCCAGTAGCTGGCGTCGGAATGGTCGAGAACTAGGAAAGCTAACTACGCAAATGTACTGTTAGTCTAGCTGGATTTGTTGGAAAGAGTGGTTCCAGTGACTTCACATGTAGAGGCAGAGAATTCCTCGGTGGGGTTTCCATCTAAACGTTATACACCTAACCATTAGGAACTTTATTCCACACAGCTTGGTGTCAAAAGAGAGCCTGCATGGGGCTATAACGAGAAGGAAGGTCAACGCCGCTGATCTGACATCTTTTCCTCACGGGGTATGCCAGAAAAGTTGAATACTCTCTGAGCGATCGAACTGGGTATTTTTCACCACGACAGTAAGTTCATTTATTGAATATTGTTATATATTCTAGCTTGGGAGCGCACGAATTAACTTACGGATGTTATAGTATGTATGGCATTTATTATTCATTTTAATGAAACTAATTTCATCTTTGGTGACTGATTTTCTTTTTATGAAATCATGCGTTAAAATGGCGGCATATATGACGAACCAAGACAAGGCATTGTATTGTTTCCTGCTGAGTGAATCTTATACCCAGCGATTGATATCTCGAGAAATATTCTACAATTTAACTAACCTATAGTGGTCTAGTACACTCGCCAAACTGATGTGTTATGGAAGAACAAGGCCAACAAACCGCTTATTGCTAATTGCTTTGTGCACGACAATCAGGGCTACAATTGTACAGATTGTGATTAGTGGTACAGCAACTGTAAAAGGCGAAGTATTCAGGTCCTAACCCCGGCTTCGGACAGGGAATTTCCCCGCTGTCATGGACAGTGAAGTCTTGGTGACAGTTAACAGTCTTTCCGCTTTCGCAGTCTAATCTTCGTTAAAGAACACTTGTCTTTCGCCATTATGGTGTTCATATTTCTGTTTATTTCTGTTCTGAAGACTGCAACAGAAGTCTCCCTGGAACAGATTTCAAAAATATCTTGTTTGAAATGTTCGCTTGCAATGAGTTTGTTTGCCTGCAGAAGAGCACAGGGATGTCTTTTCGTGCTACATGAAGAGGTCATCTCCGAGCCCTGCCATTGGTCAACTATCGCACTTTGTATGGAATATCTAAAACACTTATTGAGTTCCACAGACTCAGATCACTTTCCTTTAGAGCGGATGGCAACCTCATTAATATTAAATTTTACTGCAGATTTCATGAACTCAGAAACTGCATTGTATTTTTGGATAGCTGCTGGATAAGGTAACTCTCAGACGAGCAAACACGAGAACAGACCCAAATGTGCCGGATTGACGATAAAGTATATTTTTTGCATCTTCTCACGCGTATTAAAACTTCCATAGCAAAAAGTAATATCAGCGAGTGGTCCCAAAATCAACTAACCTGTCTCGACGAACCAAAAGCGACCAACAGCAAAAAATCCCAAAATTAGTACGTTTTCAGTCACTACCCCCGCTACATGTGGGCTTGCTTCCCATCGTAGCTAACTGAGAGTTACCCCACTCCGTATCTTCTCCTTGGAATTTTCTTTCTATTTGTGAGAAACGACTGTCTTATAAATGGCACGCTATGAGCCGTTGGGTTTATAGCTTCCCTGCTTAAAATGGGATCGGAAAGTTCGCCAATAACTCGCCAAAGTCAGTGGTTTTACCTGGACTTTCTTCCACCCATAATATTGACCGCCATCGTATATGTGAAAAGTTCTTGAGTATGGCGTTAGACCACCAAATGGATATTGTACATCACGATCAGGGCTGTACAAGTGTTCACTTCTTGTAAACTGAACCAGGTCAGGTATATCTAGCCGTAACCCTAAATTCGAATTTCATTTTTTCAAGTGAATTATATTTGATATTACTTAAAGCGGGTGAATATTTAGGCCTATGTGATTCCTCGCCACACGTATGTTTCAGAAGCATACAAGAAAGATATACCCGCCAAAAAGGTGTTGTAGGATCTTTATAAATGGTGACAAACTGATAAGAAATGGTAAATGCAACCGTCAGTTACAATTTAGTGTCGAAATTCTTGCATTCTTCTTAAACAGGCGTTTCTTGATGTTACTTGGCAAGGGTCGTCTGGCCATTTATCATCACGCTGTAGTCGTTGCTGTTGTTTTACTCTCTATGCTGTAAGTCTTTTATAATGTAATGATGTCATCACTAGACATACGTAACTAAGGATAAACCCTGTTACAGACTGTTTTCATTGATCAAACCTTAAAGGAATAAATACAGTAATTTTACCGACGTGATGATGACCCACCGAATGCTCCAACAGATTTCATCAACATCTTGCCTGCAAAAGGCCAATAGCGATATATTACTTTACAACAGACCTTCTCAGGTGTTGGTCTGTTGATTTACCATCGCACTTTGTACGAATCAACTGAAACACATGCTCCTTTAAGTTTCACAGCTTCGGAATGAGATTCTGATGACTTTCTTTTAGAGGCTTAATTGGGGATGACAGCCTCACCTATATTAAATGTTATTGCAAATCTGATGAACTTAGAAACTGTATTGAACTGTATTTGTCTATTCGTAAGAAACGAACTCTCTACTTTTAAGTCGCATGTTATGAGGCGTAGGCTTTCTAGGATTCCTTTTTAAAATGTTGTATGTGTATATACCTGTAAAGGGAATTTCACAAAAAGGGACTGTTTTCAAAGTTTCAACTGAAAGTACAAGTTGATTATTTTTTTATTCATTTCAGACAGAAGAATTTACCAACGAAAAATGTATCCACCACCTGAAGATCAATTTGAATGGATACCAGATGCAGAATTTCCTGATCACGTCAGCATCGCCCTGTTTGTTACAGCTATCATTGTCATCAGCATTGGAATTGTGGGTAATCTGGGTGTTCTGCTGGTGGTTGCTAGGACACCAGACATGCGCACCCCGATGTACCTTTGTCTTTCAAGTCTTAGTGTTTCCGATATCTTCGTTCTGTTGATCCTTCCCATAATTCCTTTGACCCGGCTTCTCATAAACATGGAAACAAACCTGGGTGTTGTGATATGTAAGTGGTTGATATTCTTTTAGGCCAACAAGTATATATTTTGTGACAAGAAAGAAAAATCTACATTGATTACGAGGAAACACTCCGCTGTTTTCTGAACACCATATAAAAACATTCTTTTCATGTTCAAAATTGTTTGATTTCTTGTTGCGAAAACAAGCACTTGTGATTACTATACATATGCCAAGTCGGGACGGAATGTGACTCAGTGGTGTAAGGTGCGCGGCTTGCATCTGCTGGCGCAGAAGATGTGGGTCGGTAATCACATTGTTCTTGGAGCTTTGGTGATAATAAGCGATCAACAAAGCTAAAAGGACCCTTTGCGCAGTCTTATTTTCGTTGAACATAACTTGTATTCCACCAGAATGGCGTTCGTAAATGAGTTTCAAAAGGTCGTTTGTTTATACCCAGGACATCCTTGGTTCATTCTTTAAAGCTAACCACTGCATGCCGTATATAAATGGAAAATTACTAATTCACATGGGCATTTAGTAAGTCATAATGCAGCATGGGGCTGTTTGACAACATAGTAATTTTCTTCATTGCGTGCAGTGGTGTATTGTCCATGCAGTTGTCATGTTGGTGATGGGCTCAAAGGATTATTACACTATTACCATTTAGTCAGCTCATGCTACGGATTCCATTATTTAGCCTATTTGATTTGCGAAACTATGGGTCTAGCCGGTGGAACGGAATGGAACGGCCTGAACTCCCTCTGTTCATAACAACACATCAGCTCTTGGCGAATGACGCCACAAGTTCGAATTCAACTTCCAAAAGATAGGCTCATGGCTTTACGTCGGCAGGTTTGTCATGTACTAGGTGGCTTGACGGTGTTGTTTCTACACACAGGCGTACCTGTCAACAAAATCCAGCTTCCGAAGATATGCCTGTGGCATTACCTAGTAAGTTTGTCAGCCACATGGTAACTTCATGCGGATTCCCTTAAACATTAGTGATTAACGTGACTTAAAGATCTACATTTAAAATACTTCACCATCGTTTGGAATTAATACCACAGTCTTGCCTGTTATCAGAGGGAAAAGACACAATCAAATGTAAACAGGCCAACGTTGAACAGGTCAGTGCCGTAAATCGAGCTGTCTAAAACCTTTCCATTTCCATTTCAACCGTATATCAGTTTGCATAAATTATCTGAGTGCAGAGATGTACTTGGCTGCAAAAGGCTGTGGTTTCCCTCGAGCAACCTAATTTGACAGCCATTGTATATGTGAACAGTTTGGAACTGAAGTTAAACCCCAATCAAATGATCTAAGAAGGTAAAAAAAGTACGACATTGGGTTGGATTCATGCAAAGAGAAGTCGTCAACAGTACTGTTTTAATGATGACGGAAAGTCACAAGGAAATGTTCTATAGGCGAATGAATTTAATCGGTATCGGAATCGTGAACCTTGCTAGTTTATAAGCCGTCTGTAATAAAATGTTTGTCTCAGTTAGGCTTTGATCGCAACTGTTCATCTATCCAACGTGGCGATCTAATTTAACACGATGAATGTATGACCTCTTGTATTTTTTTTATTTATTTATTTCTTTATTTATTTGTTTGGTGTTTTACGCCGTACTCAAGAATATTTCACTAATACGACGGCGGCCAGCATTATGGTGGGAGAAAATCGGGTAGAAGCCGAGGGGAAACCCACGACCATCCGCAGGTTGCAGCCAGACTTTCCCACGAACGGTGGCCTCTTTTAAGACAAATCGATCAAAATTCGAACAACATAACAAAAAATTCTTGGCAAGTTTTAAATTATCCTGCTACTTTTTAAGAATGTAGACGAGCAGCCGCAAGAAAACCCTGATTGAGATAAATTGAAAAGGAAATGGATTTCACTGGTTACATGTGACCATTTTACAACTATCACACACTTTCGTCACTGCCTTGGTTTTACTCTATATGCTGTCGTCTTTTGTACTAGAAGTCACTGTGGAGAACCGCTTTGTTGAATTAACCATGCATGTAATTACCGACGCTGATTTTTATATATTTTTTTATGTTTATTTATATTTGCAGGTTACATGATGAGTGTCTTCGACAAAAGCTCACTGACATGCTCAGTTCTGATCGTCCTCTTCATCAGTGTGGAGCGACTCATCGTCGTCTACAGGCCGCTGAGGGCCGGACAATTCATAACCACCAAGAGAACTGCCATAAGTCTCACGATCATCTGGCTCTTCTCCTACGCCGTCAACGCCGGCTTCATCACCATGACGGAGTATCATCAGAGAGTTATCAATGGAACACATCAAGAAGAGTGTGCTTTTTTCTCCCTTCAGCCTTGGCAAGACCCATACTTCACGGCAATGATCTGTATCTTTTTTTTCCTGCCGCTCATCGCTATCATCGTGCTCAACGGCTTCATTATTAAACGCGTGGCCATGGACCCGCCTTCTGACTCCTCCGCCAGCGAGGGCACCACCGTTGCGCGAAGAGCCAGACGCCAAGCAGTCGTCATGATCTTTATCATTGTTGTTCTCTTCATCGTTTGCATCGCTCCTTTCCAGGTGCTGGTTATGATTGAGATTTACGGTTCCGATTTACTGGCCCCCTTGACGGAGGTGCAGTGGCAGGCGCTGATTTGGTGCAGCCGATTCACGACGTACATCAACAGTGCCGCTAACCCCATCGTCTACAACATCGTCTCGTCCAAGTTCCGCGCCGCCATGTTGAAATCCTTGACGTGTGGCAAGAATAAAAACACCAATGCTTCGAGAATTGAGTCGGCGTCTCGGTCAACCATATTTACCACTTGACTTATTATTACAGCCTCTCGTCCAAGTTCCGCTCCGCCATGTTGAAATCCCTGACGTGGGCTGTTGAAAAAGCACACCAATACTTCGAGAATAGAACAGGCGTCTTTACCACTTGACTGACTATTACAACACCTTATTACAATTCCCAACTATGGCCAGTGCATAAAGTGTCTTTAAAATGTTCACAGAGGAGGCTTTCAGGCGGAAACTAGTGAACAGATTTATCGCTTTTCAGTATAGCTCTGACAATAAATGAAGTGCATCGTGGTAAATATACGTTTAATATGTGAGCGATGATGCGATGGCATAGCGTGATTGATATGCACAGAATGCAGATACGCAGAACATGATTGTAGCTTGAAACCCCCTGGGCCTAACATTGCATGAAATGGGAAAATGAATGTAAACTGTTGGTAAAACAAAGTTTCCTTATTTTATTTTTTGTGGAAATAATCGCTAGCTACAATTTGGTTCTGTGGTGGCCGGTTGATACCATATGACATTGAATATTTTCCGATCTGTGATTGGAAATTATTACTGGACCGTGTGTGTTTTATTAATGGACTGGGCATTTACCAAATATGATTGTTCCTAACTCAATGCCAATCATTAACAGTTCATTCCTTAACATTCAATATATCTCAATATGAACATGTCCTTTGACGTTTCCTAAATTTCTTCATGACTGAGTCATGATTATTTTTTATTCGGCCTTATAAAATCTATCCTAATCCCCGATTCAAGCCACCTAACCAGTCAGTTGTAACATTTACAGATTCATTTTTTTCATCATTTTACCATAAACATATTTTCATATCAATACGTGTATATATATATAAATATATATATATATATATATATATATATATATATATATATATATATATATATATATATATATATATATATATATATATATATATATATATATATATATATATATATATATATATATATATATATATATATATATATATATATATATATATATATGCATCGATTGTGCTGCAGCTTTTTGTCATAAATTTTGCAGGTGCTTGACCATCTGTGGGCAATTCGCTTTACTCTTTTAATCTCATGACTGTCTTAACGTGTAGCATAACTTAAGTAAACAACAAAATAAAACAAATTTTATTGTTTATTTCATGTTATAGGTTTGTGTTTTGTATTACCGCTTATTTCAAATAAATGCAAACAATATATGTATATATAGGACTGTATGTTACTGAAAAATGCCTCACATCTTATGGAATGGATCTTCTCGATAAGTTTACGACTCATACATGGGATTATAGATGAACTCGATAAACGTGTGATATATGGGGATATAATTGAAGACGTACAGTACAGCATAGAGAGTAAAACCAGAACAGCGACCACTGTGTGACAGGTGCCTAATGGTCCCACGTAAAGGAAGAAATACGGTCTGTTGTCAATTTACCTCAGGATTTTATCCTAATTGTTCATGTGAATGCTATAATAGTAACACAATACACGCCCCCTAGCACCATGACTTAAACAGATTTACGTAGACGTGTGCCTAAGGAACGAAGATAATGTCAAAGCTGGCAAATGCCTGTTCACTACAGACGTGTCAAATACTGACATACCTGTTCCCGATCTCTCACCTTGCCGTCGCTGCATAGGCACATGTCTGTAGCGGGAACACCATTTTGCCAGCTATCACACTGTCATCGCTCTTCCGGTTTGAATATCTGTGCTATAAGTCTTTAATTATATAGGTTTCCTACATAAACCAGGGTTTTGCTGATGGACTAAGCATCCACGAGCCCTGTCTAACATATGGGAATGTGATCTCGACAAACATCTGATATATGGGAAAGTCTGTTTTGAACAAAGACCTGTGTTTTCAACAAACGCCTGTTATAGATGTTTATATCTGCTCTCGATAAACACCTCATATATATGGAATATCTGTTCTCGATAAACATCTGATATATGGGATTGTCTGTTCTTGATAAACATCTGATATATGGGATTGTCTGTTCTCGACAAACGCCTCATATATGGGATTCTGATCTCGATAAACCCCTAGTATATGAGATTGTCTGTCCTTTTACAAGGGATAGTCTGTCCGGATAAACGCCCGATATATGTGATTGTCTGTTCTCGATAAACGCCTGATATGTGGGATTGTCTGTCCGGATAAACGTCTCACATCTTATACATAGGACTGTATGTTCGCAACAAACATGTCACATATGGGACCGTATGTTCCCATCGCGATAAAAGTTTCACGTATGGAACTGTATGTTGTCGATAAACGTCTCACATCTTATACATGGGACTGTATGCTCCCGACAAGCGTCTCACATCACATTCACAACAGAATATGGTGTTGTAAGTAAACTCGATAAAATTTTCACATTAATGATGCTGAGTCTATGAAGGAAGGGAGTCCGACAAACTGGCTTTGGACAGTCGATGGCGAGATTCTAAAAAATGCGAAAAACGCTGACATTTGAACCACTATTTAACTCACCTGGCTGATAAATCATTATAACAGAATAGAGACTTCGGAGGATAAAAGTCCAGATTTAATACAGGCATTGACTTCTTTAAAATTAAATTTTGTGTCTTGACTTTTCACTTAGCAAAGTATGGGGAAAATGATAGCCATCGAACAAAAGATACACTCAAAAAGATAACTTGGTGTTTTAATTTCAACACTCTGTGCTTTGTAAACACGAGAAAGTAGAGGTAGCCGATTTATTTTCCGGGTCAACTCAGAAAGACAGATCGTGGTTTCTGGCGCTGTAAGGCTTATCTGTGCTGTGACAGGGCAGGGATTCATCCTAGAACATCTGAAGGAGACCAGGTACTTCAGAACGGCTGGGTTACCCTCCCCACCCATCCAGTTTCTCCGTCTACTACTTCTCTTCTGAGCCCTGGATACACACCACAGACTCCACTGATATGACAACTGTGAAAAATTTACTGCCTTCGGGTTGCTTATAGGTAAATTAGTGTAAGCATATTTTTAATAAAATTCAAGAGGCTTATTGAGGGTACCACCAGGAAATTGTTTAGTTGAATGGGACAGATTTTTTTCTACAGCTGTTTTATACCAATATAGGAAAATGTCAGGGGTGATTGTTGAACTTTAATAATTAATTTCTGTAACACTTTGTACTTTTATGGCCTAAAGAAAAAAAAGGAGATAGTATGATATTAATGAATATTTTGAATGATCGTGACAGAGTGAAATATCTTAAGTGTTTGTGCACCAATGTTTCATGAAGTATTCAGATATATGGCAGGGCCTTACAAAAACTAAAAGGATGCTTACACGTTTTTTACCCGAAATCGGCTAATTCTTCTTTATAATTAAATTCATCAGCGGCCGGTTGTTCAAAAGTGTATTAAAAGTTAAGCCAAGCTTAAACCTTAATACCAGTCTTGGCCTAATACAATACTAATGGCACTTGAGTCCAGACTAAAGTTAATACCGCGCATAACTGGGTCCAAACGTATAATAAGTTCACGTTCATGGCTTTGTAGAAATTAATCAGTTTGCACTACAGGCCTCGGGCCTATATGGCCCTCACTGACTAAGCATGATACGGCAGTATGCCGCTAATGAGATTGTGGGGTTCGAATCCTACTTCCGCTGGTTTGATTGTGTTCGAATTCGGAGATTTGACTGCGAACTTGGAACCTGATACATACATATAACAACAGTTATAACATAATGCTATATATATATATATATATATATATATATATATATATATATATATAATATATATATATATATATATATATATATATATATATATATATATATATATATATATATAAACTATTCATGTTAAATTCAATTATATTTTACAATTTAGTCATCACATTGCCATGCACGTGAGCATTAACGTGCAAATTAAAATTACCACATTAAAACTAAAGGCAAGAAAACAATGAAATACAGTACTTATGAAAGGCCATTAAATTTGTTCGGCTTACTTTTTTTTTAGAATGTTTTCAACAGAGTAAACTGGTTTTAAAATAACAGATTCTACGGTGGCCTGTAATGACCCATAGGGTATCAGTGACGTCACATTAATATTTTTTGCTTGAAACTGTTTGTTTCAAGGTCGGTTAGGCGCATGCATTCATTGATCTCAAGTAAGGAGACAACATATTAAGGATAAACTATTTCAGTAAATTATATATAATACTTATATATTATTTATTTATTTGATGAACCAACTTGGCCAAATTAAATTTACAGTTTTAATATCGGTTGTTTTTGCTCTAGGCCTGGGATGACTGAGAGAGAAGAGCGCAGATGTGCAGCTTATCAACTTGTTACGGCTCGTCATTCAAGATAACGCACATACTTGTCAATTCCTCATGGAGCCCTTTAGCCGCCATCTTGTCATACTTGTCATCTGTTCTTATCTCACTGGGCGGACCTTAGCCTCGTTTTCGCCTCCTTTCGTCTCCATTTCTTATCAGTTCGCATTAATTTCGCCGAAGAAGCGTGTTTGGCGTGACGTCACGTGTTTGTTTTGCAATCGGCGTGTCGTCCAGATTGGAATGGCTGCCCAGTAGATGCATATCGGCTGGTTTGTGAACAAGCTATAGTAGAGGTTGTTTCGCCCGTCTATTTACCTGGTCCCCAATCTGGTGCCCTTTTTCGCTAGGTCTTCTCTGAAGATCTCCATATCACCCCTAATCACCCACTGACCCGGGCGTCTTTGTTTCAGCGTTCCGATCTGACGTTAAGGTCACCTTAAGCCACCCGACCAGGTTGTCTACCAGTATCCTGGGGACAGAAGACACGGAAGCTGGACCCAGAGCTTTCTGTAGCAGACCACCCGCTGGAAGGGCCATAAAGCCATAAACAACCGCATTAACCCGGAGAACCCATGTTGTTGTGCTCAGCTGATTCTGTGATTGTACAAACGTGTGAATTACCTGGGATCCATAAATAACAATGACTGCAAAGTAGGGAATTCATACCTTTTGACACCTGCAGCATTGTCTTGGCATTCGACAAACAAGATGCGGAGGTAAAACGTCAGATGTATGCACATGTGCTACGTACTTTATTCTGAACGTGAAGGTTTACTGAAACCAGGAATATCTTTCCAAGCTTTTTCTGCGGGAATACCTGTGATTTAGGCTTGAAGATTCCATTGAAAGGGCAAAACGGAATACAGACGTTTGAGACTGGATGCCAAAGCACCAAGTACCATTTTTATGCCCTCTAGAACATTCCCAAAAAGTATCTGCATGGTCGCTTTTCTTACCCCGTAGTTTGGATAAAGTTGAATACTGGAGACCATTCAAGGGGATTAAAAGAAAACAAGTGATACTTTGAATAAGCGAAAGAGCTCTTTGTCATCATTTTCCAGACGACCCTTGATATCATCTAATTATTTAGGAGTCCCTCAATGGTACAAGTTTGGTAAAAATACCTTCTGTAAAGAGTGAAGTTATTATACACCCGTACTTAAAACTGAAACTGTTTATCCTTGCCTTCGCAATTTGAAATGGGTAAAACCTTATTCTAAAGCCGCAGAAAGGATTAAGGTTTACAGTAATAATTGCATGCCAAACAAAACTGGCAAGCCATTCCGTGCCATATGAAAAATATCTTTGCTTGTCTTTAGCAACCACAGGCAATATTTCAGAGAACTCTAAAAATTCCTGTAAGTTTATATTAGGCATACTCCTTGAAGAGAATATGGCCTGTATGGAAATTTGGCCATCGGGTGAAAACAGTACCTGATATAAGAAATAGGTGCTTCTGCTGGTGTGGACAAGTGGAATATTTTGTTGCAGATTTTAGAGAAATTAAGTTAGGTTGAATGGTATAGGTGGAAGCTCTCCAAAACTGTTGGATACTACATAAGTGTTTCTCTTGCTGGTGTTAAATCGATGAAAAAGTTAACTTCTGTTGGAAAGTCAGTCTATTGAATTTGGTAGCAATGAATTGGACCATGAAGCATTCAGCTGCAGTTGAACGGTTTACAAACGTGAGTACAATGTTGTATATGAAGTGGTAACCCTCCAGTAACGTGAAAGACTCCTCGTACAATAAGGGCTTCGTGATATTGTATATATCCAGTTTACACCACACAAAAAGACTATACTATATATATTGAGAGACTATACAGAGGCTTCCGTGACGTGTCCGATCTTTGATGTTGTACACTGGGATCCACTGATGGTTTACGGGATGCCAGGACCGGCCAAGAGGCTCTGCCAAGACGGTGACATTAGCACGTCCATGTTGATCGGCCTGACCAGGGAACATCTGGAAGGGGACGAGCTCGCTGGAGTGAACCTCACTAAACCCAGCATGAAGTCACACGTTCTGAGTGCCGACGTCAAACCAGGTTAGTGCATCTGATAGCTTTTCAGTACCGGTATACACTTTACTTGATGGACCCTGCAGGCCCCATATTTATCAAGTGTATTAAGACTTATGTTAAAAAATCAAACACCGCTTCAAATGGAAGTTTAAAATTTGTACACTGATTCTAATGTAATGCCAGTTTTTCAGTTGTTTGATAAATATGAATACTG
Organism: Liolophura sinensis; assembly: GCF_032854445.1. Classification (NCBI taxonomy): domain Eukaryota; kingdom Metazoa; phylum Mollusca; class Polyplacophora; order Chitonida; family Chitonidae; genus Liolophura; species Liolophura sinensis. The sequence goes on from NC_088300.1 coordinate 60,912,304, forward strand.
TTTTCGTAAAGATGTTTTCAGTGTCGCCGCAAAAAGTGGTCTAAGTTGAAACGTGCACTTTTAATTTCAACCTTTGTCAAAATCAAGTTAATCTAAGTATCTTTATTTTGTTTATATATGCATAAACTGCTTTTAGCTTTTGTTTTTTTTTTTTTTTAAATTTTTTTCTTTTTGTTTTGGGGTGATTGTACTTTCCGTTACAATCAGTTATTCAATTTCTTCTTCCTGTACTCCGATGGAAATCCATCGCATGCATACACACGCTTTACAGCCCTGAGTATTAGTGATAAAGCCACTTTAGACGCTTGTGTTACAGAAAAATGTTTGAAAATAATCAAATAAAATTCCAAACAACCATGACCAATGTGATCAGAAGAATGCATCTGTTAGTCTACATGTACACGTACGCTGGTGAGGAATACATTTACACGTACACGGGGTGAGGAATACATGTACATGTACACGGGGTGAGGATTACATGTACACGTTCACGGGTTGAGGAATAAGGCGAATATTACGAGGGTGGTGTTGAGCAATAGCGAAACACATAACTTCTAAATTGAGGCCTACATGTCAGAATGTATGTTTACACATCAACGATACACACAAACTACAGTATAGACAGACAATTAAACAAACTGCCGACGTCCTCCAACGTCTCCGGTATAGCTGTGGTTCACTGATAATAAATGTTTATCCGAAACCACACTATGACGAGCACGGTACCTGAAAATGAGTCTTGAAATGTGACAAAATAGATAATTATTAAATTGTACTTGAAAAAGACAAAAATGGTCCTTTTTATAAAATACTGAATATGGTTTATATTTTTTTTTCAAATTTCAAATAATACATTTTATTACATTGTTATAGAGGTTACAACGCTTAAATCCAATTTTCTGTTTTCGCACATCTTGTATGAAATTTACGGTTTTATATATGTATATATATGCCCTCTTCAGAAATACGTGCACTGTAATGCGGTGGATACAATATGAATGCGTTATCACACAGAACCCGTGTATGTCTCTGCTCAACGTATATTATATAAGTGATTTGAAATATGTAATCCGATAACATGCACTTCGCTATAAGTAGTAACGGTTACTTCTACCATATACTTACAGCTGATAACGTGTATAGCATTTCTCTTTGAACCTTACCGCCAAGTTTAAAAGCTCAGAAAATTATATCCAATGTGGCCCTTGTGAAACAATCAACAGGAATCATGGTATTTTAGACAATTACAATTAGAACTTAAAATACAGCCTTCTGCATACTGAATCATTTATGTTAATTTTGCATGTTACAGTGCATGAAATATTCATTTGGTTGTGAATTCAGTAATGAACTCCTCCACACTGTTTCTGTCTTGTTTGTTGTTTTGTTTTTTGTCTTGACTAACATATAAACCGTATTTAAACTTTTTGAGACAAAAATACGGCTGCATTTGCTTGAACCAAAAGGCGTTTTTTTTTTTAAGTAATAATACTAGATTCCAGGTATGGTTTTAACGCCAAACTTTTGGACAGAAGAGACTCTCACTAGAGTCTGAGATGAGCAGTCACTGCATGAAGGGCATTTTCCAGCTTAGGATTATCCGGGCATGCATCTCAGAGTAGTTTTTGATGTTCCGGTAGCAACTGATCGACAGGTCAATTAGCCTTGACTTTTGTTCAAACATCTATCCAAAATTTCCTGGAATTCCCAGTATTATCGACATGCCTGTCACACCTGGTCTCTCTCTCTCTCTTTCTCTCTCTCTCTGCCGCAAGGATCACAAATCTCAACTCCTCGCCTTATTAAGTTATAGACAGTGTCCCCACCTAGCTGCCATCTTGATTCCTTCTCTGCTTCTCGCTCCGTCCATATTATTTACAGCACATTATATCTTCTGTTAAGCAATACCGTCAACGCTATACCAGTTTCGGCTCATTTTAAACACTTAAAATGTCATGATACTATCTGAGCATGTTTCATTGTCGTCTTCAGTCAGTTTTATTTCAGATTACATATCTGTCTTAGCATGACACACAGCGGTTTTGGCGAATTACCAGTGACTCATGCATGTCATTCGTTGACAAGCATGACGCCTGCATTTCAAAACGAAAAAGTGTTTTCTATGCAGAACTGGGCTCAAATCTCGCTGAAAAATCACTAATACCCTTAAATTGTTATCCTAAAGGAACGTGTAAACATAGATTTACAATCTCTAAGTGAACTATAGAAATAGTCATGCAGTATGCATGCTAATTTTTATGTTAAATTTTGTAAACATCACCAAATCATTTAAGATTAACTTACGACGCGATTTCCGACATTTATTTTAACTCTTCTCATTGCTATGCACAGGAATTTACTACAAAGGAATATTATGCTCTTAAGAAATTCCTGTAAAAAAATCCACGAAAAGTTACAATATACTTTGTTAATTCTTTTGTAATAATTATCTCTGCAATTTTGCCAGGTGGTAGTAGTTTTGATTAGTTTACCGATTAGAAAATTGTGGCCTAGACTTTTTGCCCCAGATGGGCCTCATAAGCTATTTAAGCACAATGATTGACAGGCTAGTACGAGCAGTTTGATTGGTTGGAAATGCTGCGCGTAAAACATACACCAAATGTGTTTTACGTACAGCCTGTCTACGTATAAAACTACAACATATTAACGCATTTGGATGAAAATCTTCGTATGGTATCTCGTGCTCATTTGGACATCGTCCTTTCTCGACTTCGTGTGTTGGATTTGTCTCTGAGTGATGTTTGTTATAGAACCTTCCAGTATGGACCATCTGGAATTGTCAGAAGACGACAGTGTCGCGGACGATGAAGATGAGAAAGGTGATTATACTCTCATATCGGGCAAAGACGAGGCTGAGACAAACGGAAGTGGTCACCCGAAAAAATCCGTGGCTCAGATTATGAGGGACAAGAAGAAACAAACGGCGTTGACACTGCAGTGGTAAGTCAAACTCTTATTTAACTCACCATTATAATTCCCATCATATCAATAAAAAGACATGTTACATTTTTAACTGAAATGATAATCTGTAGTATTTTGAAATTTTATAGTGGTATACAAAAAAAAATCTAAAATGCTTTATTGTCTTCATACTCATTATTTTAATTTCCACAGCATTAATGAAGACATAAGCGATACATTTTTACCAAAATAATGTTATGGTGTATGATTTTGAATTTTATAGTCATATCCAAAAGCAAATTCACCAAAACGTCCAAACCATATTATTAACATGAGATAATTTGAATGGTGTTAAAGGCAATAAATTTAAAGTGTTCAGCTGAGCAAGTGAACCAAGCTTTTCGTCAGCTTTCATTCATTTTAGTACTTTCTTTTGCATGGTATAAAACACTGGAGAATAATTTTATTACTTTTAAGAGAACCAATAGAATTTTTATAAAATATCCGCATAATGCATTTTAACATGCAGAATCTCTAAGAAAGGGAAACTGAGCAAATATAGTTCATATATTTGCAGACCCTATCGCACGTTAAAAACGTACAGAATTACTAGACTAAATGAATGACTAGAAATGGCTTTCATTTTACGTTTTTGCCATATTCTATTAGAAGTTATTTTGTTAGTGTCAACACTACATCCCTAAAACTTTTCTAAAAGTAGCTTTTCTTTATTGTTTCGCTATATTGCTTAAGGTTTTTATGTTCTTATTAAACTTAAAATTTTGTACTAAGCCCTTTTCAATAAAACATTATTTGAATCAACCTCCGAAAAATTGTGCGCATATATATCTTTTATTACTTATTATTTGGAAATTTTTCTAGTTTAGGATATGCAAAGGTAACAATACTCGAAATGTTGTGGCACTCAGTAAAACTTGCAGAGGTATTCACAAAGTCAAATTTTCATCTTTTATATAGTACTTACACAACAACACTGCAAAACTAACAAAGCATTTTTCGTATATTTAGACACTAATTTACAGCGGTTCACTTTGGCATGGTTCTCATTGTTCATGATCTTCATGAAAATTAATAACAAATGCTTTATACATGCAGTGTTATTCTGTATAGAGCACTTGTCTGACGTGGAAGACAGATTGCAACGGATAATTTCACTTTTGACTTTTTGATAAAAAAAAGTTACACGAGAGAAAAAAAACAGAGCTTTGGGAATCATTGCCCGAGTGGATTACATATAAGGACATCCATTTTTAAAAAATACATTACATATACACCTGGCGGATTTCTCAAACAACGTTTAACACATAATAATTTTGCACAGAACTGCGAATGTAATAACAACTATTTAGCTCAGTGTAATGTAAAATGGACTTTATATAGTATTTCCTCGGGAAAGGCTTTGAGATCACTCTGTATTTTCTGCTCATAATCAGGCCGTTTTTATGCCGGTTTTTGTACAAATACTTCACCGTCTTTTCTTACTTTAATTTATTTCCTACACTGTATTTCGATAATCCTGTTATTATTTTCATTGCGCGTCTCCAGCGTCCCACGGAATATATCTCTGAAATAAAAGTGTTTCGTGCGTCCGTCGCGTTCAGACATGGGTTTAAACTCGAGTCATGCCAAAGACTTCTTTGGTTCAGACTTGATAAAGGGCAACATTTTCACTGGTACAGTTGGTACTTTTTCCCTTCACACTCTAGATTAAACCTATAGCTCTAGTAGACCAGGTGTCAATATACTAGATGTCACAGTGGGCGTTGCCATGTCTGGTGTTTTGGACACGCTGTTGCAATGAGGCAGTGTACAGAAATTGACGGAGGAATCTCATGATCCACTGAGTTAGTATGTTACCTTCCATTACGCTCTGAAATAACCTCCGGGATATAATATGTTACGTTCTAAAATAACCTCTGGGATATAACATGTTACGTTCTAAAATAACCTGTGGAATACAGTATGTTACGTTCTGAAATGACCTGCGGGTTATGATGTGTTACGTTCTGAAATAACCTCTGAGCTATAACATGTTACGTTCTCAAATAACCTCTGGGCTATAACATGTTACGTTCTCAAATAGCCCCTGGGGTATGATATGTTACGTGTTGAAATAATCTCTTGGCTATAATTTGCTACTTTCTGAAATACCCTTTGGGATATAATATGCTACGTTCTGAAATAACCTGTGGACAATAACATGTTACGTTTTGAAGTAGCTTCTGGGCTCTGATATGTTACGTTCTGAAATAATCTCTGGGATAGGATATGTTATGTTCTGAAATAACCTGTGGAATACAATATGTTACGTTCTGAAATGACCTATGGGATATAATTTGTTACGTTCTAAAATAACCTCTGGGATATAATTTGTTACGTTCTGAAATAACCTCAGGACAATAACATGTTACGTTTTGAAGTAGCCTCTGGGCTCTGATATGTTACGTTCTGAAATAATCTCTGGGATATAATATGTTATGTTCTGAAAAAACGTCTGGATTATAATATTTACGTTCTGAGAAAGCCCCTGGGATATAATATGTTACGTTTTGAAATAGCCTCTGTGATATAATATGTTGCGTTCTGAAATAACCTGTGTGATATAATATGTCACATTATGAAATAACATTTGGGCTATAATTTGTTACATTCTGAAATAACCTCTGGGCTATAACATGTTACCTTCTTAAATAGCCCTGGGCTATGATATGTTACATTCTGAAATAATTTCTAGGATATAATATGCTACTTTCTGAAATATCCTTTGGGATATAATATGTTATGTCCTGAAATAACCTCTGTGCTATAATATGTTACGTTCTTAGATAACCTCTGGGATATGATATGTTACCTTCTGAAATAACCTCTGGGATATTGTTTGTTACCTTCTGAAATAACCTCTGGGCTATGATAAATTTATGTTACATTCTGATATAACCTCAGGGATACAATATGTTACGTTCTGAAATGACCTATGGGATACAATATGTTACGATCTGAAATTATTCTTGAGTACGCCGTAAAACACCAATGAAATAAATAAATAAGTAAATAAATAAGAAATAACGTTAGAAATAACCTGTGGGATATAATATGTTACGTTCCGAAATAATCTCTGGGATATGATGTGTTACTTTCTGAAATAACCTCTGGGATATGATATGTTATGCTCTGAAATAGCCTGTGAGCTATAATATGTTACATTCTGAAATAACCTCTGGGATACACTATGTTACGTTCTGAATTAACTTCTGGGATATAATATGTTACGTTCTGAAATAACCTCTGGGATATAATATGTCAGGTTCTGAAATAACCTCTGGGATATAATATGTTAGGTTCTGAAATAACCTATGGGATATAATATATTAGGTTCTGAAATAACCTCTGGGATATAATATGTTAGGTTCTGAAATAACCTCTGGGATATAATATGTCAGGTTCTGAAATAACCTCTGGGATATAATATGTTACGTTCAGTCATGAAGCATTGGATGGTAACAGATTACATTCCACACGAATCATTGCGTTATGATATGCTACGTTCAGCCGTGGAAGGCTGGCTTATCATCACAAATCACTCCGTTATACTGTTACATTCCGATATATCTCCTGGATTAGCATATGTTATTTTCATGTGTTACCTTCAGACGTAGCCGAGAGTGTAATAACATGTTACCTTCAGCCATGAACCATGTATGCATTGGATTTTATTATGTTACGTTCAGCCATGCACTACATGCACTATATTATAATATGTTACGTTCATCCATGGACTATGCATGCACGGGATTATAATATGTGTTAACCATGAGTAACAATATGTCTCGTTGAACAATTGATTATAATATGTTCATCTAACCATGATTTGTTGTATCACAACATGCTACGTCCACTCAGTGTTTGCAGCCAAGTAATTTTTTCAGCGGCGCCATTCCAGATGATGGTTTGACTATTTTGTTTGGTTGGGTGTGTGGGTCATCGACCATCGCAAACATTTAAACCAGTTGGATATCTTTATACAACTATTTTGGTACAAATGGGTTTTGAAGTGGTTTGTTTGTGTGCATGTAATGTCTAGCCTAGGCAGACCATAACCTGCATGCACCGGGAGTTTGGAAGAGTCGCAAAGTCACTGCTTGTCAAATAATCTCATCCAGTAAACTTATAAACTGTACCACACGCTATAACAGGCTAAGGAAATGGCAAAAAATCCCCCCTACCAAACACTGAGTAAGATGAGAGTATCATGAAGCCATTTTCATTTTTTACCAAATTTCTTCTTTTTTCGTGGAGTGTGTGGAGGGGTTGGGGGGTGGGGGTGGTCGGAGGGGTGACAATATTTGTGCCTGCATTATACTAGGTGTGGGTGAGTTATTTTGTTAATTATACGTTTGTAGGTATACTACCTACCTATAATTAAATGAATGAAGGGTTGTATGGATAGATGTAGTGAGGATAGATCCCTGTAACGTGCATGGATACACACATTCTGTGAACTGATATCTGCATATGCGAAAAGTAAAAATGATGGAGAAGAACTTTATTGTATACTGGTGGACTAAGCATCTCCGAGGTCTAGTTCCTTTGTATTGTTTTAATTTTATTGAATATTAAGCGTGATGACAACACATCATTCTAGATAAGTGACGTCTAATAAATTCCACATAACATCACCGCATTTTTTTACCCAATTCTGCTTCAGCCATGGTACTAGGGAGCGTGTATGTTACTGCGAAGCATGTATGTGGACATTTCGAATAAAACCCTGAAGTAAATCGACACGAGACCAGATTTCACCGGTAACATATGTGTGAACATATGCCAACTATGGCACGGTCGTCAGTGCTCTGGTTTCACTTCTTTCATTTATATTTTCATACATATATATATCATATATAAGAGTTAGATGGTAAATAATGTATGGTAATTAAGGCTAATATCTCATAGTGGCAGACATGGGCACATATATAGGTACTGATTGAAAGTTTGCTTAAAAATAGATTAAAGCTTACATATGAATCATGTTCCTGATCTCAAATCTTAATATATCTTTTAACAAATCCTACCTCTCGACGTCTAGAGAAGGGAATTAAAGGGCGAGATTTAAAGAGTAATTTACAATGATGCGCTTTATCTGTCTGGTTTAGAATCTGACACACCTGTGTTTTAATGGAACCTGATAAATCAGTCAGGTAATAATTAAGGTGGACAAAGGGTGGGGGGCGTGTTTCTGCTAAAGTGGGTGGGGTGGACGTAGATAAGTGAGCACGTACAACTATCCCCTTCACTATGCTATAGTTTCAAGGACCTGGCCCCAAAAGCCCGGTGTCAACTGACGAAGACATTCGTTTCGAGACGAGTATGTTGATTTGTGTCTGTACAAGTGTTCTTATATTCCCATATTTTATCAGCCAGCTGTCAGCAGTTCCATTTGAAAAAATAACAAATGACTTTTTGAAAGTTTCATTTCGCCAGATGATACTGGCTAATGCATTAAAGGAGTGAGGACTATATATATATATATATATATATATATATATATATATATATATATATGTATGTATATATATATATATGTATATAGAGAGAGGGTGTGTTGTGTGAAACGTGGTGGGGGGGTACATAAAACAATTAAGAAGTATAAGAAGTAAGAAGTATATATATATATATATATATATATATATATATATATATATATATATATATATATATATATATATATATGTATATATATATATATGTATATAGAGAGAGGGTGTGTTGTGTGAAACGTGGTGGGGGTGGTACATAAAACAATTAAGAAGTATAGCTTAGGTTAGAGTTGTACAAGGCTGGGCGAAATTATGCTCCATATCGGATGATATCGGTGTAAGTAAGGGGTTGACCCATGCTGTTCGATAGCTTTATTCCCCTACCCACCGAGACTGATCATAAGAGGTGGAGGAGCACAGACGCCATAAGGCCTCTCTAAATCTAACAAGCATCGTAATGGATCAGGGTGTACAAAACAAACATCTCCAGTTGAGGATGGTCCGGGTTTAAAGTATTGCTTATCAGCTAACTGATTACTATTATCCCGTAAACTTTATTCTGTAGACAGAAAAGCTTAACACAAAACCAGCACGGATGTATTCGTTATTGACTTAAATATATTGAGAAAAACGATATATCTTACGTCTAATAAAAACATTTTTATACTTTTTTAGTGATTGGCTTAATAACTTTTAAGACCAAAGACATTATCGATTTATTTCAGGAAGGAAAAAGTGGAAAAAAAAAGAAAAGATTTTCTCAGTATGAGTTAACTTAAGCATCAGTCATTTATAATACGATTTTCAGTGATTATATGGACATTCGCAACATAATATTACAGGGTATTAGTTTCAAAGAAAACTACAAAATCTAATTTCTAGAACAAAACAAATAAATGGATGTAAATGCAGTTATCAGTTTTGTCGTCAGCTTAATACAAATTTATACGGCATCATATTTGGTATGCCTTGTAGTTAGTAAGTGTATGTCATTTAACATTACAATCGTTTAACATCATGTCAAGTATACATGTACGATGCAATGGTATTTAACTGTTGGGTTTTTTACGGGAATAAAAGTGAAAAATTTTAAATTAAGGTATTATATCCAGGTGGAACCTACTGGCCTTTGAGAAAAAAATTTTAATTAACATTTCGTCATTAATGATGCGGAATTGTAGCCTTTATTTAGAATATGTAACCATTTACTGCAATTAAGTTAGAAATTAGTGAATTAATTTAAATAAACAGACCAAGTTTTATACACAATACGGGCTATAATTTGAAGAGTTTTTTAGAAACTGGAGGGAAACAGAAAAAGATAAAAAAAATTCACCAATATTTCTGGGAACAAGTTTGGAAAAGAGATTCTTCACTCAGTACCGGTCGTTATATATATATATATATCTGTTGACGAATTGAGTTTATCAACGAATAATTGTAGTTTTGGTGACAGGCCTACTCGGCTTACGGTTATGCACGATTAAAGACAATTAAATGCCTTCAAAAAATGTAAACTGCATGAACGACCCTACGAACAACGAGAAAGAGCGAATTCAGTTCATGTCAGATCGGATTTGAACCTCTACCTCGTGGATCCTAACGATTGAAGGACAAGCGCTACTTCACCCTGCTAAACCATTTTATTTGTACCGTTTTTTGAAAAACATGAACTAATCTGATGTCACGATAAATTGTGACTAAAAAAAACATTTTTTTTTTAAATAAATTTCTGTGTCCTCAAAGAGATCTAAGTTTATAATAATTAAAGAACTATCAATAATTTAAATACTTCTTTTCGAAATAAATCCAAATTTTTATTGTAAAATGAAGCTTGGAAATCTTTGTGGCGAGCTGTGCTGTTTGTGGCGCGTATTTCTGTGGTATAGGGTTTCCACTGCACAGATGCCATTCCAGCACTGCTTAGTAGTAATGGCGCGGCTTTATCAAATCACTTTCATCTTCGCCTCGGACTTGTTCATAGGTCGCACTAGGTGTTGTTTTCTTGTCAGTAGCCATGTTCTGTGCTCAACAAGCGTGTCGGATTAGCTGTCTTTCTGCTTTACGATTATAGTGAGCAAAACACGCGTCATAGTGTTGTTACAAGTCCGATAAAAGACATGTTAAACGATGCATTGTGATTCGGCATAATACGTTTTAAATTGACATCTATTATGTAATGCGGTAAACTAACCCATTGTTAAAATCTGAAATCACTAGTTGTCAATAAAATTTGTAACAAAACTCTAAAACATCTCAGCAGCGAGATCAACAACAACAACAAAACACGCAGTTTAAACGTGTTGTCCCTTTAGGCTGTTGTTAGCAGCCCAAAATTAGCTTTGCGCAGTATACAAGCACTATTCAAATGTTCAACGCCGAAACTAACAGAGACTGCATTGTAAAATGTTTCCACAAATAATTTCAATTAATTCTTTAATATCCTCAGGTTATAACTGACGTTTAAAAACATGGTTTGATAGCGGAGACAAGTAGATTACTTATCCAGTTAAGATGAAATTTAGTATCACATATTTAAATAGACATATATATGCATGTAATTAACAGTGTATTGTGATTACTTTCCTTTACCACGAGGACATTTGATTTGAAACCCAACAAACAACTAAGATACGATCAGATTGGAATTATTTTTTCAAAATTATTTTTTTTTAACATGAAGCGAACATACTGCAAAAAAAAAACAAAAACAAAACATAAAACCAAAAAAAAAAACAAAAACAAAAAAAAAACAATACTGCTATTTATGGAATAGTAAGACAATACTGTGATAAATGTTACACGTCTTTGAAAAAAATGTCATCATAAGGGGAGAAAGAGCTCGGTGCGATTTTAGATTCTCTACACTATCTAAGGTACTAAGAAAGCCCGGCATTGAACAAGGGCTGAGAGTGGTGATCATCAGCTAGTGCTCTGGTGTACAAGCGCAGTTGGGGATTATTCGTTAGGAATGTACTATCTGCTTTAGCACTGTGGCTAAGCCCATGTCAACACGGGAGGTTAAGTGTAGCTGGGGATCAGGACACCCTGTCTAAATATTCTTTAGATATCCTATCTTCTGAGATTAAGATTTTTGTCTTTTTCAAAGTTATCGTGTACATGATTCTCGCTGATACCAAAAGTGTACATGCCTGAGCCAAACCGTCTATCGTGAAAAAGACCGCGCCCATCTCCCTAGAGACAACAAAATGGACGGGGACGTTTCAGTGTGACATTTTCATGATGCAATTTTTGACATCAGACAACAACTTAACAGTCCTTATGACACCTATTTTGGGGCTAAGAAAGTTTAAGTTATGCAGCTTCATTCTACAGATTACAGTGTCATGGCATTTTATTAAAATTATTTTAGTTTAATTTAAATATCCCAATTATGTAAACAGAAGTCAGAGGAAAATAAATGTACCGGTACCAACAAAAGCAATTATGAACACAAAACATGAACTGACAGATTTCGAAAGCACTTTGTCTCACTTGTTTTCCTTGGTATTTTCACCAATGAACGCAACGTTTGGTAATGTATGCATCTGGTTTCTTAATAGGCTGGACGAAAATTACTGCATTTGTGAAGGAGTTTGCTTGCCGAGGTGTATACTGTATGCTCATTACCTCGACTTCTGCAGACGAGAATCGCTTGAACCCGCATGCGCGGCCACCTTCGGCAAGGTAAGATGACCTTAAATGTTAGGGTTGCACGACAATGGCTTTTATCAGAATAAAAGTACAAGGAGAAGAGCAGGGGTAAATAACTGTCGCTGTATTAAAGTTGTTTTCCGTGCTGTTATTGTTCATGTTTTAGAATTTTCATGAAATGTTCTATGTTTGGCTTCCACTGCATTTTTTTAAAACTTGCCCTAATTGTGGCATTCTTTGGAATTAGTGTCTGGTTTGAGGATGACATCAGTTTTTAGTATTATAACACCCATGATAATTAGTACCATAAAGGGGGACTATAGGTTTAACCCTTATCTGTCTGTCCATCAGTTCTTAGTCGGTCAATTCGTCAGTCCCTCATGAAACAGGTTTCCCGACATTTTTTTTATAACGGTTCATCGATCTGACTTAAATGGTTTTACCACCACAAATTACAGATCTGCTGAGATTTTAGGGGGCGCTTCCTCAGTTTTCGAAACATCATGTCATCTGTGTCCATTTTTGAACATAGCTAATTTTAATAAATCCTCAAACCGAGAGGGATGGCAATAGGCCTACTTCCAGAGCGCTTGCTCTATATTTATTTGTTTGTTTGCTTTTTTAAGCCTTGTTCAAGAATATTGCCCTCATATGAATATTTTATTTCGTAATTTATCGCGACTTCTATTCATGGTATAAGTTTCGTATATCTGGTGCGATTAAAACTGGAGTTTTTCTTTGTAAGACAACATTTGGGGCTATATATAGTAGGAATAGTAGGCCTGCATCAAAAGTAAACATCATTTAAATCGGCGCAATCAGAAACTCTATTGGAGAAGCTTCTTAGCGTGCCTTTTTTTTGTTTAAAAAACCCTTTTTTAAGATTTGGAGATATGTATATACAAAAAGCATGTAGGACAATGTTTAGGCTGCTATCGTGCAGCATTTAACGTATGCTATATTTTTTAAATGCCGATAAGTTCTTTACACCTAGATTTCTTTATCATTGATTATGAAACTACGTGATCCGTGTATATTGTAAATGTTAGGGTAACAGTTAGACGGAACAACGCAGTAAGATGTATATCTGAGATTAGTTCTACCGAGTTTAAACAGAAGCTGTATCGGTGATATGTCAGTGCTCTGTGTATGCAAACACGTGGTTCTAAGAGTGCGTATTTACCCAATGATAAAATACCCAGGCCCTTTGACATTGTTTGTCGGGATGCGCCTACTCTGATTTGTTCAATGAATTGAATCGTCTCTGTTTGCCCAGGCTTGATTTCGGTTTTTCTTTCGAGTCACCCAGTAATATAACACATTTTAGCGTTGCTACAGAGAGGACGAAAAAATATTGGTTTGTTTTATTACTCTCTTGTCAATTATCTGACGACTGTGTTTGCCCTTGAAATGATTATAAAAAGTCACTGTTATATTAGCGTTCCAAAATTCGATGTTTGTTACACCTAGTGCTGTAAAAGCTTTCCAGCTAGCGTAAACGGAGAGTGGTAAATGAGAGTGATTGCGATTATTTCTATTGTACAGTCAGTTTTTATTTATTGTAACAAAACTTATCGAAGATAAACGCATGGTCAAATGTTGTTTGAACATAAAATGTTTCCATAGTTGGAAAGTGTAATATCAGAGAAAATTTGGCCCAAATATGACATTTGTTATTTAAATATAAAGATATATGGAGTGCACCGGAAAAATATAATATGACGAATTTGAAAATCCTAAAATTTCTAAATTTTAAAAAAAAATCACTATTGAAGGATTAGTGTCCAGACTTAGTGGTCCTAATTATAAATATCATAATCTTTGTAAACAATATATTCTTATAGTTCACTTCCCATTTGTGGAACAGTTTCGAATTTTATATGCTCCCATCTGAGCTGGTCGGGGTGTGTACAATTCAACATTCCATTCCAGACGATTCGTCAGAAATTCCCTCACTTAACTACCAGAAGACTGGGTACCAGAGGTCATTCCAAGTAAGTATTGTCGTATACCCCTTTAGGGTTGCAATCTCAAGTAAAAATATCAAACTTAATGAAGAACTCCTGTCTTAAGAATTACTCTAATACATATTTACAATGATAGACAAAATCCCTTTAAAACTGACCGAAAGACTGTCACGACCCAGTACAATGTCATTGTGCCACCGTTGTGTGTTTGTCATTGCAGATATCACTATTACGGTATTGGAATCCGGGAAACGAGTCAGTACTATCATTCTGTATACTCCGGCAAAGGCCTTACCAGGTACTCTCATATAACCATACCATTATAAGTGTGAATAGTTTTCTTGACAAATTTACTTCTCACATATTAGTTTAGTTTCCTTACGGTCATACATGGTAAGGTTGCATTATGATACATGATAGAGATAAAAGACTATTTCGTCCATTTAGATATATATATATTTTTTTATTTATTTGTTTATTTTATTTTTGAGTTTGTTCGTTATTTTTTTGTTGTTTTGGTTTATTTCTTTTTTTCTTTGCTTATTCAAAGACACAAGAGTCAGACAACATATCAGTAACAGAAAGGAAATGAAGTCCTTACGTGTGGTATATCCAGGAGAATGACTTGCTAGCTAAAGCTAGTGAAGTGAACGATGAACGAAAACGTGGGTGGCTAATATAGCATCATACTTGTATTTAAACCATTAACGTGTTTCGTCTCTTTTGAGACTTTTCAAAATGGTGCAGTTAATAGTCACAAAGAACATATATATAGACATGCATACAGTTATGTAGTTTAGCAACTCTTAGTTGTTGTCTGATCAACATAGAAATAATCTTACAGGGATTTAGGTCTGTACACAGATAGAGTTAAATTAAACAAAACAGACAATAATAATACCCCCACAATGAATCCTAGTTGTTAAGTTCGGGTGCAGGGTATCTCCAGTTTCTCCTGTATAATGTTTTTGACATCCGTTACAGACTAGGACGTAAATCAAATTCTGGGAGTAACAATTTATACCTGCATTTATGATAAAGGGCTTTTCAGCATTTCTGAAATTTGGAAATTTGAACATTTACATCGTTTATCATGGCATTTGCTGACAGAAAAGGTCTCCGTAGAGATCGAACTGAATACGGCCTTGCTTAATGGTTGTTTCAAGTTCTTAGCCTGTCTGTTTGCTTTTAGAAATTTTGTTCTGTCAAGTGCAGTGCCTAGTCGTTCATTAGACTGTGAGAAAATTTGTTTTTTCTTTTTTTTTTTAGAATGGCAGCATATACGTAGTCATTGTTGAGGTTAAATGTAGAGATAAAGATTACAGGATGAGAGTCAGGAGCACGGGCTAAGTGTGTTAGTAAAAGGCGTAGATCAATAGAGCGTGCTTTTTTAATTCCTCCATCAATAAGTTTCACAGGGTAACCCCTATTTAGTAGAAAAGTCCTGAGTTCCTTTAGTCTTATATTCGTCTATTCTTGTGAATAGAAATTGTTTGTAAAGTCAGTTTATGAATATTGTACATGAATGACATATGCCTGCCATTCATTGCACCGTTTGTCTCATAATCTAGTATGTAATGTTACACAGAAAGTCCACACAGTTCAGGAAAGTTGTAAATATATCTTGGGTTTCGCACGAAACAAAATGTATGAAGCAGAGATGTTTATGAACACAAAGAACGCAGTGACATTTTTTTTCTCCTTAGTCAAAGGACGAGTCACTGTATCTTATCTGCCGCCCTCGTATCTTCACGCAGCTTTCTCCGCCGAAGTGATAACGCTTCCCTTGTGTGATTTACAGCGTATGCCATTGTTGTGATAAGCACAGAAAGGGACAATATCATTCTGCAAACAGAAGTGCCATGTCAGTATTGACACTCAGAGAGCCCGTATGATCACGTGACCTGGAGAGTATTTGTTTGTTTACCCATAAACCACACGGATAACCCTTGTCTCCGCCTCTCAGTGCTTCGCGTTTATCTTTCCTTAAATTGTACATTTCTCCCTGTCTGGGAATGTTCAGGTGATATACAACCATCCTGCCATTTTGGTATAATTTAGGGCGTCACAACAAGTATCCTATCAATCAACACTGCAGTCCTTGATAAAGATAACCGTAGTAATTCCACTGTTTAGTGTTTTCCTTTGATTCCATGTTTTAACTGCCCTGTAAGCGGCAAAATCACGTGACCAAAATGTAGTGTTGCAGAAGGAAATGCGACCTTCATCACTATGTCTCTCGAAGCTGTTTCAATAGATGTGCGAATCTTTGGGAATGCCTGTACAGACACATAGATTTGATAATATGCTTATTATAATTTCCACATATGACTGCTTGTCCACATGTGTTGTAGCCATATTTCGGCATATTAATTATAATTACTACATTGATAAAATAATGTTAAGGAACAGTTCCAAGATGTTGATTTGTTCTAACATGTGGTGTTACAAATAGGCCTATTACGCCCAGATTATAGGGGCCTGGCATGTTGTAAATATTACACACAGGGTACCCTGCTTGATTTGAGCTCTTACCCTGTGATATAACACACGAACCAGCTTGCTTACTTTGTTCTTCTGTGAGATGTTACAACCATTACACATAGGCTACCCTGCTTGGCCTAGCTCCTCTTACCTGTGATATAGCTTACGAACTAGTTTGCTTACCTTGTTCTTCTGTGGGATGTTACAACCATTACACATAGGCTATCCAGCTTGATTTGGCTCTTACCTGTGATATAACAATGGGGCTAGCTCGCTTACCTTGTTCTTCTGTGGGATGTTACAACCATTACACATAGGCTACCCTGCTTGACATGGCCCTTACCTGTGATATAACACCCGGGCTAGCTTGCTTACCGTGTTCTTCTGTGGGATGTTACAATCATTATACACGGGCTACCCTGCTTGACATGGCTCTTACCTGTGAAATAACACCCAGGGTAGCTTGCTTGACTTGTTCTTACACTGGATGTTACAGATATTACACACAGGCTACCCTGTTTGACTTGCCCCTGTGTCATAACACTCGGGCTAGCTTGCTTCACTTGTTCTTATATGGAATGTTACAAACATTACACTCAGGCTATCCAGCTTGTCTGTGCTTAGATGTATGTGATATAACAGCCAGGATAACTTGCCTGACTTCTTCGTTTACTGGATGTTACAGATATTACACACAGGCTACCCTTCTTGTCTCGTGCTTAGATGTATATGATATAACACCCAGGAAAGCTTGCCTGACTTGTTCTTTTACTGATGTTACAGATATTACACACAGGCTATATCCTAATTCGCGTGTTCTTAGACATAGCATTACACCCAGGCTAGCCGACTTGAGCTGGAGGATGATGGTGGGTCGGAGGCCAAAGTTCAGTGATTCTTGCATGTCAATTTAGAATATGATAGAATGCCAAACATACAAAATGAAGAGAAAATACTTGAGGTGGGTTTAAATCTCCTGATGGGCGGAGGTACTTACAAACCCTTGAACAGTTGGGTAAACGGTCTGAGTGGGCCTCTTTGGGATAAGTTCGTGCACAGCAGATCTATGGGGTGGGGGTGGGGGGTTATGCGGCTGAGAAGACCTCCCAGATGATCAAGATTTACTTAGAGAGACAGACGCTGATAACTCTGAATTTTACAAGGTGTGTGTGTGCACGCGTTGCAATAAATACACGTACGCTTCCATATAAAAAATATTGAGCGCGGCTTGCGAAAAATAGAAACCTTGTTAATATTGTAAATACCTACTCGTAGTCGTTTCAGATATTGCGTTCAGTCACGTAATGAATTAGATAAGAGAAGTAGATTTTTGTTGCTGTTACAGAAAATATTTTGAACAGTAAATTAATTGCACCAGATTTCAGCCACACACTCACTAAACTCAACTTTGAAGAGTCATCCCCAGAAGATGGTGCCAATAGATGGTGCTTCTGCACTGGATTTTGTTGTGTTTCAACCCTGGATGCCAATTTCTTCTCCAAGGATTGGCAAGGCACACAATATGTATATCAACCAAGCTGGCGAGTAATGTTTTTTAATTATGAAGATGACCGACCAGTTATGAAGATGACCGACCACTATGTGTAGTTTGTCCAACATATGGCAGATAGAGCTTGTGACTTCCCTTGTCTAAGAAATGTAATTAAGAAATGCAATTTAGTCCTGCCCCGGTGTATGTTGTCCAGTGTCCATTGATAAGACATGGGCACGATATTACCAGTCATTTGTCAGAATTGTTAACTCGGTAGTCTGCTAATCGGTCACTTTCACCTGACTCGTTCTCAACAGGCTTGTCACGTGACCACGCACTGTCTTGTGGTTCACATCATTAATCTGCCGTGTCCTGAAGCTGATGTCTAAAGTGACTGTAATAAACGATTTTTTGGTCACACAGCAAACAAGCTTTGGCCAAAACCCAATAGATTTTGGTTTATTATTGGTTCGGTTTATTGGTATTGGATATACACATTCGTGTTCGTCTGCAATCTCATGCGTCTTCAACGCATTACTCCGTGTGACACTTCTGAGCGATTTTTGAGCGATTTGGAGCAATGACGACACTAGTTACGTCACAAGTTTTGTCATCATTACGCCACGGCGCGTACCTTCTGTTAATTTGTTCATTCTGTTGGGGAAGGTTACGTTTATCATGTACAATGTACATTGGAGAAAATATTCCACTCTACATACAGCAGGACTATAACACCGATTTTTTCTTATTTTATTTCAGATTTTCTGGCTGCAAATTAAAAAGCGAGGTGAGTGTAATGAAACACTGAACAAATACGTTTATAGGTTATCCAAGGCCGGTAATTCTCTTCCAACAAATAAAACTCACCGGAATAAACCATAAGCCTTCAATACTTCACTCTACGTCCAAAAGCGAATGACACACTGGCAGTTTTATTGCTTTATTTATGTGTAAACTCATTTACTTGTGAATTACGTGTATTTCCATTGAGAACTGTTTCAGAATTCTCCTAATATCCAGCCTTTCACACATGCTTAGTTTTGCTCCCTATCTATCCACTGTCAAAACCGACTGCTGTCCACATTCATTCTGACGTTAAAATGTACTAGAACCTTGGGCTCCATAGGTGCAATATCCACCCATTAATTACATTACCAATGTCAGCTATTTGAAGTCGATCGTGGTCTTTATGAATTTTCTGTCACCGGAGCTTCGATTACAAACACATGGAATTTTAGAGACGGCTCTACCTGGTTATCGTGTGTCTATTGAGCCTTATCTAGTCCTATGTCGTGTGTCCTCGGCTTCAAAGCCAGCACGCTTGGACCATGGACAGGTTTTCAGGGTTACTGACCCAGTACAGACAGTTTGTGGCAGACCAGGCCCGCTTAGAAAAGTAATTTGTCCGTGGACGATACAATTCCCGCTTGATAAGACTCGAGACCCATTAATAGTTAAGGGCTAAACTTGTGGCTGATCGATTTGCAGCTTTTATCTTTCGCAAATGTCGGCAAACATTGAAAACACCAAGATCAAAATTTGTAAGATACTTGAGAATGGCCGCCATTGCCATAGCACCGGCTCGGTTGCGAAGGCTGACGTCACTTGGAAATGAGTCCACCTCATATGTTGTCGCGAGGCTTCGCGGTGTGAGGAAATGGCAGAGGCCGTACCCTTTGTAGGTGGCTTCCGGTTTGGCCGATCTAGATGTTTTCTCGAGGATCTTTTTAATCAGAATTTTCATGTTCGTAGCCGCAAAACCGCAAGGAAATTAAGCCCAAAAGTGCCTCGAGATTTTAAACGTTAAATATTCCTGAACCAATGCGACAAAGCATTTCCGACTCCAGACGGCCAGTGATGAAGGGTTTTAAGCACATCTGTCCAGTATTTTGTCTCAAATATGGAAGAGATAGTTTTTTGTGTTTAAGTGATGATACCAATAATAATTTTCATCAAAGAAATAATAAATGAAACAATTTTTCTACCTCAAGGATATGTAACCGCATTTATAAATATGTGGACACCACGATGCCATTAGTTTCTTTCTACGTATTTTAATCTGAGCAAATATTTCCATGTTGCTTCCCAATATTTGTCTTTTTCGTGCAACCCTTTGCCAACTATCACACTCATGTTGTCGATGCTCTGATTTTACTCTCTACATGCTGTAGTTTTTTGTTTAATGCAAATAACCAATATCGGCGTAATCATTTTTAGGGTGGCTTCACACGAAAGTACTCGCTAAGTTCGAAGACAGGAACCCTTCTGCCAGACTTTCCAAGTGCTCAGTATTTGATACTTCCTCTCTCTTTGTCTCGGGAAAAGGTGAGTGTTTGTTGGTTTTTTCTCTTTTTACCGCTGAGTCAAAGATTGTGCAGAAGTGATGCCAAAATACCTTACGACAATATGGATATGAGCTATAATGGTCATCAGTTCGAAAACTGAATGATATTTTTCTACGCTTTGGAGACTTAGAGCCTCTTGCACAAAGCAGTCGTAACCTAAGTTGACTGCAACATGCTTTTAACACATGTCGCCATTGTACGATTGCTTTGTGCAAGCGGCTTCTGAACTGTATATTTACATTACTTAAAGTGGCCCTCCTTATACTTGTGCCTGTTTATTGCACATGCTTCTTTTTTTCAGGTGAAAGGGGATGGGGGGTCGGTACTTTAGATTACGATACTTAAGATTTTGTGTGCAATTAGTGTTGAAATTTCTGACAGATTATATTATGATATGTCCCAAGCATCAATAATTCTTTGGAGCGTCCTTACACTATGAATGTCTGCATTTGACGCCTCGGTTGTCAATGTAGATCTCTATGGACCTTTTTTGCACCATTAGAGTTAAAATCCGACAAATTCCTCTATTTTGAGACATGAATCACTTCCCCCAGTCCAGAACGGCGTACAAATCTGAGTGAACCTGAGCGTTGCTCTTAAAGAACGTGAGTTTATTGAATGGTTTGTGGGCAGCTTGCGTGCTGTTTCGTGCTGGCTTTTCTCTTCACTCGGCTTATCATCGTCTAAAGCCAGTCACAATGGTTCGCTAGCCTCACGCTCCCAACAGCCTAACGGTTTATGCCTTCTTCCATAATGACTGACCCCTAGTTAATAGCTCCGTTTGATGTTGTCTGTACACTCGACTCACCGGACTGTGTTTCTTTTTAGATTACTGCTTGATTTATTCGCTTCTATTGGTCAATTCTGGGTCAATGTTTGTGACAGTGAACCTAAATTAGTAGCAGTGAGATTTAGTTTATAGTGTCCGAACAATAAATTGGCCACCGTTAACTGTTGTCGGATCATTGCTATTGGCGTCTTAATGACTCCACATTTTTCACACTTTTACGAATCAAGAGTTTCAATTGGTCAAGGTCAGTTGGCCTTGCGAACCTGGAACGTCCATTTTGGTTGACGACTGGTATACGAATATATCTCTTTTGACGTCTAGATTCACATTTTCTGACTGATGCATGGATAAATTTGCAAGAAAAGCTAGCTTATTTTGACGACTCAGCTATGACCAGTTGAGTATTTATCCTGTAGGCGGGAGACACACACGCATTCAGTCCTTAGTCAAATTATGTCAAGGATTTTAGACATGGCAAATTTGGCACTGCACTGAGGTTTTACAGAAGAGGGTTGACCATTACCGGTGATTCAAGTGTCAGTATACTATGACACCTACGTCTGTTGTCTTTGTCATTAGAGCCAAGCAGCACTGTAAATACTGAGGCCGATCTACTCCAATGTAGAATAATTAAGATAGGTAGATCTGCTTTACTTATTAGTATATGTGTATTGCCACAGTGTTTTCTCCAATATTGGAAGACTTATGAAAGAATGTTAATAAAGCGATTACTTAACCACGTGTTTGAAAGATTTTAATGACAAATATGAATGATGTGCAATAAAGACATTACGCCTTAATGGCGAAATCCACAAGCTTTAATCGGAAGTATTTCAACAGGTCGACTTTTAGCATTATACTGTCAGCTTAAAAGTGAATACACACGTGCTTATTCCAGATAACTTACTTGCACGTTACAAATACACAGTCTACAGTATCTCTGACCGACTTCATCGATTGAATGTATATATAAGAGTGAAAATCCATGCTACTGTACTTGATGGTTGTGAAAAATAAAACAAGTCACTTAAAGTCCATTCCGCATCGGAATGTAAGTGATGATTTCATGAACCTCAAATGTATCAAGATTTCAAAGTCTACTCAAACTTGATATCATCTAACCAGAGAATGCTAGGCCCGCCCTATTCATGGCCATTGGTCATATATACATCAAAGATAACACACAGTTCAGCTCATCTAGTGATCACGTGTGCCTGTGATTGTGATAGAAAGAAGAAAGACAATACTGGAAATAATCAACAGATCCAAATACAGTTTTAATGCTTGCGTTAACTTGATTTGGTGAATTGACCAGATATACCTGCCTTATTTATCAGTTTACTTTCGAGAGTTGTGTTATAGCTGCGTCAGGTAGGTTATGAGAGGATGGCGTCTTTTTTACTGATTTTGTTATTCTTGTTGATGGTGTTCTTGTTCTTGGTCGTTTTTTTTTTCTTTCAGTGCTCATGTCTCGCAGCTTATCGATATTTTGTTGTTTATTTTTTGTCATTTCTTTGGGGGATTGTATGACTGTCTGTGATGACTCCTTGATGTGGACATTTGCCAAATGATACTGCTGATCCACGATATAAGGTTTGCGTTATGATCTTTTGGTTGTGTACAGGCATTACCGTGTTTGCTGTTCCACAATAGTCGACTTTCGTTGTGATCTTCAGTAGTTGTACAGGTATCAACGTTTTTGCTGTTCCACAATAGTCGACTTTCGTTGTGATCTTCAGTAGTTGTATAGGTATCAAAGTTTTTGCTGTTCCACAATAATCGACTTTCGTTGTGATCTTCAGTAGTTGTATAGGTATCAAAGTTTTTGCTGTTCCACAATAATCGACTTTCGCTATGATCTCCAGTTGTTGTATGGGCATCAAAGTGTTTGCTGTCCACAATAATCGACTTTCGCTATGATCTCCAGTTGTTGTATGGGCATCAAAGTGTTTGCTGTCCACAATAATCGACTTTCGCTATGAGCTCCAGTTGTTGTATGGGCATCAAAGTGTTTGCTGTCCACAATAATCGACTTTCGCTATGATCTCCAGTTGTTGTACAGGTATCAAAGTGTTTGCTGTCCACAATAATCGACTTTCGCTATGATCTCCAGTTGTTGTATGGGCATCAAAGTTTTTGCCGTTCCACAATAGACGACTTTCGCTGTGATTTTCAGTGATTGAATAGGCATCAAAGGTTTTTGCCGTTCCAAGGTAGATGATTTGCGTTATGATTTTAAGTGATTGCATAGGCTCCACTATGTTGTTCTCCAATAGACTATTTGGGTTTAATATGGCCTTTAGTGGTGTACAGGCATCGCTGTGTCTGTTGTTCTGCAATAGACGATTTGAATTTGATATTTCCTTCTAGTGGTGTATAGGCGTGTATATGTCTGCTGTTTCACTGAAGACCTTTTGTTGTCCCACGCTAAACGATTTACTGATCTGATCTTCAGTAGCTATTAGGCATAACTGCGTGTGCTGTTCCACGATAGACAATTTGCGTAATGGTTCTTAGCATCACTGTTTTGATTGTTCCACTGTAGACGATTTGCGTTCTGATATTCAGTGGTGTCTAGGCATCACTGTTTCATCTGTTCCAAAGTACACAATTTGTGTTATGATCTTCAGTGGTTGTATAGTCATCACTGTATCTCTTGTTCCACGATTGACGACTTTCTCCTTATTCTTCGCCTTATCACTGTGGCCCCTGAAACGATCATGGCATCTGTTCTTCTTCAGGGCTTGGTACGATGTTAGTATATATGTTGCAATTCACATTTTTCAAGCCAGGTGTATTTTCTATCATCTACATTTCATTTAGACTTAATCCATCAACACTACATAGACTTAGGCAACATAAATATATTTTTTACCTCAATTTTATAGGACAAATTGATAAAATTCCTCTTTATTCTTTGTATGGACAGGCAGATTTTTATCATTTCTGTTCTAGATTTGTACTTGCATAACGTTAATTATAGCAGCGTCTACACCTTTATTTTTAATTATTCCATTATGAAAACAAGAGGTACTAATTTACCTGTTTACTACTGGAAGTGTCTTATTTGCGATAATCCAAACACCGCAAAATCCCTGGAATCTTTAAACCCGTTCGTGGCTGTCTTTGAGTATCAGTGACGTCTGGACAGAAACTTGCCTAATTCTGTTTAAGCCATGTTGCTATGAGGCGTGTAGTTTGCTATTATTTAAGAACTTACATGGACAGTTAGAATAAAACACTAACTGAGGTAAAGTGACAAGAGGCTGTATTCCATTGGTTACGTGTGACAATTTCCCACTGTCTCTGCTCTGCTCTTGTTTTACCCTCTATGTCTTTTATTATATTATAATGATAAGCGGGATTTACCCAGATATTGTCCTTGGTCCTGATAACATCGGACTTTAATTTAAATGGAGAGGGTAAGAATGATATACGTACGCTTATCTTCGATGCAGGATTAAGAGTTAATATGTCTGGTTGTAGATCACCGCCATATATGACCGCTGTTAGTCATAATGGGCGGAGTGGACTGCTAGACAAGAAACCATAAACAAAGCATTTTTATCCCTGGAAGTTTTAACAGAAGTTGAAGCGTCAGCTCTGAACGAATTTGTTAGGTTATAAACAAGCCTGTCAGCTCCGAAATGAAATAGACTTGTTCAGGTACTCAAGTTCAAGGTACGTGCGTGGTGCAGTCATGTGCGAAGGCAAAACATTCGGTGACCAATCAAAATCAATCTTTCCACTGTCAACCCCCCCCCGCAAAAAGTGTAAAGTGTTCTTTGTCAAATTGCAAATGCTGTGCATCGTTTTTAAAACAAGACGCCATGATCTTCTTAACATAGGATAAATATACCAGCCATGTCTATACTGTCCCGTCACCCAGTTCAACATTCCTTGATTCATACATACAAAGAATTGTGCCAATAAATCTCCGATATATCACGACTGTATATGTTAATTTTTGTACATTTTGTAAAATGTCTGAAACATTGAGCTGAACCGATTTGTCGTAAGGTTGTGATATTTAGTGTGTTTTTATTTTATATATTAGCGGAACGAACATTCACACAATGATATAAAGTTGATGTCGTTAGAAAAAATTAGAAAAATCCTTGTTTTAGGAAAGACTTGGAATTTTTGGCTGAAATTATACCCTTAAAACGATCCCTATCGTAAAATGCAAAGTAGAAATTATCCTTTTTTTCACACTTGTGTATGAATTGGCCGGGACATTGTGAGTTTTTCTTGTGACCAGCACTATTGTAGTTTGGAAGAACATGACGTTTCTATCATTTTCTTTTATGTTAACCTTTGCAAAAGCATTTCGAAATTCGTGTTAAGAACTTATAGAAGAACATACGCTCTGCGTGAAATTGTTGCTTTTTTTTGTTGTCTTCCTCATTTCATACGTGGACACCCGATTGGCTTGACAGCGCTATTAAGTTTAATCCTAACGTTTAAATCGAATATCAGCCGGGTCGATATTTCATTTAGACTGAGACTAAAGTGTATGAGGAACGAGCCAGTTTTAATAAAACACACCTAGATCTTATCTCTCCATCTTATGTCAACCTCACACGTACACTTCAGTCGAGGCGAAACGTCTAGGGGTCGTCATTAAATATCCATCCATCATAACGTCATGTCAATACATTTGACAAGATGTGTAATTTGTGGATTTCTATATCATCCCCAGGTGGAGACGTTCGTAATGATGTACAAGACCCATTGCCAGTGTATACTGGACACGGCTATTAATGCCAATTTTGAAGAGGTGAGATGGCGCTATTCTCAGTGTCTGTTTGAAATTCACCAAAAGTGGTTGATGAAAATTTATCATATTGAAGTTTCTTACTGTGGAATGTGTAATACATATCGACGCTACATGTACGGTGTAAAAGTTTTTGAATGGTTTCACAAACTAGTCTACAACATTCATGACAAGTTGGGCTGGCAGTATATGGAACTGATATCATATAATTATATGCATATTATTTATTATACTCACGTTCCGGTCAGACATGTCAAGGTATGGCAGCAACCTGTGGATGGTCGTGGGTTTCCCCAAAGTTCTGTGCGGTTTCCTACCAGCATAATGCTGGCCGCCGTAGTATAAGTGAAATATTCTTGAGTGCAGCGCAAAAATTCAGTTAAATATCGAAGTTAACGAGATTTCATAAATTGCTTTGCAGTTCTCGCGTTTTTACCATGATTTTCACATTCACATAAAAATTTGCTATACTTCTTACTGTTATTCTAATTCTTTTCTTTCTGTTTATAATAAAAGAGAAAACTCATGCCACAAACACATAAAAGGCCTTGTTAAGTTTGGTGTCTCCTGACAAATCGCTTGAAGGAATAAGATTGCACACGTTTAACGAAATCAGCAAACCTTGTCTGCTTAAAACGCAGAGATGAAATTCCAAAGCGGAGAATCGTTGTAGGTTGTAAATGTAACCTTATGAAGTAAAGGCTCAAGAGATCAAGTGGCCACATATTTCCTCTGCCATGATTCGCAGCCATTCCTGCGTCTCGCTCATTTCATTCATATGAGACGTAGGTTTATACAGGCCTGCGCAATAGACGTTAAAGTGATGACTGTACTCAAGGCCATGAATATATGGTCGGCCAACACTTCAGATTCATAGGGAATTATGATCTCACCATATTCCTCAAATTACAAAATACAAGTGGTGGTATATTCAAGAAATACAGCTCTTTCGGTCCAACATCGACCATTCACATAGCGTCACTGATATTGCTGTAAATAATGCCAGCCAGAAAAAAAATACACGTGAGGAGTTTACACGTGAGGAGGATATGATAACAGGCAACACGTGTAGAATAAAGTAAGACATGTTAATAATAATAATCGACCAGGTATCGGTTTCACCAAAGTTATTTGGCTAACGTCAAAGTACTTATCTTAATAGTATACTTAGAAAGTGTTTGACTTAAGTTTTAAGGAGAAAAATTCCATCTTGAACTACATTCTTTCAGAGAACTACTGAAGCAATTCAATGAACACATAAGACATTTTGTGAAACCTGACCGTGTATTTTATTTCTCAACTTCACATTTACGTCTTGTCCAGATTCAGAACTTCTTGCTGCACTTCTGGCAAGGTCTGCCAGAACATTTACTTCCTCTGGTGGACAATCAAGTGATCGTGGACTTGGTGTGTGTATGTGATTCTGTTCTCTACAAGGTAAGTCAGTCTCAGACTGTGGCGGTCAAAATAACTAGAAATAAATAGAACGGGTTATCATTCTCATCTTTCTTAAAGACAACCTAATTTGAGGGTGTTCAGTCTTCTATGTACTGTTCCCCTAATTATCCCGTTGCCTTTAAGCAGTCAATAAAGTCTTATCTTTAAGATATATAGTTTTGTATCTATAGAAACATTTTCCCCACGGATATAAGCTGTAAACTGATACATTTTGTTACATGTTGACAAACAATATGATCAGCATTGAGATTTGTGCGAAGAATAAACAGTTTTAATCAATAGGTCTAATGATTCGGTTTTATATTGATTATATTGAATTGGGTTGTTGTTTCACCCCACATTTTGGAATTTTCCAATTATACCATAACGGTGTGTTTTAAGGGTGTAGATATGACCACCATATTGGTGAAAGAGTAGTGGTCTTCAACAACTGTTAGAATTCGCTTACGGTTTTAAGAATTTGATCGAGGGCTTATTGTCACCAAGGCCTAATGGACAGTAAAAGCGGGGAAATCCAGAAATTCCGTGTGTCCAACACCGGGATTGAACCCGGATTCCCGAGCATTTGAAAGCCACTCTTCTTAACTACTCCTGTGGAGATCATTGATCTAGGAATATTGAAAGCTAGTATGAGCTCAAATGATTTCATAAAGATCGCACATCCAAGCCACACTGAACAAATGTCGGTTTCACTTTTCTGAGCCATCAGCACTTCTTCGTATTTTTTGGCAAACTTACTTTCGTACTTACCACCTCTTCACTCACTGTCACGCAGTGTGCATGTGAAGTGGTACTTTCGAGGGCTATACTCATTGACAGACATTTCACTTCTGACAGGTTCTCACTGAAGTGCTCATCCCTGCCACAATGCAAGAAATGCCAGAAACGTAAGTACGAATAAGACGGATAGTTGTACAGGTAAAATGTCAATAGCTTCGTTATGTAAACACACCTGGCCCAGCCCAGGTTAAAACCAAGATAAATCTTAATGAAAATGTAACATGTACAAAGGATAGTGTACATGGCTTATATATGATTATCTGTGATGCACTTCGGACAGACACAGCCAGGCTTTCCAAACGATCTAGGAATTTGTACACTAGAGAAAATTTAAAGACAGATCCATCAATGTACCAGCCAGATTCGATATACATGTAGTATGCATATGTTCAAATGAATTTTATCATATTTCTCATATTTCGCGACCAGGTGAAAAAGTCTGGAGCAGTTCTTCAGACAAAAATTACTCCGAAAATGATTGATATGATAATGGGATCTTGAAATTTTAAACCAATATTACAAAACAAGGGAAAATATAACAAAAATTGACAGACGACATTGGCGCACAAGAATAATGTTCATTAAATGTGAATTTCAAAGTTGTTTCTTTTTTCAGTTTACTCTGCGACATTAGGAATTTTGCCAAACACTGGGAAAACTGGGTAACTTCCGCTCTGGAGAATTTACCGGATCTACTAACCGATAGCAAACTTCCGGTGGCGCGCCGTTTTGCACAGGCTTTGAAAAGACAGACGTCATTCTTGCATTTAGCACAAGTAAATATTCATTAATATCAGATGGACTATTTAGTACAGCCTATATATTATAAAACATTACATATGAATCTTGCCGAAATGGCATTGTCTTTTTTAATATCCGTGAAATCACGTTTGAGGATATATCTATATCCAGAGATAGGGCCTTTGCGGCCTAATGGTTATTCGTTACCCACGGGCCTCTCAGCATTGCGATGTCCCTGTGGCCATACGTGGGAAGGTCTTCCAGCAACCTGTGAATGATCGTGGGTTTCCCCGAACACTGTTCGATTTCCTCCCACCATATAAATGGTTTGCAAAGGCAGCCATCTTTGAGATAAGTTTGTGTATATTGCTCATTGTATGCCCTTACCAGCCAAGGGCCTCTGCCCAGCTCATGACACCTCTAACAATAGAACCCCAGTTGGCAATACACAAACTTACCTCAAAGATGGCTGCCATTGCAAACCATCTATTGCTGACTGTCATTACACAAGTGATATATAATTGAGTACGGCGTAAAACACCAACCAAATAAATATAACCAGACAGTCTTTACGAAATTCCATACATAATACCGAGACAAGAACGGATTTCAACACAAAAGAATCTCAAAATGTAATCCAAACATAATCTGTCTGTCTTTTTCTCCAATCGCGGGTCAGTCCATTTACCAAAGAGTTACCATAGCTTATCAAACTTTGGATACATTAAACAAAGGCTTTGGTTTTGCTTTAAAAATAGATTACCCGCTTCTTGGAATGTTAAAATATACAGTTGTATTTGATCTTTTTTTCCAATCATAAGTCAGTCTATTGGCCAAGGAATTTCTATAGGTTATCAACTATTGGCAATATTAACAACCGATATGTGTTTTACGTTAATAATTATAATCTTAAAACTTAAGAACGTGATGGTGAAATTCTCAAGCAAAGCATTTGGCCCTGGCCAATCAGATCGCGTGTTCACATTCAGCCATCCCATTTTGTGTCAAGGCCTTACAGCAGATGGTTTGTCAGGTATATACATGTATATTTGGATAGGTGCTGTGGCTCATCCATAGACTCTCCCAGTTCCCACCACCCAAATACCTGACCAACATTGTAGAAGTGCAGTATTGTTAATAATGGGCCAATACTGAGCATAAAATAAATCAATACCTTAGGAACGTTCCATATAATTTCCTGCTTCAGACTGCTCGTCCGGTGCTGTACGACCCTAACCTGGTCAATCAGATGATATCAGACGTTGACAGAATAGATCTGAGCAGTATAGGATCCCAGGCCCTCTACTCCAGCACGGACACCGACACCGCCGATTTGGACCTAAATGCTGAATGTACGTGTCTTTCAACATCTCGAGAAACTTGGGGTGATATGCAAAAAGTGTAGTATTAAACAGAAAAGCGAGAGGCAAGGCTTCGTCATGACACAATAAATCGGTGTTCTCGATAATGACAAAATAAAAGCCCAACTACCAAGAAAACGCCTACTCTCTCGTTTTATGGGTGAACACCACTCGTTTACCATTTTAAGTGTCATTTCGTTGGTCTTACATAATATAAAGTATAGTCTTATATGTTAAATAAAGTTCGTTAGAGGCCATCTGCCATCCACTAAAATGCTATACCCATTTGATCTCGCTATAGGGGAGTTTTCATCTGTTATACTGTCGGGTATTCCTATTTCCTTAACCGTGGAACGCATAAGTTTTACCTGAACAGTGATTAGTCAGTCAGATTTGTAGCCTTTCATTGTCAAGAATTATTTGAGTTTTAATAATAATGAAGTCGAGGCATCATCACGTAAATGTAAAAGGTTTCGCAAGCTTTCGATCCACATGGTGGGATTATTATCAAGTGAGTTTTAAGGACTATATAATGATTCAGTTTGTTTTATTCCTTGCTTGGGTTCTACCGTTGCTTTTAACATTATTTCTGTCATATCCCCACGGTATCTCCTTGTCCACATGACAACATTTTTATAATGCTGCCTCACTGGAGTGCCCTAGAGAAGACACATGACGCTCAACCCATTCACAGTATTCTGGCCACGAATCGACCATCATCCGGCCTATTCCCAGAGTGCCACGCTAGTCAGTCGTGGGTATGTCATAGTTCAAAAAAGACAACAACGTCACCATGACGTAGTCGCACCATTCATCCAATTGCTATATGTGTGTTTTATCTGCTCCACAGTTCTTCGAGAGTTCAAGGAGCTGTTACGTAAACAGGCCACTGTTGAAGCCTTCACGGAGTGGCTGGATGCAGTTGTTGAACAGAAAGTTATCAAGGTAATGCAAGTTTTTCGCGCAGACCCCATTTTGGTGCCATAAATCAACTATTGATTCAAAAATATTGTCCTTATCTTTTTCATATAAACATGTTTATAAAAACTCGTGCAAATGTAACTTTAGAGCTAACATATATGTTCCCAGTCTTAAGAAATTATTTTCCTTATTATTTCTCCATGGTGATCATTCAAACAGTTCCTCAAATAGTTTTAAAATATGTGATGACGTTTCGGTTATATAGTCAAACTCATGCAGCATTTGCCGACATATAGTTGCTCATATGACAGGTTTAGAAATGCAATTATCTCTTTTTTTTCTTTACTTATCTTCCAGCCTAGCAAACAAAATGGCCGCTCCTTTAAGAAGAGAGCGCAAGAATTTTTACTCAAGT
The DNA here is from genome assembly GCF_032854445.1 of Liolophura sinensis. Taxonomy (NCBI): domain Eukaryota; kingdom Metazoa; phylum Mollusca; class Polyplacophora; order Chitonida; family Chitonidae; genus Liolophura; species Liolophura sinensis. Next base: position 60,943,966 of record NC_088300.1, read on the forward strand.
GGTCATTTTTCGGTGCGAGAGTCATGCATAATTTAACCCTGAACAACGCTCAAAGTTTCGGTAAGAAAGATTGGTAATGTTGCTGTTAAACTTGTTACACTGGCAATATTTGGTAGTTACTTTCAGATTCCGTATTCCAGCATGTTTTTTAGCAAAAGAGAAAACATAAAACAATGTATATTCTGTAAATCTCAACATTGTGGGCTACACAACATACAATCAAAAGCAGAATCTGGAATAACCGTCAGTGGTCTTGGCAGTAAGGAACCTGGGCTAACCATCAGTGTCTTTACCATTAAATAGCCCGGGGTAACCCTCAGTGCCCTTGACAGTAAAGAGCCTGGGGCAACTATCAATGCCTTTGGCAGTAAAGAGACTGGAGTAACCATCAATGCCCTTGGCAGTAAAGAGCCTGGAGTAACCATCAATGCCCTTGGCAGTAAAGAGCCTGGAGTAACCATCAAAGCCCTTGGCAGTAAAGAGCCTGGAGTAACCATCAATGCCCTTGGCAGTAAAGAGCCTGGAGTAACCATCAATGCCCTTGGCAGTAAAGAGCCTGGAGTAACCATCAATGCCCTTGGCAGTAATGAATCTGGGATAATCCTCAGTGTTCATGGCGGTACAGAATTTGGGTAGAAATCAGGGATAAGAGCACTGAGGAAACTGTTGCATACATGTATATCTGTAGCCACTGCACCAAAAAATCTGGGTATACATCTGCGGCCAAACAACTATTACCAAATGTTCAAATGTCAAGAGGCCGTATTCTTCCCTGATTTAATAATTGTTGGCAGCTGCCACATCTCACGCTTTTGTCGCTGCTTTTGTTCAGCTGTACTATAGCGCAACTTTGCATTTACTGTCCAGTGGGTTTTCCTATTTCTTGTTATGGTTTTCCTTTCCGATATCATGGTTTTCTTTTCCGATTTATGGTTTTCCTTTTTAATGCTGTGGTTTTCCTTTCTGATGTTATGGTTTTCCTACAGCTGTTGGGAGTTTCCTATGTGATTTTCACAATTGCCTCTAAAGTGTCCTAGTTTTCCCCTCTTATATCCTGGATTTGCTCTCTCGTATTCTGGCCTTGATATGTGATGTTCTAGATTTCCCATTTGATGTTTTGGTTTTATATTCCTCAAGGCTCGTTTCACTTGATCCGGATGTTACTCGACGAATATGTGTTGCTGGCAGTGGAGGCTCAGTTACATAACGAGAAGGAGCAGGAACTGAACACCTGTATGGAGAAACACATGAAGACAGGTGAGAAAATAGTACTCCATGATTTATTGTGTAGTATTCATTTCCATCTGATTATCGTGTAAGACTATAAGGTAACGCATAGGAATCATATCATGTTTATACTATCCCTTTACCAATGAAGTTGGGTTTAAGACAGGAGTTATTGCATTATAAGCAGAAGTCCTCTTTTCACAATTGACTCTATTTGTGTATTGGTAACTCGATCTTAACTTATTGCGACGAACGTATTTACGAGAAAAATCGCACACGCTTTGCTCTTATCACAGATGAATTGGGCTCCCGGCCAAACATTTCCACCACCCCTGGAACATGTTTCCTTGCCAACCGACCGACGAGCGTGTCCAAGGGTGGACTGGTTACCACCCCCGTGAAGAGAGAGCACTGCCTAGACCAGGGATTGGATGATGACCCCTACGGTTCCCTGCACACCCCAGACCGCGACCCCTTCACTAGCCCTAACCACCTCAATCACCTGTCAGTCATGACTCAGGTATGTCCCATTGCAAGATGCTGGGAAGAAAACTGTACTTGTTTTATCATCTTCTGGAACCGAATTTTGACTTCAGTCAAAAATTGAAATATGATTTTAGAGCTGTAAATTTAAATTTTGACCACGTCATGAATGTTACCTTGTGTCAAAATATCAACCAAAAATGAAGCAGGGTGGCAATGTTTTATATTTTGACTTAAGTCGAAAATGTCTTTGTGGAATCGGACCCAGGTCTCTATATTTACATTAATAAGTAAGCTTGTGTTTAATGAAAAATTAAATGTGAATGACTGACAAGTACACTCTAATGGTATCCGATGACTCTAATGGTATCCGATGACTCTAATGGTATCCGACGGCTCTAATGGTATCCGATGAATCTAAACGTGTCCGATGACCTTATGGTACCGAGTGTAAGGATACCATAGACATGATCTCTACATTTATGGGATGATTATCGTCTCTTTGGGATTCTTCACGTATAGACTAATCTGCCATAGTATAGGTCACCGATCATTGATCAGTAAGGTACCGTGCTCGATTGAAAACTTCCTCTAGAAAGCTCCTATGGAACTTACCTCACTGATATAAGAGATGGACATATCAACAAAATGAATAGTTTCTACAGAATGCTGATAAAATCTAAGCATGTCCCATATTTTCAACGACTGCTTTTCCTTTTGCTTTGCATTGTTTTAATGTTATTGTGGGTTAAATACAGTATTTTAAGTAATTCTAGACCAATGATGTCTAATGAACTGCAGTTAACCTCGCTCGCTATCACAGTATCATCACTGATCTGGTTTTACTCGCTATGCCGTAAGTATTTGAATATATTTTATTGACATTTGATGAGTAGTAATGCACTAGTGTCACTATTTATGAGTAGGTATGGGAATGATTCGTGCTAGAAACTGTATCTCCTCTTGCCTTGCTTTCAGGCTGTTAATGGTGCAAATCATCCCCTGACGCCCCCGATATCCCCAATAGTTGTCAACCCAATGAGAGGTAGTGTCATCAACCAATGCCTGTCCTACCCAAGTGCCAGCCAGTCAACAATGATGCCTCATGGATACCCTTATATCAGTAAGTATCACCATCACGAACTACACGGGAAATGGAATCATACTCTTCCGCTGGCTGTTACTAAAGCATCACATTTTGTATCACATCTTCGAATGCAGAAAGTGTTTCGTTCGACCCATATGGAACTGTGCAGAAAAGCTATGTAGGGAAGTTTTTCCAACCAAAAAAATTTTAAAAAATACTCGAAAGATCACTACTTTGAAAGTATGTATATTATCATTCATGTCATATCTGCCCTTTCCAGATCAACAAGATACGTACGGGAGTTTATGTAGTGGTTATTCTGGAGGGTACGGGAGTAGTTCCTATAGCAGCCCCTTCCGGTCAGCCTACAACTCAAGCCCTTATTCTATGAAGGGTGACCTTGACCCCGGCTATCCTTACCTTGACCCCCAGTTCTCGGCTGACCCCTATTATTCTTCACCACTGGGTCCTTACCCTACTGGTGCACAGCCAAACTACGGGAACAGCACCGTACACGCTCAGACCGGAAGTGCTTTCAATGTTGTTCAAAGTGGTTCATCCTACGGCGGCTATACAGGTAATATTTAATCTTGTGGCAAGTTATATGCATTGATTGAATTCCAGAACATGTTTACTCTAAATCATCATTTGTTAATATAAAAAATGGAAGCGACTCTCTTGCTTATATATTTATTTATTTATTTGGTTGGTGTTTTACGCCGTACTCAAGAATATTTCACTTATACGAGGGCGGCCAGCATTATTCTAGGGGGAAACCGGGCAGAGCCCGGGGGAAACCCACGACCATCCGCAGGTTTCTTGCTTATAGACGTGTAGCTATTGTTAGTATACTTCTGGATTATTGACCATAAAATGGGCTAATGACATGACCACGTGATAATCCCTAGAGTTAACACTGCTAATACAATAAGGCAGTTGCTGATCGGCTCTCTGTCAGTATATGCTCTAAGTTGGTGGAACATCTGAGAGCACACGATGTATGCCGTTTAATCAAAAATAAGTTGTTATTGGGACTGTCCTAATACAACCGCAAATACCGCTGTATAGTAATAATGTTGAAAGCTACGGCAAACAAACAAACAAACCTGTGGTGAATGTTGATGTTTCTTAGCCGGCATCTTTGAGTAAACTAGAACTTCTCAAGAAAAGATGTTTCAAGATGCTGTAACTATCCTCTAATTCAGGTCTGGGGTCACCGGACTATTTCGGGTACAGCCAGCCGACCAAGCCTTTGGTAGAGCATGTCTCTGTGATACAACCCAGAATGGGAGCCGGGAGTCATTTCCATCATACCGAAATCAGCGACCCCCTCAATTTGCTGGACAAACCAGCCAGGCACAAAGACCTCGGCCATGTCTTCTCCAATGGCAACCCGGCCAGCTGTCACAGTCCACGGGTTCCAGGTACGATGCTGTAAGACTGTGTTTCCTGTATGTAATCAGAACAAAGGACTGCAATTTAATCTGGGCACACCAGTTTCTTCCACTTATTAAGCTGACTGCCACCTTATTATATATAGAGAATCTGTCTTAAAACAAATCGAACAGATAAATATGTACACGTACCGGTAACTAAAAAACTAGCGTTTTTTAATATGCTTCAGTAATATACCTAGTACCACAATCGAGTATGAATTGAAGGGCCAAGGAGTCTTGTAGTGATTAAATACCTATAGCTGTCTTGCTTTTTACGAAGTTTTCTTTAGGACCCAATATTCATGATGATTTATTCACCATGTAGCGAAATTGACCAAAAAATCATACCGAAATTGTCCACGATCTGCAATCATATTACTCTGTCCTTTACGGCCCTGTTAACAGCTTACGCCTGTTTTTTCCAGTTGTCCAGTCAACGTCTGACGCTATCGGTTCTGCGGGTGACTTGCTGGACATGGCGGTAAACGGCATGATGGGAGACCACGAGATGGCGCCACCGTACACAGACCCAGGGCCCCTTCCATCAATAAACACAGTGTTCATGAGCTGAAAACTACATACGGAAAAGCCTTATTATTTATAATGTTGCTGAATGTAGTTAACACGTGATTATAATGAATGCAGAAGAGATATATTTATCATTACCCTCTTCATTTGTAGTCACACACTTTTTTAGACAAGATGGCGGATATTATGTGGCATGCTGAGTACTTATTTATTGCCATTTTGTAGACATTATGTTTATCATGAATGATTTGAAAACTGTCACTAGATGACAGGGTGCACTGTTTTAAGCTTTTGCTTTCCGAGCTAAAGATGTTAAGAATGCCACTGAAAAGACTTCGGCGCCAGTTGTATTGCAACGCTGTTGTTTGGATGATTTGTAATTATGTGTACTTTTATCCAGTGTTTATGTTTCAGCATCCAAGGCCTATAATTATTAGGGTTACATTGATGTGTGAACTTACCATAAAAGTGAAATGTATTGTAAGATACAAAATTTTCAGACATGAAGTAATTACCCCAAAATTTAATAATATTTACAAAAGATGACCGTCAGGTGATTGGTAAATGTATATACATGGACCTTTGTCTTCCTATTGCCTTTTGTTGTCCAAGGACAATAAAGGGCATCAGAGACATAAGAGAAGTTGCATATTATAACTTCTGACTCCAAACTTGAATTAGTTTACCTATCTAATTTGAGCTCATGCTGACTTCCTCTCCGGACGTATATGAGAAGGTCTGGCAACAACCTGCGGATGGTCTCTCCCCGGATTCCTCCTACCATAATGCTTGTCGCCGTTGTATAAGTTAAATATTCTTGAGTACGACATAAAACACCAATGAAATAAATAAATAAATAAATTCTAGTTTGACGTTACAAGTAACATGTTGAACTTTTAACTAACAGGTCTGTGTCCAATCCTAGCGCATACTGCACGTGGATCAAACAGATGCATGGAATTATTCATAATCATTGTACCATATATATTCATATCGAGATACAGATGCCCTTATTCCCCTTATTTATTTATTTATTTATTCATGCCTTAAATGGCTTGGTGCTTTATGTCATACATGTACGGTATACCCAAGAGTATTTCACAGGTCATCTTCATGGGCTGCGAAAACTGGGAAAAGCCAAGGAAAAGTATTTTTAAATTATGGGCCTGTGTATATATTGGGAAATGAGTAGTGATCTGTGAGTAGACTATAAGTCTGAACCCTCACAAATTCTTTAGGCATTCATTTGCATCGTACAGAGAGGACAACGTATATATAATCAGACCTAATGGGGCATATAATCTCACCATATCGAAATGCCTTGCAAACGTTATATTGTTACAATATGTTGGAGGTGAGTCGTCGTGATTTGTACATACCAATACATTCGAGGCAGCTCGCTCCTGTGCTTTTTTCCAGATGCGGCAGACAATTCACTTTTTGTAAGCAAAGAAATCTGTGGCAGTTTTAGAAAGAAAATGTACCACACTTTATCTTTGGCGAAACTGAGAAAAGGTCTTTTGCAAAGGATCACCTAAAAGGTAATAGAGAGACTTTTTTCATCCCTTTGAAGTGGCTTATTCCATATATTATGCGAGAGAATATCCCACACCACCTTCCGGTACCACGTTTGCAAAGCAAGTGGAATTCCACTTTACACTAGGAAGAGTGGGCTAATTTCAGTGTACACTATATTGACAACACCACGAAGAGTTTAAAACCAGAGCAACGACGTGTGATAGTTGGAAATGGTTACACGCACTGCGATGAAATACGGTCTCTTGTTGATTTACCTCAGTAACTCTTAATATAAATACTTAAACAGCAGCAATGTACACGTTCCCTAGTACCATGGGTTAAGCACAATTAGGTAAATAAAATGCACTGATGTTAATTACAATTTATTATTATTATCCATTGGTCTAGAATTATGGCCTAGAACTGTTTTGATATGATCACATTTATAAACGGTAAAATGAACACAATGTAAAGAGACCAGACCATGAGATCTCGTGGTCCAAAATCAGAATCCTGATTCATGCAATTACAGACAACATACGAGGCTAGTGACCCATGTAGGAGGTTATTGCAAAACACTATTATGGGAGTGTTTGATCAAACGGATCCATTCAATTTGTTTCAAAAGCGTTTATGGCTGAAGTCTGATGTTATCGCTGTGACAAAAATTGCTCATTAGAGTGGGTAACTTAATGTATGATATTGGCAACATTTCATGTGATTCATATCGAATACAGTATTGTTTAGTGCAATGATAAATAATTCAGCGCTATTCCGACTATTCACAGCAACAACAAAAAAAGGTGAGGGACACGGATGCTTAAGCAAGCCCCAGATACCAGATACCGAGGTAAAAAGGTTTCTAAACTAAAATAACGAATCAATTAACGTATAATCACTTAGCATGATCGTCTATTTATTACTCTATGTATTCCCTAGGAACTATATGATAAAAACTGTATAAAGTTAATAGAAAGTCCGGTTGATTTTGTGTAGCAGCATTTTTTCTCTTTCAAAATATCATATTTGTTACTGGTATGTCCTCGTCTTATTAAACAGTTGAAGGCTGGACGTCAGTCTCCACTGTAGCTGGTATGCTCGTGTCCCATTAAACAGTCCCAGGTTGGACGTCAGTCTCCGCTGTAGCTGGTGTGCCCTTGTCCCATTAAACCCCTACAGCGTCATTCTCCGCTGTAGCTGGTGTGCCCTTGTCCCATTAAACAGTCCCAGATTTGACGTCAGTCTCCGCTGTAGCTGGTGTGCCCGTGTCCCATTAAACAGTTCCAGGTTGGACTTCAGCCTCCACTGTAGCTGGCGTGTCCGTGTCCCATTAAACAGCTTCCTGTTCCAGCTTGGACGTCAGTCTCCACTCGTTTGGTGGAGTCGGATAGAGCCTCACTGCATGTCCCCATCGCCATCGTATGTGTTAATAAACGTGGCTAAAATAATAAAATGAACAAAAGCTACACAGATTGCCTATTTCTTGAGATGTGCGAGAAAAGCTTAGATTAGATAAATTAGCCCTTGCGAATCTGTCATCACCGTTGTCATCCAGTCATTGACCAAGTTACTCATTTTTTTCTGATTCTCAGACTTCTAGTGATCTTTTAATAGTGTTTTAAGAGTTTTGTTTGGAACATAAGTTTCATCACCGAAAGTAATTTTCATGACATATTTTGCCTTTCGACATGCAACTGTAGGAAATGTATAGGGTAATAAAGATGTTATATCGGAAAACATTGTATTGTAGAAATGAGTTGATTTTTTTCTGCATGTGTGATACAAAGGTTCGACACGTTTACAAGTAAATATATGTTTGTGTGTATGTTTTTTAGATTTCAAAGTCAATACTTAATTTGCTGTTAAAATTAGTGAGTTTATTTTCCTAGGGGTGTGTTTAATGAGCCTTTCGCCGGAAGCTGGGTAGATCTGAAGGTGTATATATGAATGAATAAAGAATTATACTTCATGATAATCAATAAACATCTTATCACTGTGAATATCTCTGCATTCTGGTGGCTGTTTTTAGTTGTTTGTGCTTAACAAAATACAGGTGTACCCCCGTCATACCCTGTACGTCGGCGTCCAATAATATACAGTGCAAGCAACGTCAAGGTAATGTTAGGGGTAAAAAAATAGTGTATGTATGCTGGAATGTAGATTTTCAGATATCCAGGATAGTATACTATAAAAGATAACACTATAAAACTGTTCTACTGTGCAATGTATATTATTTACTGACGTTGTGGCGACAGCCTATTGTATGTATAAGTTTTCATGGTGAACACAGTTCACGTTCATGGTTGAAGTATACTGTGAACTGTGTTCACCATGAAAACTTGTACATACTGGTTTGTTCGCTTCGTTTTTGCATGTAACTTCAATATAAATAGGAATTCTTTTCTTTTTACACCTTACTCTGTTGAAGGCGATAGGTTGTCGCCGCAACGTCAATAAATAATATACATTGTCCAGTAGAACAGTTTTATAGTGTTATCTTTTTAGTGTATGTATGCTGATCTCAGGTTTTGCACATAGGCCTATACATAAAGCACAATGACACGAGGGTGTGTTTCTTCGTTGAGTTAGTGAGTGAGTGTTTGGGGTTTAACGCCCCGCCCAAGCCATTATACTGATACGGGTCAACCAGTCGTTGCGCTATCCCCTTCATGCTAAACGCCAAGCGAGGAAGTTACAACTTCCTCTTTCAAGGTCTTAGGTGGGACTCGACCTAGGATTGGCCCTGGATCTACCGCTCCCGAATCGGACGCTCTGCCAACAGTGGTTTCTTCGTTGACGTCCTACGTGCATACTAATTACCTTAAAAAATTCACAATTTAGCCTCCTTTCCATTGGAATCAATGTGACGGTAAATGTTAGGGTTGGGGCATCAAAAAGTACTACATTTATTAAGCTCACGTTTAACAGGTATGTCAAAAACACAGAGATTCTTAGAGATTCTGTATATCTAAGATCGGAATGGCTTTAATCTTTAGCAGATCCTCTAGTTCGCGTATACACACCTATATATTAGCATATGAGAAACGTTTTTCAGGTACACCTAATTCCCCAGCTGAGACCATTTTTATCATCGTTTTGCTTGTTTGTTTACTTCGTTGGGGTTTTACATCATTTTGAACTATGCTTCGGCCACTTTACGACTGTATCTCTTTTTAACAAACCTGTCTCGATGCCCGACATGTATATATACTGCATGCTGCCTCACTGAAGAATGTGTGCATACGAATGCTTGAGGTTTTAAGTCGTACTCAACAAGTTTGTCACCCATATTGACGACATCAGGTGTCTGTATATATTAAGTCTACCTGTGGTAAGGCGAGTGCATGCCGCCAAAGTGCTGCCGCTACTGAAGTATGCCGAAGACACCAGACATGACACCCTACCCAGTCACCTGACACTGACACCGGGCCAACCAGTCGTGTTTCCTTCTAAGCTCTCCTTGCTGACCGCCAAGTACCATTTTTTAAAGTCTTTGGTATGACCCAATCCGGGTTTGATCGACGCTCTAACCATCAGGCCACCAAGGAGGTCCTTATAGAGTCCCAGTCTCATTAAACTGACACCCTTGGCATATCCCTTTATTCTGTTCTAATAGGCGGAAGTACGCAGACTGCCCATTTCAAGGTCTTGGATATAGGGGCTGAACTCTCGGTTCCCGACGCAAGGACACTGTTCTAAACATCCATTGTTGTGCGGTCTCTTCCTTATAGCATTGTGACATGATTTACGCCATAATCAACTTTACTATGTCTTGGGCTGAATACAGATTTTCTTCTCAACAAAAATCATGTTGGGAACACGCATAACACGATTTTATGTTGACGCATAAAAATCCCGAAATTCAAAGAAGCGCAGAGAAAATACATATACATCAAGAACAAGGACAAAAACTCAATTTTGCTCCTTTGTAACATAAACTATTCAATGTGATTTTTTACCAGGCTCTGTCAACCGATGCGCCATAGTTGACACTGCGTTTATAAACAATTAACGCTCAGGTTTCATAACGACCATTACCATGCAAGCTAACAGGGCTTAGTTAGTTACACTCAGATATAACTGCTAAGCTGTAAAAAAAAATATTCACCAGATAGATTAACCTATACGATGGGTATCCATATTGTCTTTTTTAGTTATTTGTTGATTCTGTTACTGATGTCGTTGTCATACATGATTACTATCATAACCAATGTCCATTAATGCCGTTCAAAACGTACAAAATACTCGACCCTTATCCATTTGATGGTGTAATGGAACCATACACAAGGGGAGGACGTTAATGGAAATGTGTCACCAATTGCAAATCCAGTTAAAATAGCGTATCAACATTTTCAGCAAACAAAAACGTGGGCTTACATGAAACTCATTACAAGGGCTGCATTTGGGATGTTAGGCACAAAATTAAGAACTAAAGCATATAAAGACTAAAACCTGATCAACGACGACAGTGTGATACTTCGCAAATGACCACACGTGACCGATGAAATGGAAAAGCGAAAACTGTCCTACATATACAGCAACGTGTGGACCTGCAAGCCTAACGAGCACACAAACATAGTACGGTATTTTATTTGACCGTTACCAGGAATTATCCCGTCAGCTTGTGTGGAGGTGGACTCCGTTAAAAGATTTCGGATCCTGTGCATATGAGATGATACGCGCCTATCGAGGTTTGGTGCGTTCAGCAAGGCTTGCTTTCCAATTCCTATATCCGCCTAATCCACATGCAGATTATACTGTGATAGAATCAAGACAGTTATTTTTACGTGTAACCGTAAATTTTTAAGTCAACCGCTCGTTTCCTAACACACGTTTAACAGTTATTTGAGGTTTGTACAGAATTTCACCTCCCAAGCGTAAAAAATACATTATTAGACATCAGCGATATGTTACATGACAGGGCGACGTTACTCAAACATTTATGGCGTATATAAAAATCTTATTTTGTAGTCAGACTCGACACGCCCCTCACTCGTGCCATTAACCCTCATTTTTTTTTTTTTTTTTTTTTTTTTGATTGGTGTTTTACGCCGTACTCAAGAATATTTTACTTATACGACGGCGGCCAGCATTATGGTGGGTGGAAACCGGGCAGAGCCCGGGGGAAACCCACGACCATCCGCAGGTTGCTGGCAGACCTTCCCACGTACGGCCGGAGAGGAAGGCAGCATGAGCTGGTCTTGAACTCACAGCGACCGCATTGGTGAGAGGCTTCTGGGTCATTACGCTGCGCTAGCGCGCTAACCGACTGAGCCACGGAGGCCCCTAACCCTCATTTAAAAAAAAAACCACACACACGCACAAGTATACCATGACATTATAAATTTTGGTTTTATTCGGCTGTACACTGAATTGATGCATGGAGATATAAATAGCTATTGTATTATTTTATATCAAATATATATATATATATATATATATATATATATATATATATATATAGATATATAGATATAGATATATATAGATATATATATGTCATCAATCACGCAATGGCACCCATTATCCCATACTCGGAGATCTGTTTCATTATTCCCACCTTATAACTTTCAGAAGTTACGTTAATCTAGGAGCTAAGCTGGAGACATGGTCAACGGATCTCAGAGATAACTCTAACATAACAATGTAACACGTCCTCACTACATTGATAATAATATCTAACAGGCTAAACACTTTCCACTGTTAGGAGAGTTTGTGGTGCATATTCGACTTGGAATGTACTGTTACAGATTCCCGCCTGTCGTTTGCGCTAAAACTGCATGTCGAATCGCGAACACCTATAAACGTTTCAGGTGAAAACACCTGTTGGACCGAGTGCTTCCCCCAGGACATTTCTAAGTATTTATACAGAAGCCACAAAGGTGTTGAGTGCTGTTTATATACCACATCGTACACAGGACAATACTAATGGGTTTTTCAATAACTTTTTTACGCGCTCACTTTGTAGCTTTACTGGCATAATTCAATTCTAATGAACGTTCGGGTCCAAATTGCAAGAAATACCTTTTCGGGCCGTGGTGTCTCAAATCAAAATTGATATCCGTTTTGAACCATTTTAATAAACAATACTACTCTAAAGGTATCTCGTCAGACCTCCAAACACCATATCTTTCGTGTAATTAATAAACATGGTTTATGGAGGCCTTATATGCACATATTTGTTAAGCGCTAAATTTTTTTTTACTTTTTATTTTAAATATTTTTTTATTCTGTGTTTCATCTTTAGTTACATTACCCAGGTCAACATTTACACTGTTTCACATCAAGGCTCGTTAATTCCCATCTCGAGGTAGATAATGTTTTCTTAAAAAAACTACAAACTAAGAATATACACTAAATTACGGTGTAACCTATGGATTTCACTTATACAAGTGCACACATATGTACTTTGCTGTCTTATTTTGGTATTACATTACACATACTAAAATGTGCCAAAGCACAAAATACATATTTCACAAGACCAAAAAAAAAAAAAAAAAATCCTTAAACTCCTGGTAATAAAGTGCTTCATTCGTATTGCAAATGTTATGCTTTACAACCATCACTATATATGCATGACAGGGTAATTTTTTCTCTTTGTTTTTGAACAAAATTTCTTCAGCCTACGTGGCGTCGTCATACATAGATTTGAAGTGAACTCGATAAACTTAATGGCTATACAATCAAAAAAAATTCAACTAACAAAACGTAACACGTTACATGGGTAAAAAATATGTTATCAAGTTGTGATGTTGTTGCGCCTTTGCAGCTTGCATCATCTTTTGTAATACATTTTATTAGTTTCACAGTGTAAAATGGACAAGCTGGTCTAGTCCATCCTACATCCTGTCACTCCTCACCTGCTTTTGTGTACAATGCTGGGCAAGACTTGTATAATACAATTTCAAAAGGTCATACCTGGATCAGTAAAAATTCAAAAATTCTCTTCCCTGAAGAAATCAAAATTTATCATGCAAACAGATATTTTCATGAGCACTGAAAACCATAATTTGTCCATTACAACTTTTATGTGACATATTATATAAATCACCCTGATACATATCAAGTTCGGCATGTAAAAGTAATATCGAAATACATATCAACATGTACACAAACGTAACCTTATATATAATGTGTAATAATATATAAATTTAAAAGTTCCATACATATGTGTAGAAAAAAAATGTGGCTTTAAAGCCTTAAAATTCCATTAAGAGAGATGATTGGACATGCAGGAATATTCAGCACAAAATGTGTGTGTAAAATATATACTTGTGCATATATATACATCCTCAGTGAAGTTTTTACCATCTTGCTGCATCAAAATGGTGTCATGTATAATGAAGATGGAAAAAGACAACTCGTGAAATACTATATAAATCAGTTTTAAATCTTCCATGTTGGTGATGATACTGCAGCCTTTATACACCATAAGAAAACTTTATACATGTACATCAAGACCAAGGTATCACTTTATAGAATCATGTGCGACACCGGTGAATATGATACAAATTACGGGAATGAGCATTTAACCAAGTCATTCCACCAAATCCTGCTGGTTCAGCAGTAGATTTAGGTCAGAAGATTCTTAAGGTGATTTTCTCAAAATTCATTCGTGTTAATTAATTTAACACGATTAAATTAATAAAATGGATTCCCCTTCATGTGACCACATTCATGTTTTGTATTTCGTTTATGGCCCAAAACAGAAAAAAGAGCACAACTGGTCAAAATACAGTCCATAGTCACCTGTATGCAAGATGCAAGCCAGGACACAATATTCAAAAGCAAAGTTCTTAAATGAGGTTTCAAACAGTAATTAAGGTGATGGGTAAGTACAATAATAATTAACAATGTCCTTTGCAAGAATGACCACTTAACAGACAAAAGAATGATCAATGTGAAATACAGTGAAAAGAAAAGGTGTTGCATTATTGGCCAAACTTTACGGTGAAAGAAACCTAAACTGGGAATGTTATTTTCCATTTTATTCACTCAACATCCCCAAAACCCTATATATGGATGACACAAACATGGGTTTTGATAGTCAGAACAGCTTGTCATTATAAACACACAAAAACTGGGGTGCTTTAACACAAAAAGAAAGACAAATTACATTCCCCTAGCACATGGTGAAACTAAACAAACATGAGGGTGTATCAAACCTCTCAATGTCACCACCTCAACACAAATCCTCAAATAATGTCTTTGTTAAAGTTAAAATCAAACCTGAGCTGATCCAAAACAATTTAACCTGGGACCAGTTGTTCAAAAGGTTAAGGAAAATTATGCCCAGGCTTATATCTTAATACCAGTCTCATCCTAATATAAAGTAAATGGCACTAAAGTATGAAAACAATATCGTCCTGATCCACTTTTGAACATCGGGGCTTTTCACAATCATCACTAGACTCCCTTCTCTCTCACAATACTCTGTAATAATGAACAGCAAACACAGGTACGTACAATGAATTATTTACACAGATCAGAAGTCATCATCATCATCTCCAGGGGGTGTGTAAGCTCGAGAAGACTCTGCAGCAAATGCCTCTTTTGGTCGCTTCAAGAATTTATTTTTCTTTCCAGACCTGGCACGATAAGGTTTCTCATCTTCAAAGCCACCATTGTCATAATGGCCCAGACTCGTTTTAGGCCTCCTCATACCTTTAAAGAAAACAAAAAAATTGGTCATTCATTTACTTCAGGTATGACTTTATCAACATGTTTTTAATCATATTACCATTGGTGTCTCCTTGTACCACTGCTGCCTCACTACAATGCCATTCTGTATAAAGACATCACACACCAGTCCCATGATAATGACATGAATGACTGGAGTCCAGTACATATCCAATTATACCATAATTCCAATGTCACTCTGCAACACTGGACTGTTTTACAGTACTGACAACAAAAAGTTTGATAAAAATCCTGTGCTAATGATAATAAATAATGATCAGTTAATATCAGCAACAGTAGTACTTAAACCAGTAACTGACGTCAAAAACTGACAGCTTTGTTTATCAGAATATCCGTACCCGCCAACTCTGGCAGACCTCTATCCTCCTCTTCCTCATCCATCCCCAGGGAAGTCTTTGCCCGCTTCAAATCCTGACGCAAGTCTTTAGCCAATTTCTTGGCTGTTTTAGTGTCACCTCCCTTTGCTAAAGAAAAATATAGCAAAGAGTACACCAAATGTATATCATTATAAGTTGTGTGCAAATTAACAAAATAATAATATTACTAATAATAAAACCAATACTGGTACAAACAATTATAAAATAATAATACTAAGCTCTTGTTCACAAAATCTTATTGAAATGTATCCAGTAGACATTTATGGATGTACATCTTCTATAAATGAATCGGAAAAGAATGTGTATAATTCAAACTGAATATGCTTCATGCACTTTGGACAAAATCAAGTCTGTTTTTCACTGAGATTTTCTGTCAACTTACTAGCCACTGTGGCTTCAACCACCTCATCCAGCTCATTTCTGGACAGAGCACTAATGGCAGCCAACTGAGCCAGGAAGTCTTTCTTTTGGTTCTGAAAATGAGACAAACAGATGATATACACAAGGCCATAAAGCATATACTGCCTAAATTGGGTATAATATCAAGTAACCATCTTTACTTTCCTACTCACCTATATTTACTTAATTACTACTGCCCATATTTACTTCATTTACCCATGTTAACCTACCTACACACTTTTCCCTCAGTACCAAGCTTTACCAGCTTACATACAAATACCTTAATTACTAGTGCCCATATTTACTTCATTTACCCCATTTTAACATACCTAGATGCTTTTTATGATTACTGTTGCACACGTTTATAGCACTACCCATCTTTACCAATCCATCATTACCTGCAGACTACCCCATTCCACTTTTCTCTGCAGCTTTGCTTGTTCATCTCTCTGTTGCCTATGCTCACTACACCCCCTGTTTTTACCTCCCTTCCTGTCTTTATCACCCCATCCATCTTTACCGACCTACATATCTTTGCCTATAGAGTACCCACCCATCTTTACCTATAGCCCATCCACCCATCTTTACTTTACCTCACCCACCCATCTTTACCTATTGTCCGCCCACCCATCTTTCCCTATTGCCCACCCACCAATCTTTCCCTATTGCCCACCCACCAATCTTTCCCTATTGCCCACCCATCCATCTTTCCCTACTGCCAACCTACCCATCTTCACTTCTAAACCACCCACCCATCTTTACCTACAGACCACCCACCCATCTTTACCTATTGCCAACCCACCCATCTTTACCTATAGACCACCTGCCCATCTTTACCTATTGCCCACCTACCCATCTTTACCCACAGCCCCCGCCACCCATCTTTACCCATTGACTGCCCACCTACCTGTCTTTACCTATAGACCACCCACCCATCTTTATCTATGGTCACCCACCCATCTTTACCTATTGCCCACCCACCCATCTTAACCTATAGACCACCCACCATCTTTACCTATAGCCCACTCACCCATCTTAACCTATAGCTCACCAAGCCAAGTTAACCCATAGACCACCCACCACTGTTAATCTATAGACCACCCACACATCTTTACCTGCAGACCACCCATCCATGTTAAGTTATAGACCACCCACCCATCTGTAATTATAGATTACCCACCAATGTTTACTCACCTGTAGTTCAGTCTGCAGCTCCACCTCCAACTGCTGGTTCAGCTCATCCTTCTGTCTCTCCATCTCTAACATCATCTCTCTCTCCAGATTAGCCAGCTTCTGTCTGTGCCTCTGCTCCATCAGTGTCTGGCTAAATATACTGGAGGCGAGTCTGAAACATTAACATGAAGCATGATCATAATATACCCTCAATCCTCAACCTTTATGCAAAATGAAGGAGCATCTTCAAGTCCAATTGATGCACATTTCGTATTTGATTTTAGGGATGAAACTACACTGTTTGGATACGCCAATTTCATACAAAAAAGTATAGTTTTATCAGTCAACAAAGAATAATGCCTGAATAAATACCCTGCAAACATGTGAAAAAAGGTTGAAGAATCGTAGTTGTAGAATGTATAATATGGAATTCATGCTGGTGTTCACCAACAAAATACTCCTGTCTGCTTTACTGACTTAGACTCTTTCTCTGACTGAAGTCCCTCCTACAGAATCACAAGCTTTGCTCATCAACTTTTTGACATGAGATCACCAGTCTTACCCTGAGCCCCTCTGCCTCTGTCTAAGATAATCCTCCTGGACTTCCTGTT
Source organism: Liolophura sinensis (assembly GCF_032854445.1). Taxonomy (NCBI): domain Eukaryota; kingdom Metazoa; phylum Mollusca; class Polyplacophora; order Chitonida; family Chitonidae; genus Liolophura; species Liolophura sinensis. Next base: position 60,961,505 of record NC_088300.1, read on the forward strand.
TTAACACACTTTCTATTTCCCTAAATGAAAGAAACAGAAATGAATGTATACTAGATTAAGACATGCACAACATACAATGTAGGAACTTTACAAATGTAGACAAAAGCATATGCAGTTGTTTACTTCATGTTAAATAACTTCATGAGCACACATTAACTGGCACCAAAGTATCTGAGTGTCCTGGGAGAGAGGAATTATGTAGGCATTAGCCTCTGATAAACAAACCACAGAATGGCCCGTTAAGAAAGTCAATCCAAAGCCTGAAATATACTTAATCCTAGCTAAATTTATCACAAAAGTGGATTTTGAGAATCCTGATAAAAAAAAAACCCTGAAATAAGATTAAGAGTATGTGTTGATTACAACTATCCCACCCTTAAACTGTTTTCTTGGGGGATAAAATTTGAAACTTGCAAGCCACCTTATTAGGTTTTAGAAAATATGCACCTCTGAATTATATATCCTTTATTAAAATAAATGTTTGCAGAAAAAATATCTTAAAATCTGGCTACTGTATTAAAGGCCAGAGAGTTTATCGATACCACAGTCTTAAGATCTCTGTACCAAAATCCTTTATTAAAAAAGCATAAAGTAAAGATATCTGAAGATCTGGCTACACTAAAAGAGGTCAACAAAACTTGGTCGATTTCCAGCTCACCTGGATTTGCGTAGTTTCTTGGCTTGTAGTTTCTCCTGTAACACCTGCTCCTGCCGCTGACGACTCATCTGTACCTGCTGGTTGAGGTGAGCCACCTGGTTGTAATGCTGCTGGATGATCTGATCCGTCTCACTGCGAGGTAGCTGAGCCTCCTCCGTCACTTTCTTCTCCAGCTGACTCTGGTGAACAAATTGCACAGACAACACATTAGAAGCAATATAAGCTGACTACGATGGACAAACAATATAGACAGCTGGTTAAGTGCAGTATAAGATTACTCTGGTGTGTACATGCAGCACATGTGTAGACATTGGATTACCAGACTCTGATGTGAACACAACAAATATATGAACAGGATACTAGAGGTAACCTGTCAGTAGGCACATCCAAAACATATACAGCCAATTAAAGTCAATCTCTCCAAAATATTGTAATTTTATTATTAATAAATATTTATTTTAAGATGACTTCACACTGTCCAATGGGAATAAACATGAGCAACATGTACTCTGTAACACATAAAATACTCCTACCCAATTTTAATCAAAGACAAGATGACAAAGGACAGCGTAGAAAGCTTAAAATGATTAAGGCTTTTGCTTAACCATATCAACCCTGCAGGAAACAGTGAATACTGACCTGTAGCTCCTGAAGAGTCTTGTCCTGTTTCTGTAAGATAGCCTGTCTTCTGGCCTGACCAACCTGGGGGATGGAAATTGAGTACCAATAACCATTTCAACTTACTATAGTTACAATTACAACAATTACAATTTGGTCATTTTTATTTGTCATGAAGTTTCACAGATATAAAGTATGTTAACAAGAGATAAAAAGAAAACTACACATTTAGAATCAGCAAATATTATATCAATGGCTGCATGTTGTGTAATTGTTGGTCAAAAAGATGACATTACATGCACATGAGAACACCAACCTGTAGTCTACCAATAAGAAGTCCCAGCTCTGAGTCTTGCGCCTTCAGTAACATTTCTGTCTCCAAGGCCAGATTTTTACGCAGTTCATCTATGGCAATTTCTCTCTCCTCCTCAATCTTCCTCTCTTCCAGCTCCAATGTTTTCTCCTGAAAAACACACCATACCAATGATGACCTCTTTTGATGATGACTCCATTTTAATGAAAACATATCACACTGATTTATCAACTTGATACATTTTGCCATGGTAAGAGTTAGTTTTCACACTAAATTAAACTGATCCTACGACAACTGATCATCATATTAAAGAGGGATCAAATTATCATATTTACCAGCTCTTTGGCAACTTTTTCTCTTTCTTTCAAATTCTTTTCTGTTTTCTTTCTCTTGACATCTTCTTGATTTTGCTTCCAGTCAGCCAGTCTTGCCCGTCGTTGGCTGAGTCTACGATCCAGGCTGTTAAAACAGAACAACAAATGAATGAATTAATTAGTCATGACAAAGCTGTATTTATGTAACTTTTCCTGATAGAAAGCTAATTAAAGATCATACTAACCAAAGTTTGCCTTCAAACAATTGCACTGCATGGTCAAAGAATATCTGAACAATCGCTCAACAATCTGAACAATAGTTTTAGATTTTTGGGATTACTGTGTAAACTCATACACAAGACATGCAGTGATTTTTATGAACAGCTATTCCAGTGAGAAAACTTTTTATCGAAGAATAATAATTAGTATGTCCTTAGATAAGAGGATCAAAGATCACTGAAGTGCAGTGTAATATCACCTAATCAGTAAGCCTGAGTAGACACAAACAGCTACAAAACCTTTCCACATCCTGTAAATATCTTCTATGTAAATACTGTGAAATGTCTCATGAACTGACTTAACCTTGGGTATTCGCATGACCTTGTGGACACAGAACTGACAGGAAAGCTATCTCCTTTATTCATTTAATTTGGTCTGATGTTCCACCATGCTCAAGAATAACATAACATGACAACAATAAAGTGTATGTAGAGCAAATTATACAAAAACAAACAATACAAATGCCTTTCACCAAGTAGCCGATAAACCACCAACCATACCAACATATGGATTTGAACAGGAAACCTTACTAGGTGAAGAGAAGACTGACTGTGGCAAAACACTAATTTTAACATCCAAATGAGCCAGCAAGCTGCAAGCACGGAGACTGACGCCGCATTTTCAACTTATGTTCGCAGACATGATGGATTTAATACTTTTAAAAGTGATCAGGAAAATACAAAATTCATTAACATCCAGACTTCAAGTTCCAATTCCCTTCAGCCAAGTAATAGTATACCATGAAACTTCAAACAGATTTTGATCCACAGTAAACACTGAGATAAAACAGATGTGAATTACTTTTTCTTCTGCTTCATACGACTCATCTGTAACTGGTTGTTCAGGGCAAGCATGTTTTGACGGTGTTCTTCAAGGAGTCGAGCTTTGTCACTGAAAAAAAATCCACAAAGTTTTCAACTGCATTTGACTCACACATATGTTTTTATTAGAATACAAATTCATACATAAAGTACAAGAACAAGGAACTAAATGGTGAGTCTAGAAAAATAATGCCTTAAAATTATCTGAAACAGAACAGGATGTACCGTTACTGTTAGCCTGCCATTTGCAAGTACAGATTAGTTATTAGCTATAGATAGCAATGTTACTGAAATAGCCTGGCAGGAAAATGGTTCAGGATCAATATGGTACAGGTGAGGCGATCAAATTTCAGGAATATAAATCAATGCTGCAATCAACATCATCTGCGATTTAATTTAACTTGACCAACAGGATCCGTATAATTACTCTGTAAATAGAATGAATTATTTTTTCATTCTGTTTTGACCGGCCCGGATAGCACAGTTGGTAGAGCGTCCGCTTCGGGACCGGTAGATCCAGGATCAATCCTTGGTCGAGTCACACCTAAGACTTTAAAAGAGGAAGTTGTAACTTCCTCGCTTGGCGTTCAGCATGAAGGGGATAGTGCAACGACTGGTTGACCCGTATCAGTATAATGGCTCGGGCGGGGCGGCTTACTTGCCTTCGGTAAGTCGTCTCAGTGATGCAGCACTAAATAAAAGAGCGGTGGAAATCCGTCCTGCAACAAGGAGGCACATTACACGTGCATGCACCCTAATGATTCCTTCGTCGTCATATGACTGAAAAATTGTTGAGTACGACGTTAAACCCCAAGCACTCACTCACTCACTCATTCTGTTTTTGATGATAGAAGAAATGTAAAGGGAAGCCAAATGTTCAATTATAATGCTAAACAAACTACTCACTCTTCCTCTAGCTCCATGTTAAATTCTATAGTCTTCTGCACAGTGTCTTCTTGCTGATCCATGAAAGCTCTCTGCTCTGCTTCAACAATCTGTTCTTCCTCTTCAATTTTCTGCATGGACAATTTATTATGCTCTCAGAGATTAATTAATAAACTGGATGAGAGATTTCAACACAACACTGGCTTTCTGAATGTTGTAATGAAGGCTATGTGACACTGATGTGGAAGAGTATAACACAACACTGGCTTGAGAAAGTTAGGATGTTTTGCGAGCACTGACCTTAAAGAGGCTATTATGAAGATTTTGGGCCAAAAAACCATCAGTGCAAACCCAATCAAATTTATGCTATTATTTTAGAACAGCCCAAATAATTACCTTTCAAAAACCTTCACCCTTGTCTGAGCACAAAAATCTCTGAGAGCAAAAATTATTTACACTAAAACCAAGCTTTAGGCAGTGTCATTCTTCACCACAATGTGGCTGACGCTGTTGCTAACGAGGCAATAAACCATAACCCATAAATTCTTCATCTATGCACTGAAACCAAAATGTTTTTATTAAATCTAATATATTTTCATTTAAAGAAATATGTTTTCATTTTAATAATTTTTAATTCAAACTAATATATTCAGAGTGTAACTTCCCACCTGACGCCTGAGCTCTATCTTCTGTTGTAGCGCCATCTGTTGTGCCTGCCTCTCCTGTAGCTGCTGCCCTGTATGGTTAGTAACAATAGAACTACCTAAATATATTATGTATTAACTATTTCAAGGCCAAGTCTACATATGAACATGTAGTTTGCAGGTCACTGTACTATGAAAATTGTCTAAAAGCATAATGTAACTTCATTTTCACATTTGCTACACTTGAATTTGAACAACATATAAAAAAAATATGAAAAAGGAAACAAAAAAATATCCATTTTTGACTCCCAAAACTACATCGTGAATAGAAACTAAAAAATGTGGCATTCAGCAATAATCATTCAGAAATAAAAAGACAAAAATATGATCATGAATTCTAAACAAGGGAAAAGACATTCACAATGTAGCACTCAAGACATATGTATTGGGAACATAAATTCAAAATCAAGGGGCATAACTCCCAGTTGTGGGAGGTTAACTTTGAAATGAATTTAGGAGTTCTCAAAATAAGACTCCTACATACATGAGTTCCAATAGGATGAAGAAATAAATGGCAAATATAACCGGTAACTTACGTTTATAATAATCCGTTTGTTGATGATACAGCTTGATAAGCCTATCGGCTTCCCTGGTGCTCAGCTTGGACTCGTCCTGGAGCATCCGAACCATCTTGGCTTCCTCTTTATCTAGCTGAGTTTGTTTATCTTTTGATTGGTCCTTTAAGTAAAGCAAATCCAGCATTAAAATGTTGTTAACTTTATCACATGCTAAAGTTTGTTGCCTTTCTATATCTTTATGTACTTCTTAAAGGCAAAGACAACACAAGCATGAAATATGTCAGACAAAAGACCAATAAACACTGTCCTTGAAAATAGTTCAATTTATTTTTTGGAGTATTTTTCAACCTAGTGAAATGCATTTGAAACTTTGGATTCTATGGTGAACTTTTCTAACCATATTGGGACCAGTGTCACTTGACACTTGACAAACCTAAATAGCTAGATTTAATCTTTCAAAATGAATCTATGTTTAGCGGTATGAATGCATTCACCAAATGGACCACCATAGAATCCCATGTTTTAAATGCATTTTACTCCGTTAGAAAAATTCTTTCTCGACACTTTTAAATGGCCTTTCATCTGATAAGTACTTTTGATAAGTATTTTAGTTTTCTTTGCCTTTACTTTCTGTCATTAAAGCTTTCTCTTGAAGGCAGAATTATCACCACTATATTGCTTGCCCATTGGAAATGTAAATCATATCCAGATGTTCACTGCAGGAAATCATCCAATGTTTACCTCACCTTCCTGAGTTTTTCAAATTCCAGGATTTCCATTTTGTCGGTTTCCTCAGCAAAATGCTCCTGTTCAAATCTCTGCTGTTCTAACAACTGGTGGAAACCCTGCAGAGGAAATAGCACGAGATAATGGAGTTCTGGCATTTATTTCCTTCTATATTTATGTATTTGTTTCATGGTTGTTTAATGCCATACCCAAGAATCTTTCACTTATACTTAATGTCAGCCACATCTATGGAAGAGAGAAACCAGACTATCCTCAATAAACCACCAGCCTTTGGCAAGTTTCCTACATATGGTGTACACATAAGCACACCATATTGGTGAAAACCAAGTGGTTAGAATGCACAAACTGCCTCAAGAGTACAGTTGACTGCTCACTGTCACCTATAACCCACAACCAGTGCTTACTGTCATCTATAACCCACAACCAGTGCTTACTGTCATCCATAACCCACAACCAGTGCTTACTGTCATCTATAACCCACAGCCAGTGCTTACTGTCATCTATAACCCACAACCAGTCCTTACTGTCATCTATAACCCACAGCAAGTGCTTACTGTCATCTATAACCCACAACCAGTGCTTACTGTCATCTATAACCCACAGCCAGTGCTTACTGTCATCTATAGCCCACAGCCAGTGCTTACTGTCATCTACAACCCACAACCAGTGCTTACTGTCATCTATAACCCACAACCAGTGCTTACTGTCATCTATAACCCACAACCAGTGCTTACTGTCATCTATAACCCACAGCCAGTGCTTACTGTCATCTATAATCCACAACCAGTGCTTACTATCATCTATAACCCACAACCAGTGCTTACTGTCATCTATAACCCACAACCAGTGCTTACTGTCATCTATAACCCACTGCCAGTGCTTACTGTCATCTATAACCCACTGCCAGTGCTTACTGTCATCTATAACCCACAACCAGTGCTTACTGTCATCTATAACCCACAGCCAGTGCTTACTGTCATCTATAACCCACAGCAAGTGCTTACTGTCACCTATAACCCACAGCAAGTGCTTACTGTCATCTATAACCCACAACCAGTGCTTACTGTCATCTATAACCCACAACCAGTGCTTACTGTCATCTATAACCCACTGCCAGTGCTTACTGTCATCTATAACCCACTGCCAGTGCTTACTGTCATCTATAACCCACAACCAGTGCTTACTGTCATCTATAACCCACAGCCAGTGCTTACTGTCATCTATAACCCACAGCAAGTGCTTACTGTCACCTATAACCCACAGCCAGTGCTTACTGTCATCTATAACCCACAACCAGTGCTTACTGTCATCTATAACCCACAACCAGTGCTTACTGTCATCTACAACCCACAGCCAAGGCTTACTGTCATCTATAACCCACAACCAGTGCTTACTGTCATCTACAACCCACAGCCAGTAAGGGCTGTTGAATTCAGTAATTCCCATTCCAAGGCCATTCAGTGATATAAAAATCCTTACATTTCATGTACTCGATTTCACGCCGATGTACATTGTATACATAATCCAATAAGTTTCTTCAAGGTAGAGTATAGATAAAAGGAAATAACAATGCATAGAGATCTAAGAATTAAGGAATTGATAAAAATTAATCACTTTTTCAGTTAAATAATCTATTCACCAAAAACATCTTTCCCTCATTACAACTCGACCCTGAATATCACACAGTCACAAATTTGTCACCCAAATTTTTTCACAAAGTTGTTGTTCCACATATTGTTTTTCAACCACTAAAGACCTTATTTGAATGGAATTCATGCATATAATTGTTATGAAAATGATGCTAAAACCTTTTTAAAGATGCAACCTTCACAATCTGTGCAGATTATTTCTCTACATTTCTCTCCAAATGCTTCAAAATGTTGGTTGCAGAGGTCATTGAAAAGGTAGGGTACATCTCCCAGGCTGCTGAAGTGGTATGTGAAGATCTATATACTATTATGGCACACCACTTATAACACGGCAGATTTGCCTTCCAACAACAGTAAGGCAATGAGGGAGAGATATGGCATATGTAAGCTTACCTCCACAAAGTTATCTGTACTAGTCTCTTTATCAGACATTGTGACGAAATGCTGACATTCCTTCTGATGTTTCGACATCAGTTTTCGCTGTCTCATTTCTCGTCTGTGGCGTAATTTCTCAGCAAGTTCTAGCTGACTTCTCTTATTCTCTGTTGATCAAAGTATATCCCATCCTCATTAATGTTCAATATATGATAAAAAGAGATGGCATGGTCAGTTTGATAAACGGAAATAAAACTTTTGTATTTATCAACAGTACAGTTGGAGATGTATACCAGAATACCAGAAAATAAAAGTAGGCAGTCCTACAACTGTTGCAGAGTTCACCATTTGACTGTAAAGAATTAAGACTCTATTACTAGTGGTAACCAAGTGAAAACCATCTTCCAATTATCTTCATCTTTTAAATATCCTTAATTTTCTCTTTTTATTTTGACATAGAAGAGCAGGTCACCTATTTAGGAGGAAACTGTGTTTTATTTTCTGAAGAAACGGTCATTTTGAACTGAAACTTTCATTGCAATTTAAACACATTTTTAAGTCAATTTTGGTGACAAAACTACATTGGTTGGATTGGCCAATTTCAGGGCTTAACAAAAAGTGTAACAAGTTTACACAAAATAGTGCCTTCAGAATATGCTTGAATAAATACCTTACAAACATGAAAAAAAGGTTGAAGAGTTACAGCATATGTACTACCAATATTGTGTTAAACCCTAATTATTCAATCATTCATTCATTTTTTATTTGTGTGAAAAATTTTGAGAGATTTGCTTCTCTATCAGTAACAAGAACCTGCTAAAAATCGCTCCTGTAGGTTTGTCAGGTTGTTTGAGTGTCCTGCCAGTATTTCATCCCGCTGCTTCTCCAAGAGTTTCCCATCCTGCACCATGTCCGTAATCACATTATCCAGGGACTCTTGTCGCAGCGTGAACTCCTCGTTATCGCCCTTGTCCTGGAGCTGCTTCATCAGTGCCAAATGCCGTCTACGTTTTAAACGCTCTTCCAGAGCCTACACAAAAGTAGGAAACACTTGTTAATGCATTATATAAATTCTCTGACCTTTAAGAATGTCTGTTTTATGTATATTTAGCCCCCTTTTTTAAATGAAGGAGTAGTTGACAGAATAAGCTCAATATATTCATTCCATATTTGTAGAAAGTAAGCAGTCTTCACCATACCCTTTTAAATGGTCCAACAAGCAATGTCAATCACGTATATGTACTAACAGGAGGCAGGGGAAGTTTAAAACTTCACCTATTGTCTGATAATGTCTTAGCTATTGAAAGGCAAGAATCTTTGCAGCATAGCCACAGCCTGCCCTATAGGTCAGTGTGCTATAAATCTTTAACCTTTTCAATCTACACTTTTTTTCAGAGAATTTATGCATACAATTATTATAAAAATGGCACTAAAAGGACTTGCTTATCTCTGCAAATTATTTCTTTACACCCCATATTTCTTTCGGAATGTTTCAAAATACTGGTCCCAGAGGCAGCTGAAAAGGTTGAAGAGTTATGGTAATCAAGGTTTCTAGGAGTGAAAAATTCCAAATAGTTTTCTCATTTTTAGCTCATGCTGGCTCTATGGTCATATGTGGGAAGGTGGGAAGGACAGGCTACCAGGGTTCTCTGTTCAAATCAAAATAAATAAATGTAGTCATACAAATCATCCTGAAAAGACAAAGCCAACTGATGAGATTTTTCCCTGCTATTCTGGTGAGGTTTCCGTACTGTACAGCAGTCTTATGTAATATTTCAATATCTGCAACTGCAGTATCAGCATGGTGCATGATTGTCAGTGTAATAAGAGTTACATGTCACAAAGAATTTCCCACATACTTATAGTTTTGTAATAATTGATTTTAAAATACATCAAACTTACTGCTGAACATCTTAGCCTTTCATTGGCTAGTTTTTCCTCCAGATTTGCCATATTACGCTTCAACTTCAGAAATAAAGCATCAACCTGTGGAAAGAAACAAAATTAAGCATGATAATAAAATAAATAAAAAATAAAAAGAAATTCAATATTTGTGACCCAAAAAAATCACATTGTCAACATCTTCTGTGATACGATAACATGAAATACAGTACAGAATAATGCGCCAAACTTTGCCAAGGGGTAGTAACTCCCAAAACGGACTAAGGGAGATAACTTTTAATCACTACAAACACATTTATGGCGTGACAATGTGTGAGAATTCAACATTAACCCCCTTGAATTTGAGATGCGGATGTGTAGTCTTCAAACATGACTAGTGTTTCCAAAAGATATTCAACAAGTTTATTTACGATTTTACGATATGGCTGTTCATGCTAATGTTCAGTTATAGTAGGGGCAGTTTACCTCTGCCTCTGTCAGCCCTGATGACTTTGTTAATTCTCCTCGTAATTTCTGTCTGTGTTCTTTTAATAAGTTTATCTGTAAGTAGAATGAAAAACATCAGTACATATAAACATCCTTTGCGTACTTGGGCTAAATTGAGGGAATATTAGTACATGGGAATATTAGTACATGTACTCATTTGACCTACAAATTTGGCATAAAAAGTATAAAAGTACAGGTATTGTTAGAGGCAAAGAAAGATCATAAAATATTATTTTGGTGCCCAAAACATACATTTAAAGAAACGCCCTAAAAACATCTTTCCATAACCAATTGAACTCTCACAAGCAGGTAAAATGAGTCACTGATGAACTTTTGGGTCAAATACAGTAAATCAAGAAAGATTTATAATTCTCAAACATCAATACATATACCTACCATCTTTTGATTATATTTTGGATCAAGCTTTTCTATTTCGTTTTCTAAAGCTTGTGGATCTTTCCCCCGCTTGGAATTCTTTTTTAGTTCCTATCAAATAAAAATACGACAGCAAAAGATGAACAAAATCATGATTTAGCGGTTATATACTTTGTGGAAAGGAAACAGATTTCTTCACAACCTACATCCTGTTTCTTTGTATGAAATCTTATTATGCACCAACCTGGGATTAAGACAGAAGACTATCCCATGTCCATATCCCACATCAGAGCCGTAAAAATACACACAGTAGCATGACATGAGACATAGGTGATAAACTGTCTGTTGTTTACTTCTGAATAATTCTCACTAAACTATACGAGAACACACTCTGAGACATTTGTAGGTTTTAGATATACATGTACATGTATTTACAATGCTAGCTATAAATCTAAATAATTTGTAACAAATGTCAGTTTTACATCAATCAAGTATTTTAGACTTTATTTTATTTATCCATAATAATCTATACATTCACTTAAATATTACTGTATTTCAGAGGTACACAAAGCCCTTAAAATGCTACTGTTACTCACCAGACTTACATTTTTCAGATAAGGATTTCATAATCCTTCACAAAATAACTATAAGGTGGATGAAATAATCAAAGTAAAGCAAAATGTGTCACTGGAAAAATGCTAAATATTAGGTGAAATACAGTATGCATATAAGGTGGCCAAAAATTTCCAGTAACGTACAATTCATATGTCATGTTGCAGATTAACTCACCTCAGTTTCTTCCTCTTTTTCTTTCTCACACATCTTTATTATATCATTCATGTCTTCTTCAGCTTTCTTCAGAAAGTTCTTACAGAAGTTTTCTTCAAGTTTATCCTTGTTTTTTAACTTGTTTAAGAGAATGCGCAAAACTCCTAAGAAAGCCTAAAATGACAGAAATGTTTTCAAATGTATTTTTCTCATTTACAAAAAAATAGCCATCCTAAAAAAAGCAAGCTTTTTAGATGTTAAATGGAGTATTCTTTTACACAGAAAGTTTCATATGTCAAAGTTTTCAATTACGTTACTTCTTACTTTACTTACCTCTTGTCTTTCTGTTTGAAAGCTTTTATCCACAGAAATTACAGCATCGAAATCTTGTGATATTAACTCTGCATCGGCTCCATCACTGCAAGACAGAAAACAACACTATAGGACATACCAGAAATACACTGCTCTGGGAAAGAATGAAAGAACATGTTGTAGGAGTTACATGTACAATATGGAATAAGCCTTTGTTGTATGACACCCTCAGTTTAGGGCATGCTTGTATACTGTAACCAACACACCAGACAAAAACCAAATTTGATACCTCAATGAGAAACGTTAAGAGCATGAGAAACTGTTCTACTGTAATACATAGGAAACGTACCTGTTATTCTGTACTAGCGCATCGGCCAAGCCACGACTGTTGACAACTTTCACATCTGAGATATCACCTTCCTCCTCGTCAATAGCCATTTTGTTCCTTGACTTCTTTGAACTCTTCCGTTTTCCCTTATCGACCAATTCAGCCTCAATATACATAGGGTAGTTGGTTTTCTGAAAGCCACAGAAGATTTGGGATATGGGATTCATCATGTTTGCGTAGAATATCACAACGTATATTTTATGTGAAGATTTTAAATTTTCTGAGAAAAGCAAGTTGAAAGACTAACTTAAAAAAATTCATATTTTTCTTCAGCAAATAAGAACTGCTTTTATTGTATCAGGGTGCATATAAGCTCAGTCTAGATGTACATCTGTGCTGGAGGAAATTTCCCATCAGTATAGTGGAAGACCTGTGAACTGGAAATCCAGAGGTCACTGGTTCAAATCCCCAGCTGGAAAATCCCCATCACAAATGTGATTTCACTATTAAAAAGCTACACTAGTTCTAAAGACTTTCTAATATTGGCTCATGGAATGGTAAATGTACCTAAATACCGAAAATGTGTCATTAATGTGGTTGTGTCATGACACTGATAGCCTTTAATCAGCTTGGTTGGTAAACCGTATTTCATATCAAACCTTTTTGCCTGCCTCAACATCCATCCCTCCCATGGATGTAGTGCCCTTCATCTGACGATACTCTCTCACGCTTACACCCATTTGGTCTGCCCCAGCCTCTTCCTCTTCCTGGTACTGAAAAGATACAGTTTCAATATTATTTTAATGCTGTTAGTATCACTCTTCCATATACTTAGATGTCATCATGCATGGCTTGATGTCTAAAACTATGTGTACTTTATTCCTGTGACATTGAGTGATGCATAAAACAAATAATGGACTAGGTATTCACCCTAACACAATGCAAAACAATATAACCAGTAAATTTTGTTCATATATTATTATACCAGTATATAGGCCTGCTTTATATTAAATACTGATGATAAATAAGGTGAGGAGAAATTAATCATACGGTACACATTATTTATCGATGATGTTTAAAAATTTGATAGATGAAGACAATAATTTCGGATGCCTCAGAAATCCAACTCTGACCTACTGCCAGATATCAATTATCATATACTGGTAAGTCTATACATAGGCGTATACATACATATACCGGTACCCTAAGTTATTATAGTCATGCATGCTTCGTTAATATTATATCATGTTTGGCTTACATGAATAGGTCTACCGTCCTTAAATTTCAGTATACCTTTTTCTTGGCGATATCTCGCAGACATGGTCGTGCACATATCGCCACAATGGCAGCTCCAATAATAAACCCAAACAGAAATCCCAGTCCCATCCATAAGCCGTCAGCCTGAAAAGTCTCATCGAAATACTTTACAACGATCGGCAAGCATGCGCTTGCGTTTGGCGAACCGCCCGGGAAATACTGAAAAAAGTTTGTATTTTGCGTAGTCCAGCTCATCTTGGCCTGCTTACACACTTATTAAATCATTCATACAAAAAGGAGTTGGAGGTAAAAAAAAAAAAAAAAACAAATTCGGCCGCACATCACTGGGTAGTGAGATCGTCTTCAAACGGGCAAGTTTAATCATCACCCGCCCATAGCTCTCTTGCGTATGAACCCCTACCGTCAGCACATCGGGCAAACGGAAAATCTCACAACTGTTCTTTTCATTAGATAACGTCTAAGTCTAAAAAAGCACCATTACTTCAATTATCAGGTAAATGCCAGTCATCAGTGTGATAAAACAAGATGATTGCCAAATTACTGCGGTATTGTTCGATTTCCTTCCATGTGGCCTTCGCTTTGCTCATTGTCAACGGCGTCAATGTTTGGTTGTTGTCAAGGCGGTTTTCAGTTCCCCAGTCAGTGCGCGCATGTGTGCACCAGTTAGATCAAAGGATTCACCACGGATTACCTCGAAACCGCCCGCAATCAACACGCGCGCTCATGTCTTGTAGAGGAGGGAGTTCACCTGTCATCGGGAAAAAAGGTTTGGAAGTTGACGTTTTTTTTTCTGTCAGTTGAGCGAGCTGATACAAATATGAATAGCGTTAGAGTAATGTGATGTTCATGGAAATGTAGAACTTGGTTATTTACTTGAGTTTTATTTTGATTAACCTGCTAAATAAAGCACTGGAAGAAATACCTATCTATAGACCTTGGCTGCTTCAATCCAGTTCTAATTCCAATGCCATTGCCACTATATATACAGCACATGTAGCTAGGCCTATGATATATGAGCAGAAAAACAGATAATCTCTATTTATGTACTTGACCCAATATCAGATGATCGAGCCAGCCATGTATAAATGGTTTACATTGTTATGTACACTTTGGTTTTAGTAAATAGCGCTGTGATGGCGTTCATATTGTAGACCAGTAGAATCTAAAACTTTTGTCCATCAACTAACTTTTAGTTTAATTCACCGAGCTAAATGATCTCCCTCTGTATTTAACCAATACGTGGACTAAATAGTACCGGTATAGTTGAAAAATGAAGATACATTTAAATACATGTGCATGCAGTTAACCATTTATCATATGAGAAGTTGTGAACAAAAGGTTCCATGAATTGACATTAATCTAGCACATAACAGCAACCTCAGCTTAAAAACTATATTAATATTAAGTTATGTGCTTGTCATATTTATTGTTCATGCTTATAGTCCTGTAGAGTATTTTATATCTTTCGGCAAATATAACATATCAAAGCATGAATTAGCATGGTTATATAGATTCCGATTTAGCTTATCTGTGCATGCCAGCCAGGGTGAGAGGATGATCATGTAGTGTTCTACAGTTGTTTTATTGTCAGTATAGAGTGTAGACCAGCTCATCCAGGCACACACCTGAGATCAGTCATCATGCAGGTGAAAGTCCTTATCTCTTCTTGATTAATTTTCCAAGCGTTTTCCATACATAGAGCCTGCTTGGTAATTGTTTTTCTTTCCCTTCTGGTTACATTGATCTTCTCTTGATAGGGCTGATGCCATTATATTTGCATGAGGCAGTCGACATTTGATCTGAACTACAAATAAAATATATGTATTCTATCCGAGTGCACTCAGTACAACAGTACATTCATGCTGCACAGTGGATTTTGGTAGGTCATTTGATGTCGATTTGTCCATGTCACGATGTGTATATATTTTTTTTTTACAAATTTATCATAGCATCCTAGTATTTTTTTTATTGGTTTCAGCTTTTTTGATGGAGAATCAGGGTTAATCTTGTGAGGTTTCTTTTTTTTTTTTCAAAAGAATTACAGCATGCTAATGCATATATTTTTTTCTTGGTTACAGCTTTGGTGATGGGGAATCTAGATTAAACTTGAAGATGAAGTCAGCTGCTGTATTACTGTTCTGCCTTGTCGCAGAGTTCAACCTACAAAATGTGGGTGCAGGAAAACATGTGATTGATGGAACGTCAGAAAACATTACAGCACAGCTTAATGTTACGACTACTGTGGATTCTGTCAGTGGAACACCGGCTCTCTACTCAGGGGAGACAATTCTCCTTGAGCTTGGTGTGGAAGTTTTGGCTAATGTCACAGGACTTGCAATTCAGCTGAACTATCCTGACAGGGTTTTCTCTTCAGCGAACCAAGGAGTTGATTTTCCACGTGAAGTTTCATTTTCAAAGGAAGGCTTTCTTAATAGTTTCAATATCAACAGTGTTGATGTCCAGGCCACTAACTTAATTAAGTATAATTTTGGTGATGCACTAGTGGGATCTGGTTATGGTTATTTTACTTTAACATGGAAATTCAACATGACAGCCGAATTTGTGGATGATTTGCCATTGATGGAGATTTCAGCAGTTGTTTATGATAGTCTGAACCAGGCAACACCCATTCTAAATTTAACCTCAATCGTGGCATACCTTGGTGCTGATTTGAAAGTAAATATAAGGTCCAGTTTGTCAGAAGTGGAGGCTGCTGACCAAGTTGATATCGTCATAGAAGTGGCTGTAGGCCTTGATGCTACAGACCCAGCGGAGGATACACAAGTAAGTATATAACCATGTTGTATGGGTACAGTGTACATATATCTGTGCCTCATCAGCAGGGGATATGGGTTCAAATCCACGTGGGTCATGCTGAAGACTTGACAGTCTTTGCTTTGTATGCTTGGTGTGTTAGTAGGGGATAGGCTTCTAATTAGTTGACCTGTTGCTAGTATACTGTGGCTAAATTGCATGTACATATGTTAGCTTTTCTTGCCATGCTCCATCTTGGGTAAAAAAAAAATGAACTCTAAAATCTTACAAAAGGAGTTACGATGGAGTCCCAAGTTGAGTTCTGTTTCTTTTCATTACTTAATACAGAGAAAATTATGGATTCTGACATGTGGCAGAACATTTGTTTTTTATTCATTTGTTTGTCTTGTTTATTTTTTTGTCTGTTTGTTCTGTTAGTTTGTATTTTTGTTTTCCTTGTTCATTTTGCTTTTGTTTAATTGTTTTGTTTGATCAGGGTTTAAAAAATGTCACTTTCAACAACATGAAATATTATTCTAAGTATTTCTGGTCTTATATCGTGATGATGTCATCAAACACAGTGTCCCATCCTATCATACGATACATCAAAATTTACACAGGGCCAACCCTTCGTGCTGAGCATCAAGCCAGGTAGAACCAAGGTTAACGATTTTGATTTACTTCAGACTGAGCCCTGGGGCCAATTCCACAAAGCCATTTCAGACTTAAATCAAGGTTTGAAATGCGATTATAAGCTTATTTGGGGCTTTAAACTTAATATTTAGTCCACCTCATCGATGTTCTCTTCAGATGTGTCAAGATTTCAACCTCCAGTATCAAAAACTAAGAATCATAAAGAGTTTTTAAATTTTTAACTTCAGTCAGAAATGGCTTTGTGGAATCAACCCATGGGCTCTATCACTTACATGGCAGCTCCTGCTTCTGCCTTAATAATGCACATGTACTGTATAAGCACATCCAACTGAACAATTGTGAGTTGATTGATATCACCTGATTGTGTGTGCACATGTAATTTTTTTTTGTCATCACGTGTAATTGTTTTTTTTTGTCAGGTCCAGGTCATGCTTGGTAATAGTTTGACTGCAGGACCTATCCAGTACTTTGTCGGTACATCTCTGGTTGATAATTCCTCATCTGCGGTGATAAGCCGAGAAGATCTGGCCTCCACAGGCCTGACAGGCCTGACCCTCAACGCCTCACACTCCCTATACATCATCACTCAGGGTGTGATTAAGGACACAGTGGAACTGAACCATGTCATTCCAATAAATGTACACCTGGCTTACTTTGATGGAAATCGATCAGGTAATGTTACAGCTACCTGCTACCTGATTAGTGTCTAATCAAAGATGAATTGGGAATGATCAATAGCAAATGTTTAGAAACTTAAGGCGTGAAATAAAAAGTTGATTGTTTAGGGTAAGCTACCTACTTACTGAAAAACCAGTGACCTAAAAAAAATTCTTAATATTCAAACCTTTCACTTTTCAGTATAAATTGAAAATAGATAGCTTTTGATTTGGTGAATTTACACATCATCGTTTCATGTACAGTTCATTTTCATGGCTTCACAAGAATCCAATTACATACTGTAACCAACGCAGTCTGTATAATGTCTGTTTTTGCTTGTGTTTAACCACAGCTCTAATATATATCCATTTAATTAATTATTTACAGCTCCTGAAATAAAGAAGACATTTGATTATTTCGGACTGAACACAAAATCTCCTGTAGTGACTGTTAACCCACCCAATCTGAACCCTGAGTTACCACTGGGTTATCCGGTCACCATGGAAATCAGCATTGTCATGGGAAAGGGAAAACTTACAGGGCTGCATGTTAAAATGGGTAAAATGAATTTACAGATAATCTTAGATCTAGAAATATGCTGCAATTTTTACAATACAAAAGTAAGATATAAAAATCAACAGGTTTGAACAAAAGCAATCAGTTTGAAACATATAAGTGTGTGTTTCTAAGAAAGAAAAAATATATATAAGACATGTATCTTGGTACATAGAAGTGATTTATTCACCTTACATGCTTTACATTCAAATAAAGTAAAGAAAAGTTCTGGTAAGTCTGTGATTGTCGTGGAAAAAAAGTAAGTGTGATAAAACGATGTAAATTGTTCTCCTTTTAATACTGGTAAACTGGTATGTACCTGTGAATCAAGTCTGAGAGCATCATTCATAGTGCTGGATGTGACCAGAAATAACTCAGCTCTGCACACTTTTGTTACAGATGGTACCACAGATACAACTGCCGGTCTGTCCTTGTCTGTTGCTCCGGTTTCCGTTGATTCCCCATCCGGTATCACAGTGACAGACAAACCAGTCGACTATTCCCGCCGCAGGCGTGCCACGACTGTGTCAGACACAGTGCTTCTGGGAACTTTCTACAACCCAAGCCTTAATCCTGTTAACACACCTATCACAATTACAGTAGGTGGAATCAACCTGAGTTAGCCAGGGCTGTTCTCACAAAATATTGTTTTAATCTGTTGTCTGACAACCTGTTTTTCTTCGCAGAAAAGTTGTATAAAAAAGGATGCATTTGTAAGATCTGTTATACTGATAACCTGGTCAGAATATGTAAAATTATATCAGTGAAGTCCAATAGCAAAGAAAGAAATGAATTAAACAAATTGCTGCCTGTTCGTGTTCATTTTAATTTTACGTGACCTCAATGCGGAATTTTGTTCATTTTTAACTTTTTTACTTGCCTTTTTGTAATTTTGTTGAGTTGTTTAATTTACTTAGATTACTGAGTTTCTGATAACTTGTGATACCGGTGATAAATATCACCCTACCAGTATGTATGTATATGAACAGGTATATATATCTTGGTGGTGTTGTTCTTTCAGATCAGCTTCCGTGTGTCATCATCTAACCCTAACCCTCCCGCTAACCTGCCAATGTCACTCCTAGGTCAGCTGCAGGGTCAGATGTTTGGAACATCAACCACATTCCTGTCCACAAGTGTGACACTGATCAAGTCTCTGACTCTGTCTAAATCTGTACAGGTGAGAAAACTCATGATAACCCATGATTTTTGTAAAGAATCCTGTATATTGGCCATGTAACTTTTCACAACTAGTGAAAAGTCATTCAACTTTTAATGAAAATGTTTCATGAATTTGATCATTAGAGAGAAAAATTCAGAGTTACACTGAGAACTATGTTTTCCTCCACCCCAAAAACTGACCACCATAAAACATCAAGTCAAAAATTAATGAGTCTGAAGTTGAATAAGCAAATAAATAAATGAAACATTAGGCATGAAAATCGCTTCCAAAAAATACGCAAAATACTGCATTTCAAGTGACTTTTGAGGTAAAATTGATGGGTCGAAAAAGAAGAGACTTTGCCAAACCCTCGTCTTTTAGTTAATAGATGGCACATCGAACCCCAACAAGGTACTGTTTGAGGTTGTTGTTGAACAGCCCTCATCTTCCAGCCTCTCAGCATACAATCTGCGGCTTCGTGACAACTCCTTACCTGGAATGCAGGCTAGCACTGTGGACAACTTTTTCTACAACAGCGGTCCAGCCGGATCCAACCTTGTCGTGTTCAACAAGAATAGAAATTTCCTCTTCACTGCTCCAAATTTACCATGTGAGTGTAATACTCTATGAATATCAGCCAGAAGTGCCGAGTCGAACATAGTTGTGTTGATGTCATTATGACATAGAATCGCCAACTTCAGGTAAATGCCATAAATTTAATGTGTCATTTGACATTTTTTGGAATATAATTTACTGACAAGAAACTCTATAATGAAGTCAGGTGTAATCAGTAACTTCATGTACATTAATATCATTTTAAGGGGAAATTGTAAATAGTCCATCAAAGCTTGTTCAGATCAAATTTTATCAGGCTTTTAGTTGTTTTCCTTATAACAAGGAAACTAGATGTAGATAATTTTGTTTAATCAAGTTGTGTTGCTTTTTTTCTGATAACGCAGAAATTAGATGTAGGATCACAAGTTTGTCTGTACTTTCAGTGTGGTCAGGCCTTAAAGTTATGTAGTGTGACTTGCTATGTTTCGTTTGATTTTTAGTATACAAATAAAATTGAACATCATGCGTTAAAGCTTGTTGAACTGTGTACATTGGTGTAACAAATAACACTTTGTGAACAGGGCTTTGCATTGCTGAGGTATAATAATGTAAGTATTTGACTGTTGCTATTTTGTGTTTCAGCTGGTGAAAATATGACCTTGAGGTATTCAGCCGTTACAGATGACGAGGATGAAGTCAATGAAGATCTGAAACTTGTGTATTATGAAGCGAGTGTGACATTCTATACATATGACAGTGCTTCCTATGTAAGTTGGTAATTTACTTTTGTAAAACTTTTGAATTTATGCATATACACATGTTGCTGAAAATATCATTGTTGGCGTAGTTTTTCAAAGTGTAAAATGCTTGAGATCATCACTAATATTGTTACATTTTAGATTCCATTTCACACTGCTTAGGCTTCTACTTTACTTCAGAATTTTTGCCAACAATCTGATAAGGTTACATGGTTTTCTGTGGGCTTTGCCTAGTTACTTCATCCACCCCCCAGAGTCATGTAATAAAAAAGTATTAGTGGATAGGGTATAAACATATCAATCAAATAAATTTAAAAAACTAAATATCATAAAGAAACTGTGTATATTGTAACTGTTGTCAGTTGAAATAATGTACATATATAAATTAAGTCAAACCTAACCTTAAATGGATTTTTTTAGAAAGTCAAAATGAAGGTAACACTGTGGTGAGGTATTATTAACTCATTTCTTATTTTCCATTCCTTATTCAGCCACCTGAAGCTGCCATTGAACTGAAGGGATATGCCTGCATCCTGAGGGAATTTATTGTTGAAACATCAGTTTGTATTTTTGTACCATTCATGATTTCATGCAATATTTTAGTTTTATAGATTCTTGTGCCGTGATAAAATTTAAACTGAACTAAATAATACACATATGTCCGTTCATGCAGATATATTCAGTATTGGATAGGTATAGAGGTATTCAAATGCAAGGGGAGATAACTAAACTGGATCGTACGAAGGGGTACAACTGATATTTTTGTGCCAAAATATGTTCACAAAAATCCAGTTAAATTAGATGTTTTCTGGAAATTGATGATGTTTCAGTCAGAAATCTTTAGCTTATTTGTGAACTGCATAATAACTGCCCAATGCATGTTGGCTTTAAAAGCGATACACTTAACTTTATACATGTGTATTTCTTTTATATTTGTAGATTTTCTACCAGCAGGGCTTGGCAGCTCTCACATTTTTCATTGCCCTGATCGTCGGTGCTTTGGTGGTCATCCTCATCATCTTTATTCTTATTCGTGTTTGCAAGAAAAACCTCACAGGCTCCATAACTCCTAATTCAGCTGTTGATGTAAGTTATTGGTGAGCTGTATTTTCACAAGTATTACTACAGTACTTCAACATTTTCACATGTTTGCAAGGTGTTTATTCAAGCATATTCTGTGTTGAATGAATACTTTAATTATACTTTTTGTGAAGCTCAGAAACTGGCCAATCCAACCAATGTAGTTTTGTCTCCAAAACAAAAATGTGCATGAATTGCACTGAACGTTGGTCTTTCACATTCGAAAAGGTTGAGGAATTAGCCTACATAATAATTCCTTTATTTCTGTGATTAACAAAGCTGAAAACTACCTAAAATTACTGTGATAACATGATGTGGTAAATATAATAAGGGTAAGTTAAATATAACAAGGAGTCTCGATCACTTCAAATGTTAATTGTTTAGGTTTATTTAGACAATTTCTATTATTGTTTATGCTTTTTTTTTCTTTCAACATATACTCTTTTTTTTCCCTCAGGACATGGTGAAAGACAAAGGAAATCGTCTGTTAGTTGATTCCTCGTACATGAGAAAAGGTGGCAATACCATAACTGATTTAAGGTAAAACAACAAAACAGAATGAAAAGTGGTGTATAAGGAAGGGTAGATCGAAATGTTAATAGACAAATAGGCACATTGTAAAATCATTTGACCTGATCATAGACCAAGCGATATAAAGCATTGTTCCTAAAGACCCTTAGCTGAGGTCACTGCTTCCAAATCTAACTCAGTCATCCATGCTCAGCTTTGCATTGAGATGTTAGTATATGTAATAGAAAATACAAAGATAAAAAAAAAAGAGTTTTCTTCATCTGCAAATCTGTTGATGGCTAAATACATTTTACACGGATTTCAGTTTTAGTTAGGCAGTCTCATGGAAAGAACTTATTCTGGGAGTTGTTTAATTGCCAGCTGGATATAAAGTTATATAAATGACATTGTTATCTTTGTTTCAGCATGGTTGGAGTAAATGATAGCATTGTTTCAGTTCTGGCACTGAAGGATAAATTACAGATGTACAGAGAAATTGACAAGTGAGTTAAAAATTAATCACATCTTATATATTTACACTTTGCAAAGATGTCATGTGGTTTAGAAGGTGCCAAAAGGAGTAGTACCCAAATTTGCTGAGTAGAAAATATATTGGTATTATTTTTTTTGGTGATTTATCGCCCTCTACCCATAAGTCTGACTTCCATTGTAAAGGTGAAAAATTCTTGAGAATATCAAATATTAAAAAAAGGTGAATGTTTCCGTCTCTAGGATTTTGTGCTCTTGCCAAAGAAAATATCAGAAACAGTGTAAAATGACTTTAAAATAAAGATAAATTCCCTTGCCCCAAGCCTGGATATCCTGAGTACGATAACCGTGGATACAGAGATAGAGGCCGAGCGTAACAAATCCATGAATGACGCCAGCGTGTTACTGATCCGGGGATTGAGAGTCAACAACGATATCACCAAGGACACAGAGGACAAAGCAGTAGGGATGTTTCAAGCTAATGAGCGCAACCTTGAAAAGAGGTTAGCAGAGGAATACAGACTGGACTCAAATATTATCTTCAAGGATATCAGCATAAAAAACAAGGTTAGTTTTTTTAAATATTATGGCTGTGATCTATGGCTGAGTTTTAATTAAGACGTGATCCCTTTCACTAAATCACAATATAAAACTCTGTGAAAGTGATGTTTTCAGGTTGTTTAGTCCTGTTTTGGGGTAAAAAAAAATCATGTACAATAACCTTTGATTCTGTTGAGAAATTTTTAGAATAAAATGTCCAATAATTTTAATAGGCTGAACGTAGTGACCATTTGATTGATGGTAAAAAAAAATGGATGATGAGCAAAAAAAAAAAGGATTTTGCTAAATATCTGTATGTAGTCATAGATTTTGTATCAGTCAGTGTTATATACATAGTTGTGTTGTTTCTACAGCAGTGTGTGATATCTTATGTGATGTACATCATTCTTTGATAGAATAAGTTGTCTGAGTTGATCAAGCATCAGAGTGAAGAGAAGCGGAGAGTGGTGGAGGAGACAGCTGCCATGGAGGAGAAGGTGAGAGGCATTAAAGTCAGAAATGGTTAGAAATATAATTATCCGATCAACCATGGTTATATTAACTTTGATTTTGAAGGAGGACCCTTTACTGACCAAGTACAATTATGGGATTTCTCAGAAGAGTATTCTTTAACTGGTGAGGTGAAGTAGTCTTTAGAGCCCGTTAGGAAGGTACCTGGTGAAGATTTGTTGTTTTTTAATCCATGAACCTGATCGTCATCACATACCTGAAATGTTTTTGTAGTGCAGATTGAAACAAAGAAATAAATACATAAACTGATTGGCAGGATCGCCGTGAGCTGATGGATATGATGGACCAGCAGCATGAGTCAGAACAAAACGAGGTCACCTATAAGCTGAAATTGGAGCAGGACGAGTTAACAGAGAAACTGAGAAAGGTAAAAAACATGAAGCTAGCTGACAATTTCTTTGTGAGCTTTTAGTGTTTTTAGATGTGCACAAGGTGTACCAAGAAAACCTCCTACATATATTTTGCTATTAAGATTCAAATTCTCAACTCTGTAACTCTTTGGCTTCTTTATTATTTTTGTACAATATTAATAACATTAAGAGATCAGCATTCAGGATTTTCCTAAGTGTTTTTAAGTGTTTCACATAAAATAATCCGCTTTTAACATTATATTGTGATTATTTGACACAGGATAAGTGATTGTCTTTTCAGTGATTCAAGGAAAAGAATGTATATGTAGTATCTGTGTAATATATGAAGTATATAAAAATATGGTTTTATAATTATGTACATTATTACACAGTGCATGTGCAATTACATCTACCTTCCAACATATGATGTTGATATACCCATAATCGTTCGTGACCATATGTGGCATTAACGCATCTTTTTCATTGGTTTATCCAGGAATATGCTGTTAGGAAGAGAATGGGTTTGAAAGAATTACAGCAGCAGCTTATCAACGAAACGGTCAGCCAGGGTAAGCTGAACGAGCAGCAAGCTGATTGGTTGATAAAGGAGCACCAGAAGGTGCAGGCGGCCATAGACAAGATGTATGACGATGAGATTTCCAGACAGAGAATGAGTCTGGAGGAGAAACTAGCAAGGAGGAGGGCACTTGCTCATGCCAGTGTGAGTTTTACCTGCTCTCAAATAATTAGGTTGCGTTAAAATGGGTGTTACTCTGCAAACATACACAGATCATTAAGTTTAAACATGTAGTTAACATATTTTAGGTAATAACTGTATTTATAATAGTGTTTGTGTAGGTTTTTTTCCTTCAATTTCAGGAATGCACAGGTAGTTATTTGAACTTGAATTTGCTTAGACTTTCATCAAACATTACTACTTAGACATTCACCATATTATTTAGATTTAAATGTTAATGATTCTAATTTACTCCTTCATGGTTATGATTTGTTAAGATTTTCATCATGATTGTTGATTACTTTATACATCTTCTCAGTAGACGGCGTGCAAACGTTTCTTCCATGAACTGACTGAATCCTGAATCTCCGTAAGAGTAATTTCTTTTCCAGCAGTCCTCGATGCATGCTTTTTAGTCATCCTCAGTGAATTTTTCCCTGTACGACCCTTATGACACTTGACAGGTGATGCAATGTAGGTCCTCGAAACGTGCATTTTTGAGGCTATGTTTTCATTTTAATCCTGTGTACAGTCTACTTAAGCTATGACCTTGAAAATTGGTCAGTGTATTAACAAAATCATGCCATTTGAATGTCTAAAGTTTGAAAGGGTTTGAACAAAGGATATTGGAGCAAAGCAGCATCAAAGTACGGCCCATTTTTTTATGGCCACCCGATATATATAGTGATTACTGTTTAGACTCTGTTTAGACATTGTTATTTAGACTTTGATTGTGATAATTGCTTGGACTTTCATTTTAACCATTGTTTACACTTTCATGCTGATTGTTAAGATTTTAATCATGATATTTGTTTAGACTTTCATGCAGAAGTGATAGTTGTTTATGGACTCATTGTCACTTTGAGTTAGACCTTTCATAGGGTTAATGCTCAGACTTTCATTACCGTCATTGTTAACACAGGTTAATGCTCAGACTTTCATTGCCATCATTGTTAACATTGAGGTTAATGCTCAGACCATCGTTGTTAACATTGAGGTTAATGCTCAGACTTTCATAGCCATCATTGTTAACATTGAGGTTAATGCTCAGACTTTCATTGCCATCATTGTTAACTTTTGACCAGGATATGCAGGAGGATGATGAGAGTGATATCCTGAACACCATGGCCGGTCACCAGTTACAGACCATCAAGGACATAAAAAAGTATGTCTCTTGTGCTGTTTTCATGTGTTGATACTATGGTGTGTTTTCATAAAATGTTGGAGTCCTTCCTGGCTTGGCCTGAATTGTTCATTTGGTGTGTTCACCCACACCAATTGGCAGAATAAATCCTCCTCAGTTTTGGGGCTGGGTATAAAAATAAAACTGAAAGTCAAATAATTTGTGAGAAATGCGGACGGTACTAGTAGTTGATTCTGTTAAAGACAATATTGATGTGATCGGAAATCCTTGAAAAGCAGGAAAATCTCTGAAGACATCATAATCTGACAAAAGATGGATTTTCAGTTTTATTTGTATTCTATTTTTGGACTTGTTAGAATAGACTCGTCCATAAAACAATAATTTTATTAAACTGGTGTTGTCAAATGCATCATCATTACTTCTACTGTTGTCAGTGAAAAAATCAACTGATTTTGTTGTAGTCAATGTGTATTTTTAATATTTTCAGAAATAGTATCTGTGTGTTAATTAGTTTAACTTTGATGTTTGACAGGAAGAGAGCCATGTCTGCAGCATCAGCCGAGCAGTACATTGAGAAGCTGAAGTCTGACATGTTACAGCTGAAGAATCAGATGGACAGGGAGCGGACAAAGCAGGAGCAGGAACTGCATCAGAGGCTGAGTGCCCTCAAGGCCAAGAAACTAGCTGAACTGGTAGACCTTTATTGTTACAGTTGTAGTTAATATGTGAAATACAGTATTTGATGGTGTACATAACAAACAAATTTATTCTTACTGGGTTGCCTTGAAAGATGATTTAAGCCATCTAGTTTACCTACATGTAGGAACATTATTTTAAGAGAAACACAAAATACGATCAAATTATAATACCACATCATATTCAGATCTGTAAATATTTATTTATTTATTTGATTGGTGTTTTACGCAGTACTCAAGAATATTTCAGTTATATGATGGCGGCCAGCATTATGGTGGGTGGAAACCGGGCAGAGCCCGGGGGAAACCCATGACCATCCGCAGGTTGCTGGCAGACCTTCCCACATACGACCGGAGAGAAAGCCAGCTTGAGCTGGACTTGAACTCACAGCGACTGCATTGGTGAGAGACTGCTGGGTCATTATGCCGCGCTAGCAATCTAACCGTGCCACAAAGATCCCTAGATCTGTAAATATGACAGGTTTTCTATGATGCTGAAAGTGTCATATGTATTTCATTGTACTGTGTTACTGGTTGGTAACTTGTGTGTAAATAAATAACCTAAAATTTCATGCATTACTAAGTTGCTCATTTTTCCGGATTCTGAGAGTTCTATTAAGTTTAGAAAGGTGATTTGAGAGGTGTTTGGAAGGTGGGATGATATTCCACTAGGAAAATGTAAGTTTAAGCACCAGAATTAATCTCATGACATTTATTTGCCTCTAAAAATGCTCTTTTGTGGTGGAATTTTTAGGTGATTTAGGGCATTGTATGTGGAATATGACATTTACATGTAGGTCAAAGGCAAATGTCATTCCTACAACACCAAAATGACACTATTGTACTGTGGTAAATGACACACCTTTTCTAGTTTCTCAGTCATTTCATTTGTATTTATAGGCTAAAAAACAGGAAGAAGAACTGAATAATTTCAACAAGAAGAATCAAGAACAGCAAACAGATGGTCCTGTGGGTAAGTCCATTTGAAAACCTTACCATTTCAGGCACAATTGATTCATTAACCTAACTGATAAAAGAATAGACTAA
Source organism: Liolophura sinensis (assembly GCF_032854445.1). Taxonomy (NCBI): domain Eukaryota; kingdom Metazoa; phylum Mollusca; class Polyplacophora; order Chitonida; family Chitonidae; genus Liolophura; species Liolophura sinensis. The sequence goes on from NC_088300.1 coordinate 60,989,052, forward strand.
TACATGGTTACCATTGAAAAGGATTTCTTGCCCTATATCTTTGTTTGTGCCTCAAATTTACTATTGGAAAGTTATAAACTTAATCAAGTATCATAAGATGGACTATTTCTACATATATCTTTGATTTTTTTGATATTTGAATATAAAAATGTTTTTGTGGGAATTAATGCGGAAATCAAGCTAAAATGGTCCAGAGGAATGAGAATGTTACATCAGAAAAGGTATGCTGTGACAGTGTTTACTGGTATGTTTTTGTATATTGTGCAATTCTGTTCTTCACTGAAGATCCGCTGTCATACATCGGAGCACGGCAGCAGAAGATGTCAGAGATCCGCAGTGAGAAAGATGAAATAGAGAGTGAGATGGACATGGAACATGCGGCTGAACTCCAGAGTCTAAGGAAATCACTGGGTCAGCAGACAGAGAGGCAGATGCAAACTATGGAGGACCAGACACTAGAGAAACTCAAGGCAGAAACAGGTAAAAAGATCAGCGCAAAGGAATTACTGTATTTGCTCCAAAATATGGCACGAAAAGCACATTTTTAAAACCAATCACAGTGTGATGAGTCTTTAGACTTTCCAGTAGGGTATGATCTTTTTTTTCCAAGCAGTTCTCATGATACCATGGAAAATAATGAACCTGTCAAACATGACAGCTCCTTATAAATAAACCCAAGTTGAGATGGAAGCAGGGTGTGGCTCAGTGGTTAACCACTGACCATTGACATATGGGGTGAGGGTTTTATCCTAACCTGGGACAGGGGATTTCTAGATTTCCTCGCTCTCGTTGTTCCATGTAGCATTTGACATCACTGCTGGGGCTGGTCTTTCGTTCCATTGAACTTGTCTTCTGCCAATGAGTCATGTAAAGACTGCACCTCACAATTAAGTGAGAAGTTCATCCGTCATTTATCAATGGCAGCCTGTTTATCCCGGCTACTCCGATTTCCTCCACGTGTAAAACTAACTCCCACCGCATACACAAGAATATGTAGGTGAAGTTATGTGTGGTTTACTGTTAGTGACAATAACTTGACGGCATTTTTCACCTAAGTACTGTTGTTAGGTGATCAGTTAGTGAAAAACTCAATGATTTGTACATTTTGTAAATCCAGACCTAACAGATGACCAGGTGAGGAAAATCCTGAAACAACATGAACAAGACACAGAGAGAATGAAGAATAGTCAGCAAGCAGAGAGAGAGGCTCAGAGACAAAAACTCAGGGTGAGTGAATGAGTGGAAAAAGTAAATTATTGTCATTTATTTTCTCTTCAGAATTCACATCTACTTCATTTAACTATTTATGTATTTAATTGGTGTTGAACATGATGCTCAAGAATTTTTCACTTAAATGACGATGGTCAGGACCCATAGACACCAAACGTCTTAAGGCTTCAGTCAAAATTTCAACCACATTTACAGCTAAAATATTTTGCTCTAGGAAGTTTAAAATTTATACACTGACTCTTTATCAAATACAAGAGTTGTGTCTCGTTCTGAGTTTGGCCTTTATACCACTTGCAATTGATGACTTAAGTCATAGATTGGATGATAAATATGAGACCAGGTTTATAGGGGGAGGAAACCATTGACCCATCGGGCACAGAACAAACCTCCAGACTAAAAGCTGCAGCCAAGACAGATTATTCAAAGGTTGTTACTGATCAAAAGTTGTTACTGATGGTTTTACGTTTAAGCATTGTTGCAAAGACAAGAGAATATCTCAGTTTTAGAAATTTCAATTTAGAATAAGGCAAATTGAGAATAAACATAATCCTGGATGACATCATTTTTGCAAAAATTAATACAGCAGTTGGAAAATAATGAACCTGTCAAACGTGACAGCTCCATATAAATAGACCCAAGTTGAGATGGAAGCAGGGTGTGGCTCAATGGTTAACCACTGACCATTGACACATGGGGTGAGGGTTTTATCCTTACCTGGGACAGGGGATTTTTAGATTGACCATTGACCCATCGGGCACAGAATAAACCTCCAGATTTAAAATTGCAAAGACGAGAATATCTCACTTTTAGTAATTTAAATTTAGAATAAGGCAAATTGACTAAGCTAGCACAGTCAAAACTAAAACCACATGAGGCATTCAGCTTTCTGAAATAAATTCCCTTGTATTCGCTGACTTGGAAATGGATTGAAGAAATGGATCTGGTTAATTGGTACCTTATCCTTCTTGCAGTGACATATATCATGGTTGTGTTTTGTTTTGTTTTTTCAGGAAAAATTGATTAAGAATAAACAGGAAGCCTCACAGAGAAGAGAAGAGGAGCGGTTAGAACAAGAACAGCTCAGAGAACATGAAACAAATGTGGTTCAGTTAGTACTAAGCATTTATTTATCTTACATTCTCTTTTCTCTTTCTATAATTTGATATGGAAAGTACATCATGCAACAACACAACCGTTACAAATCCCACCAATTTTAAGTCGGAAATGCTGAAGATCATGTGGAATTTGTGGAACAAAATTACAGGTAAATTGTATGGAATTTTTCACCATTTAATTCCCCTGCTGTGCAAATTTTAGCAGACAACAGTGATTAGTTAGTGAAAAATTATTAAAAAAAAAAAATTATGTAATTTACTATTAATCAAATAAAATTTCACGACTTTTGCTGACTTAGTACAGCAGGGTGATCGGTGAAACATTCAATGAAATTATAGATTATTTACTGTAATTTGACGATTTTTATATCTGCATGTAATTTTATGGCTTGTGAAACTCGCATATATTTTCATCGGAGTCTATCACCTTAAATGATAATCCTCTTTTTGAACCATTATATATAGTGTTAACTCTGACTAGGCATTATATGAATTGTATTATTAATGTTTCTAAACTATGAAGTGTTTACACCGCACAGAAAACTCATCAACAATCAGCTGTCAATGAGTGAAGCTGAACGAGACAAAATTCTGAAAGAACATGAAAAACAGATGGTTCAGTTGGAGAACAGGTGAGTTTATACATGTATTTTTCTATTATATACCTATACAATGTTTATTTATTTCCTGTTAATTAATGCTTGAGTGCTTTTTCACTAGTTTTTACTTTGCGTATTCTTCAAATATTTATCTAGTTATGTATCAGTTGGCAGTCGTAAGTTGTGTACATTACCAGATTTTGATGGGAAGATTATTGTTATCTTTTCATTTTCAGTCTTACGCTGAATAAATTACGACAGAAAAAAAATGTTGGAAGAGAAATTGCAGAAAAAAGGTCACAGCAAATGGAAAAGCTTCAAATGAAACAGAATAGAGAATATAAGGTATGTAAAATCCAATTTTTATTTTGACCAGATGGATTTTGTGAGATTTTTGTCACCAAATGATGTACATACATGTAAGTTACATGTAAGAAACTGTTATCACATAATTTGTGCATAAATATTATTCCTGGCTTATGTAAAAACCTAGAAACTAAACTAAAGACAAAACTGCTGTCTTTTAATTTTATAACAATATTATAAATCAAATCCGTTTTAATTTGAACAGAAATTGAGACAAACACTGGAGAACAATGGAGAAGAATCTGATGAAGAAGGCGTGAAAGTTCAGCTGGCCATGATGAAAACGTCACACTGAGCAGAAACTGGCTGTGATACAGGGCCAGAGGATGGACATTGATACAGAATTAGAGGGGGTAAGGCATGGGTGGGTAAGGTGTGGGTGGGAGTGTGGGTAAGGTGTGGTTGGGGATGTGGGTAAGGTGTGGGTGGGAATGTGGGTAAGGCATGGGTGGGAATGTGGGTATGTAGATAATGTTTAGGCTGGAATGTAGGTAGGGTTTGGGTGGGAATGTGGGTAAGTTGTGCAGATGTGGATTCGGCATATGGTTTACATGGGCGAGAGAGGGTATGTGTGACTGGGTTTGATACAGAGGCAAAGTATAGCCTTGATACAGTGTTAATTGTTGGTGTGGAGTGAAGTTTAGGAGTAAACAATATACATGTACGTGAATGCTTTTTTGTTGTTGTTTATTTTGTTTAGATTCGTATAGAAATGATGAAGGAAAGAGCTGTAGCTTTGAAAGAGCAAGAGGAGCAACTTGGTGCCATGTTAGCCACTTTGCAGATGGAGAAGGCCAGAGAGGTGGGTTATGTTGCTGCTCAGAATATGGAAATGTTTATTTTGCTTTTTGGCTAGCGATGAAGACCAAATGATGAAGAATATCACAAAAATGTTTCACTTCTGAATTACATTCATGTACTTTGTGCTCAGTATTGAGAGGATATATTATATTTATATATTTTATATTTGATTGGTGTTTTATGCCTTACTCAAGAATATTTCGCTTATACGACGGAAACCGGGCAGAGGCCGGGGGAAACTCAGGACCATCTGCAGGTTGCTGGGAGCTGGGATATATTATAAGAACTGGTCAGACTGGTGTTAGTAAAATGTGGAATGCCCTCTCTGGGGACTTCAGCAAGATAGCTGAGTGAGGTGCCGCTGTGTGATATTTCCAAAATAAAGTTGAAATGAGAAAAAAGGGCAGGTTCAGAGATGTAGATGTGCAGTGAGGTTCTCCGTCTGAATTCATCTTCCCTCTAGCTGGGTCACTGTGTTACATCAAAAGTTTGTTAGGTGGATTAATATAATGTTGCACAAAATCAGGGTTTTTTTTAACAGAAAGAATAGCTGTCAGTTTGAGATGTAGTTGAAAATCGAATTCCGCACATTGCACATGCACAAATGTAGTTATAAAGTTTGTTATGCAGCTCATGCTTGCTTCCTCTCCAGTCATGCATGGAAAGGTCTGTCAAGAAATGAATAAATTAATATGTATGTATGTCTCAAGCAATGTATTGACTGTTTATTGCACTGTTGTGTCCACAGTTGGCAAAGATAGAGCAGCAACAAAAGGCCATCAACAACCTGAAGCTGAACCTGATGGATGATCTGACTGATAGGGGTGTACTCTCTAACCCAGAGTGCCAGAGGGTCATTGACGTTCATAAACAGGCAGGACAGTTTTCTCTACATCCACAAATTCATATGTTACACTTCAAAATGAATTCCCAAGTTGCTAGTACTCACTACTTGTTTTCTTTATTAAAGTGAGCAACAGTTTGTAGGTTTCTGAAGGTTTTTTCTGTGTATTTTTTTAGTTTCCATCAAATACATATAACATGTCCTTGTTATCTGACTTACATGTACTTTTGCACATGCAATTCTTTATTAAATTATGAACCGTTCATGTTTTGTTAATGACTGATCAGTATTTTTTTGTTTCTCAGGAGCAAGAAAATTTGCAGAAAAAGCTTGATTCCCAGAGAATCAAACAAGAGAAGGTAAGAAAGTTTGTAAAGTTTTCACTTTTGTGAATATGTTTTTTTTTAATGATAAACCTCTTTATTTAGTTTATTAAATATTCAATAGACACTCGCTCTTTTCAGATCTATACATAATGAGTTGCTTCATGTTATGCATGTGTTATGTTTAGGTGTTACGCCAGCGTCTTCAACAGCGCCTGCAGGAAAGAGAGCAATTGATTGGTCAGCTGCAAGAAAAGGAAATAGAATCTGCATCACGCACACTACGCAACAAAACCTCAATAAAAGTGAAGAAGATGCTGATGATGACAAAACACATGGTAGCTTCAGAGAAATTCAGGTATATGACACTTGAGAATAGTTCTTTAATAAACTCTAAAGCACTGTAACCAGTTATGGCATGTTAAGTCTATTTACATGTACTGTAGTTCTTTTTGCATGTTTACAAGGTGTTTATCCAAGCATATTCCAAAAGCATTATTCTGTGTTGACTGATAAAATTATACAATTGGTGAAGCCCTGAAACTGGACAATCCCACCAGTGTAATTTCGTTTCCAAAATCAAATTAAAAAAGTGCATTAATTGCGCTGAAAGTTGCACTTTTATATGCAAAAAGGTTGAGGAATTAGGGTATCATATAATGAAAGGGCATAATTTTGGAGGAACAAATCACTTTTAAGGTCTTTTCATGGCAATGAAGGTAAAACTTATTAAGGTATAACGATCATATTGCTTTAATAGGTCAGTCAGAGTGGTGTACTTTTTTGTCACTGTTTCTGTATAGTTTGTAATGCTAGCTCACTAGCACTGTACAGTGTAACTGCAGAGAATAATGTATTTTTACTCAACTTGGAATCAACTTGAGTAAGCGGAAAATGTTTTGTGGGCGTTCACAGCCATAACAAAAGTAAGTTCTTTTACGTGGAATGGTGCCTGTTTTATACGATCAGCTTACCCAAAAGTCTCTCATATCAAAGTATGCTGGTGAAGATTGTTAACGGGTCGTGTTTAACAGGAACCAGATGGAGCGTGAGCGTGACCAGACATTAGAGAGTCTCAGACAGCAGTATGAGGTGATGAAGATGAAGGCCATGCAGGAACAGGTAAGACTTCTCTAAATTTAGCTCTTTCCGAATTACGTTTATGCACATTTCTTTCCAGACATGGCATCAGCCCCATTCTTGAACATGGAATTATTTAATTCGCTCTCATTGTTCTTGGGGCTCTGATTGGCTCATTGGCAGTAAGCAGTTCTCTTTGTGTGGTCTTACATAAAGTTTGCTACGTGGAAACCTCCTGTGTCTCCCACCAATATGAAGCTTGTGAAACATGGGAGAGTTTGCCAGTAATGTGCCAAAGGTCGATAGTTTACTATGGGCATACTACCCATAAACGTATTTACCCTTGTACAGCGCAAGTAAATAATTCTGCAGTATATGGCATTGAACGACAATCAAATGAAGAAATAAACAAATCATCATTTCATTTCAAGCCACATTATGGCCTGTTGGGTTTTTGTGATAAAAACTGTGTCACTCTAAAGTGTTTATGTAGAATAGGATGTTGATTTTAGGGAAACCTTTTCCTCTGCTCCAACAGTTAGTTGTTACCGTTACAGCATGGTAGGCCTAGTTGTTCATTCATATTTCCAATATTAAAAATAACTCGACAAATAGAAAAAAAGAAAAGTTTTCTTGATACATCACAAGTTTAACTAATTTATTGTGTGTTTCAGGAGTTGAAGTTTATATCAGGTCTGATTCGTCTGGGGCGATTCAGAAAGTCTGAGTTGTCCAATGTGGTCAAGTTACTGTTCCCTGGTCGATCTCCTGACGAGGCCAACAGACTACTACAGATCATGTGTGAGCATGCCGACATGGAGAAGACTGATCTGGATAAAGATGACACAAGTCTGTAAGTAGACACTGCTAGGTTGTGAGTTCAAATCCACTACATGCTGATTTGTGGCAGACTAATATATGACTTCCTGAATTCTCAAATTTTGGCTTTGATATCATTATGCAAAACACTGTTTGTCCTACTGATAAAAGTTATATTTTGAGATGTGATAGTTGAAAATTTGAAAACAATTAAGAGAATTATTGATATTTTATAGGAAGACCATGCCTTCAGTGTTCTTGGGGCTTTCATAAGACAACAAGAGGTCAACAACACTTGTGTGGCCATTTGCCAGTCACAGGTTTGCTCAAAACCATGATCTATAACCAGTGTGGTGTGAATACATTGTAACTGTATGTTTCTTGGGGAAAAGTTTGTCAGTAATTTGCCAAAGGTCAGTGGTTTACCCCGTAGTGCTCTGGTTTCTTCCACCAAGAAAACTGACTGGCATCATATGAAATCAAAATTCCCTGGGTATTAAAAACCTTTCTCATATTTATCATCTTTCAACCTGACCTTGATATCCTCTGATCCAGTTTGAGTGACACAGCCACCAGCCGATTGGAGGAGAGAATCAGAGTTGCAACCTTGACCTCCCCAATGAACTCAACAATGAATTCTACCTCTGGATCAATGTATGGTGATCTACGCAAAGGGTATGTTAGCAATGTTGTTTTTGTTTCTCATTGAATATATTACCACTGCAGGTGATAGTGTCTCAGAAAGTGAAAATCTGAAAAAATGGATTAATTGAGACTAATTAAAGTATTGCCGTGATTGTGAAAGCAAAGCCTGCTATTGCAGTCTGTGACAAATATTTCATCATTCAGCTACTGTTTAAACAGGTAATGTGAATTACTCTTAAAAGTTACAAACTGCAAGTTCTTGATGACGCTTAGCTTTCATATTATGGCTAAAAGAAGTACATATATGTGAAGAAATAACAGACTCATAGATTCATTTATTCTTTTTCAGAAGCATGAAGTCTACTGGAAGAAAAGCCAGTCGAGCTAAGCTACGTCGACCTCAGTTGAAAGATGACAACTTTGATTATGATGATGATGATACTGATGATCTGAACATGTCGTACAAAAGTTTAAGCCGACCAGAGCCCCTAGGACAGGATCATAATGAGGGTTACGTAGAAGCGACGCTTACATATGATGATGAGTCGTTCCTGAACAGAAGACGGTTACCCGTTCCTCCCCAAGGGGCTTTGGAGCCCATTGAAGTCAAACCAAAACGCAAGAAAAAGAAGAGCACATTAAAGAAGTTAGCAAATCGTAATGCTGGTTTTCGTGGGGAGGACGAAGCAGAATACTCAGTGTAACCCAATATTAAAAGATTTTGTGTGGTTTGAATTGTTTGCTACCCTAGTTTTGCAACTTGTTATATAAATTTTATATACGTGTACATGTGGAACTGTTTCATGTACCCAGATAATTTAATTTAATAAATAATAAATAAATCAGAAATATTGTATATTTTATGCCTTGAATGCTGAGAAAGGATCATAGATTTTTTTAAAATCATGATCACGTCATATGGCAGCAGCAAAATATTTTTGGTCATTCCACTTGGCTTAATTATGCCCTATACTGTTATTTCTGTTTTATATTTTCTAAGATGTGGTACTTTATATGCCCCTATTTTCTTATACACTATTAATATAATTATTTTGCCCTATATTTACCTGCACTTACCCTAATTCTTCAACCTTTTCAACCATGACTGCGACTTATTATTTGAAACATTTTAAGATAACTACAGAGCAGGTGTACAGAAATAATTTGCACTGTTCTTGGAAAATCTGCATCTTCAGTGACAAAAACAAATCATTTTTTTTCATCACTTTCGTAATTATTGTATGCATAAATTCCACTGAATTTCTTTAGTGATTGAAAAGGTTGAAGATTTACAGTAGTTCAAATTTCAAAATCGGTGTGCAGCATTTTGAGTAGCCAGGTGCATGTACATGTGAGGCAGACCATTTTTCTTCTCTTTAACCATGTTAGATTATTTGGCATCTAAACAAGACTCAGATCAGGCTGTTGTTTAATATGGCTTGTTTTCAGAGAATGGCTACAGGTATTTTGTTTTCTGTCAAGTAACCCTGCCCACACAGGAAAACAAGCCGAACTTTTAGTCAAATATTCTTCTGTATTTTGTCCTATGTTTTCCTGTTGATCAGTGGACGCCCTTTATTCTGTTGACTAACTATCTATCAAAAGCATTATTTAGCTGTAATTTATATTGTATATTTAATGCTTAATTTATAAAGAGGAACAGATGTTTCCTACATCACCAGCATGTTTGTTTGTGCATATCTTTAATTGTTCATTAATTTAATAACATGTTTGACAAAATTAAGATTATGTATGTGTTGCTCATATCAGATTACATTAATAGTTGTTTTTTGTGTCACATTTTAACATATCCAACAGTGACAATCGGTTCAGTGGATCTCCACATATTTCAAAAGTGCTTGTGATCTTAATTATATGCCATGTTCACTATGAAATCAGTTCCAGATCAAATTCCCCAGAGCGCTTTGTGCTGTGCATTTCTGAATTAATCATCAGTTTCAAACAATTGTGATGCGCTTTCAGTTATTCACACTCAAAGCGATTTGTGTTTAGCACGTGCTAACTATGATCTCATCGGCCCAGTACTGTCCCTTTGTATGGATGAAGGTTACCTGATCCAAGATGGATGCATTCACAAGTGCGTGTACAAAGCATTATCCAGACTATCATTGCTTTACACTATAATCCTTGTACCGCACATGTTTATCCTGATAATGTCTTGTGTAGTTATAATATGTTGAAAATAACTGACACAGGCTACATAAAATTGATTTATCATTATGTCATGATGGGTAAGTATATATATATTTACAATATATATGATGGCTGTGGGTTTTCCCCAGGCTCTGCCCAGTTTCCTCCCACTATAATGCTGGCTCTCTAAGTGAAATATTCATGAGTACAGTGTAAATCACCAATCAAATAAATAAATATTTATATATATTTGTGTGTGATGATCTGTGGTATTATTTTTATACATTCAGACCTTGATGTGCACATCTGTGATACGAGAAAAATGGCATTTTACTGTTTTGTTAAAGGATATTCTTTTTATGTGTATTCTGCATGTATATTCATTATTATTTTTTTTTTTCCTTATTTATTTCTTTTTGGGGGGGGGGGCGGTGTTGGGGGGAAAGTTTCTATTTGTAGCATCTTTACTTGAGTCCATTACAATGTTGCTCGTTAGACTGGTAGGAGAGCTATTGAAGCCTCCACGTGCATGTAGATTATATCCTAGATTATACATGTAGAACTTATATGTTGTTTATATCTTATCTGTATTCTATATACAGCACATGTGTGTATATTCATGGATATAAATATATGAAAATATGTACATCAGGCTTTCATTTCATTTGTTTTACTGGTGTTCAGAAGTCCACAATGAAGATTGAGTTTCACCAACTTGATGAAAGTCAAGTTTGTGTTATTTAGATATTTACTTGATTGGAAAGTACAGGGCAAAATGAGTTTACATGTGTACTGTTTGCACACCAAGATAAAAAAAATATTGATATCATGGCTGTTTAAATCCATACTCAAGATCATTCTAGTTATGCACAATATATATTGCTGGGTTTAGCTCTGAGAAAATCCATACGGTTTCTACCCCATCACTACTCCACAAAATCATACAGTTTTACATGTAAATAATATGCGTTTACCTCTACATGTGTTTGTCAGGAAAGGAATCATAGAACTTTAACATGTGAAGTGCTGCTAAGGCAAGAATAAGTGGTAGGATTGCAGAGTTCAAACCTAATCTCTTCAGGACTGATTTTAATTGTTGTTAAGCACCATACTCGAGAATATTTCACTTACACAAAAAGCAGTCCATGATATGGGTGGAGGAAACTGAAGCGCCATTCAAACACCAACATTTGGCAAGTTACTGATAAACTTTCTCAGTCATCATGTCCTACTGGTGAATGACAAGTAGTCTTCCACACATGTTAAATTCCCGTGAGCATTACCGACAGCTTATCCTGGGGAAATCCACAAATTCCTTGCCTAAGGCCAGATTTGAACCTGCACTTTTATGTCCTAGCCACTGAGTTGTTGTTTGATTGGTGTTTTACACCATACTCAGACAAGAAACAAGTTGCTGGAACACTTTCCCACGTACTGCTGGAGAGGAATCCAGCATCAGCTAGACTTGAACTCCTAGTCACCGCGTTGGTTAGAGGTACCTGGGTCATTGCACTGTGCTCACAGGCTAACCACTGAGTCCCATTATATTCTGTTCATTGAAAATGCGAGTACAAGCACATGGATGCAAACAGTAACACCCCATATACATTGCTTAATTTTCTTTTAATAACAAAAACAACTTCTATACATGTACCCAATATCCAGGTACTTTTACAGATGTGAAGCCATCTGAGATAACAACACATGACAGATGAACAACGACAACAGGCTTAGCCTTATCTTGCCAGGTGCACAACTGGCTTTTCTCGGGAAAGAGAATGGTACCTTCTCTGTTGGTTAAAGTATACATCACATATTCAAGATGACTGCAGTTAACCTACAATACCAGAAATGCCACTTGTGCACAAGACTAGGCTATTAAAGCATATATAGTTAAGTAGATTTCTGGCAATTTCAGACATAATATGACAGGTACAGTGATTACTGATATAAAATAGGATGTTCTGCCCCTCCCCCCCCCCCCCCCCCCACAAAAGGAAATAAAGATCTATAAATCAAGAAACATATGACAGTTGAAACGTAGTAATTTGTTTGAATAAATTAAGTAATAACCATATTTCTGAAATAAGTATCATGTCAAAAACAAATTGAGCAGCAGGCCCACTTTCTTGTGAGATAATTTTTCAGAAGTATCATAAACAGAATCACCAGAAACATTTCTTTTTTGAAGCTGAGTGAATATAAGCAGTATGACCTCATTTTGAAGAGCTCTGGTTGGTCTGCCAGATATCAGCTGACAGTCATCACATATATGTCGTACGGGTAAACTATATGTACGTGTTGTTAGCTTTACATAATATTAGACAGTAAGATACTTTACAAAAACAAGATGTCAGATAAGAGAACCATAGTTCAGACACCAAAACAATAAAAACAGAAAAAACACAAAGATGTAAACATAGAAAGATCCCTTATACACATAAAATACATATTCATAACAAACTGTTCATGTCATGATGAACTGTTCACAACCACGTGCAAGAGATGAAAATTTTGTAGGACTAGAAACAGAGATAGCCAATCAACATGTTCTTTTTTCACATCAATGGAGGGACTTCACGAGTCATGATTTAGTTACGCAGCATATAATTAGCTATACAAAACACACACACCAGATTTGCACCTGGAATAACTTCCATGACAACACACAAGAGACACGTCACCATGGTAACTGTGCTTGGTATAGATTTGTAAAATGCTGTGACTGTACTCTGTATATGTATGTTAGCTGTGTTATGGTAATTCCATATTTCACCTAAAGTTTGGCATGTAAAAATGCCCTTTCAAAAGCAGGTACATGTAAAGGCCTTAAAATAATACTTTTGATGCCGACACTGAAGTTTTTCTAATAAGAAATTAATCAAATTTGACAAAAAATGCTCTTTGGTGGCAATATAAGATGGATGAATAAATCAGAATCAAAGGCCACCTGAAAAATGCTAAGCTTTACCCGAAACACAGTAATTCCTGTGTTCATCAGTGATAAGATGGACAATGGACTGAAAGATAACAATCTAGCTCACACATCTTCTAAAGCTAAATCCACAACTTTCTCACAGCAATTAAAGATGGAATTCCTCCAAAGCCAAAATCCCATGTCTGCCAGTTACTTCTTAAGTCCACTTGTATTGATTCTGTGAAGTTGATTTGAAAACTAAGACAGTTGGTGTTCTGACAAAACAGTGTCACACTCCCTAGTATAGTTTACAATCTAACACCTAAACACAGGCCATATGTTTATTTACATAATGATCATGAATGAAACAAATAAACATACAGAAATAACAAAAATGCATGTACAAACAAACTTGAGCAGTCATCTTTCTTATGTACACAAAAGTAAAAGAAAACAAATCTTGAGAGAAAAATAAGAATCTCTTCTGTAATGGAATGAAACTTTTGGGCTAGAATTTCTTCTGCCATGTTTGTACTGATGGGACTGAGTACAACATCGCATCTAAAAGTCCCCAGAATGTGTAAGTGAAAAACATCAGGAAAAATATGCTATAGTGTGCACACATATATAACTCTCAGTTACAACAAACTTTATGCAAGCTTCATGGTTGAAACTACATACATATCAGAAACAGTTTAGTACATGTACCTGCAGGAATGATTCACAAGGACAGATTCTTATATCATAATATGAAAAGTGTAAGTATACAGAGCGCCCAACGTAGCTTTTAGAAAACAAATGTAACTTGTGATAATTTGTATTGTAAAAGGTTCAGACAGAAAATATGCTTTATGAAAACTTATTCACCACCACTATTTACCAAAATAAAAATTCATATGATATGAATGTATGCATGTTTGGGGTTTTATGCTGAACTTCCCATAATGGAGTTTTGCTGAAGGTGTCAGAATTGTATAACAGACAGTATGACACAAAGTGGACTCCTTATGGATAAATAATGGGTCTAAGATAAATAATCTCATCAGCCAATAAGAATAACACGTATTTTAAAGTCTTAAAAATGATTACATGACGATTTACTCTACTTCACAACACTGATTGAAATTTGAAATTTTTAAATGCAGACCACCGTTAGTTTGAGATTTCTTTCAATGCTTTGTTAGCATTTTATTTACACGGGATCCCTTGGAATATTTCTTTCTTTTTTCTGTACCGATACTGAAGGTACAAATGGAAGACCAAGCACAGGAATGTAATCGAGTCAACAGATGAAGACATGACTTTATACATAATGTGTAGACATACAACAATTATTGACTTCTTTTGAGTGCTGTCTAGGTCACAATAGTCTGTTTTAAGAGTAGAGGAATTTGGGAGATTCCAGGGCCGTATCATATCCTGTACCCTGTATATATCCTATACATCTGACACCACCTTCCTTTGCAGAAATCTACTTCATGCTCACGACATATTCCTTCTGTACTAAATTCCCGTTTGACATGAATTCTTGATGATCAGATATGGATACATTTCATAAAATTATTGACATGGCATCAAATAATTTTGGTTTAATCTATATGTAGATTGGGCTTTTGAATATCAGCAGAAGTTTATCAGCCAGGAGTTAGTTCCACGAAACATACTTAAGTCGGTGTTGTAACTTGGTGCCCTTAACAAAGTGCATTTTATACCTGTAGAATTAACATATGTTGTCTTGGTAGTACCACAAAGCAATTATAGGATAGTTCCTCAACTTGTTGACACATGAAAGAGCAACTTGCAGTGCAATTTATGCACCTTTCTAATTTGATTTTGTAAACAAAATTACATTGGTAGGGGATTTCAGGGATTCACAAAAGTATAATTTCATCAGTCTGACAGATTAACGCCCTCAGAATATAGCTGAATAAATATCTTTCCAACATGTGAAAAGGTTGAAGAATGACAGTCCCATGGTAGCTTTTCTTGAACATACTTAGTCATGGTAATTACAATCAACTTTAGCCTACAATAACTTTGTGGGATGAGGTTCAAAAGTGCACAATTTGTGATTTAATGTATCAGCAATTAATTTGTCCTCTGGAATTCCAAGGCATAATGATGGGAATAATTCACATCATGGCAACAAAAACAACGTTTGATGTGTTTCAATGCAATCATCAGCTAAATTATCTCCGATACATGCACCAATCTCTTTTTTTTGTATACTACATGTGATCATAAAATATCTGTACACCGGGATATAGACATTCTGAATCTGTCACTATCCAATACAGCCACAAGTGCAAGCCATCTACATCAGGTGTCACAATAGGCTTTTTGATCCCACAGCTAACAAGCCTGGGTTATGTCCACCATGTTTATACACATCTGGGGCCACTTTCACAAAGATGTCGTACTTGTAACAGTTCTACGTTAACAGCGATGTACAAAATATTGTACAACAAATATATGATAAAAAATTGTTGTACGCTGCTTTGTGAAACTGGAGCCAGGACAATGGACCACATGTCTTTGCACCAGTATCAGCATTTATACATGAAGATTCTCATCCAGTTACCAATCTAAGAATTTAAGTAGAATGAGCTTGATTTAGAGAGGCAAATTTAATCACATGTAAAAAGTGTTGCATTAAAGCCACCACTACATCAAACATCCACATTACTACAGCCACTATCGTCTGCTTCGCTGTGTTCGGGCAGTAATGGAGACGAACATGTTGGGGATAACGTCCGACTTGGAGTGCTGCTGGTAGGTGTGGCCCGCCCACCCGTTTCTATGACAACATCCGCCTCCATTCCCGTGTTTTCATTTTCAGAGGAGAATGACTGGATACGGTGTCTTGGTGAGCACAGTGACTGACAACTTTTGGACTGTCCAATGACTTTTGACGTGGCAGCCTCTATCAGAGTCTCTAGTATATCTGACACAGCATTCTCTTCATGGGCAGGTTTGTAATCAGATTCTGTGACTTTTTCTTCATGAGTAGCTTTACATTCAGACCCTGTGTTTTCCAGCATAGAATCACTGTCCTCCATTTCAGGCTCCTCAGTTAGCCTCATTTCATCAACCACTGACTGGCTACAGGAACAACTACTCCCAGCATCTACACTGTCAGAGGTTTCTGTGACCTCTGCAGCGCCATCCAGTCGAACCTCATCCTCGACCTTCTCATCTGAAAATATTAACATTTTTGATAACCATCAAAGTAGATATAACAGGTACCATTTCTTCCTCAACCCTTTTTAATCTTTTCTTTGGAAGGTGTCAGGTCGTATATTCTGAAATACACACACATGTATAAGTATCTCTTATGTCTATAGAAACATAAAATCTATTTCTGTGAAGTGACAAACATGAAATACACATTTTAGTTAGTTGGTGTTACAACAACAAAGTGTCAATCTTTCATGCCATAAAGTCATTTCTTTATTGGCAAGCACAATAAAATCAATTAAGGGCAGAATACACAATAAAACATTCTCCAAAACCCATCACTTTAAGTGGCTATTAGCGATTATTTTTAGCAAAAAATCCATATTCGTCTGTTCACTACTGAAATAAAATTTTCTCCATTTACCAAGAATAGCAAAAATTAATGCCTTTCACAAATTATCAGACTTATGTACATGAGCTATTTATAGTGTTAAATTGATTCCAAAATTTGAAAAAGTTGTGAAGTAACCTGCCATTATAAATATTACCAATTATGGCATTTTGTGAAAGGTAATAATTTAGGCTAGTCCAAAATAATAACAAAAATGTGATTGGATTTGCACTGTTTGATTTTGTACCAAACAAGTGTGCCATAGTTTCGTTAAGCTTTTTGTTCTTAGGAGCAGGAAAAAAACTTTTCTTTGTTGTTCTGTAGCAAAGAAATCTCTTTCCAGTGTCAGAAGTACATGTACAGAGCTTAGAAGCCTGATATCTAATCTCCATGAGCACGATATATTAAAATGGTGATTTAATTTACGCACAGAAATACTGGTACATGACAGGCTGCGCAAATATAATCAGATCCCATGTGATCCTAACAACTATCATTGATATTCGTCTTGCAGTGGAACCAAATTCTATTGGAACACACTCCTGGTCAACGCTCATGGTGATGTGCATTGATGACCTAGATCAAATCAGCTAGGGGGGGCAACCGTGGCTGAGGTGATTAGCAGGTCAGTGCGGCTGAATGACACAGGAGCCTCTCACCAATTCAGTTGCTGTGAGTTCAAGTCCAGCTCATGCTGGCTTCCACTCCTGCAGATGGTAATGTTTTTCTCAAGAGCTCTGCACGATTTCCTCCCATCCTTATGCTGGCCACCGACATATACACGTAAGTGAAATATTCTTGAGCATGCATAAAACACCAATCAAATTATTAAATAAATCAAATCGGCCAGAGTTAGCCAATTACTGCTAGGTGACAGATCATCTCTGAAATCAAGTGGAATCATGTCAAAGTTCTTTAACGACACAGAAAACATCCAATCATCTGCCTGAAATGTAAACACCTAACACAAAGCTTAAGACATCATCAACGAATCATATATTTCGCAAGGTAGCTGTAAAGTTCAAATCATATTCAGTCTACCTGCTGTTGCTGACCCAGTCTGAATGTATTTCATGCTGTTTGTACAAAGGAATAATATTTCATTTGCACACATTTAAACAACCTGTCCTTTATTTTCTCATTATAAAATTTCACATCACAATGCTTTTGCACAATTATACCATCTACAGAAATCATTCCTTAGATCAGAGATCTATACCGGTTCATACATTTACATCATACATGCGTGTACCCAGATCCCCAACAGCTTCATGCCACAATGCCGTCAAATGTATCATAATACAGGAGTTTGTTTAATTGTTTTCTTAATGAAAGTGAAAGAAAATATAATAATAAGCAGGCATCAGACTACTAAAACTAAACCATACCCTACCTTTACTTATTTCTTCTGTCAACTGACAGTGCTTGGTGGGTAAGAAAAAAATCTGTCAACTTACTGGTTTCAAATATTGTTTTCAGTAGTTTGGTATTTCCACAGACACTCTGTTTTAGTTGATTTTTTTTTTCTTTCACTTGAAAGAGCAAATTATAACTTGTTTTTTTTTTCAACGTAGCATGATGTAGTATAAAATGCATGCTGCACCAACAGATATCATACTGTTATGTAATAGACTTTAGAATGCAAAAAAACTGCAAGGATAGTCATATCTAACAAACTAAAAGGTATCTTTGAGCTTAAACGGTAAAAGTGACTGATGCAAATACCTCACCTTACCCTTCTCATGTGCTACATACACCCTCTCCTGAATTGAAAGAAAACCCAC
Source organism: Liolophura sinensis (assembly GCF_032854445.1). Lineage (NCBI taxonomy): Eukaryota > Metazoa > Mollusca > Polyplacophora > Chitonida > Chitonidae > Liolophura > Liolophura sinensis. Next base: position 61,007,297 of record NC_088300.1, read on the forward strand.
ACCACTGACAAAAATTTGAAATAAAACTTGAAAACAGAAAGTACTTACTTTCCAAAAGCATTCATAATGCTTTCTGGAATAAAATGTTCAAGTGGTTGATGTATAAATACTTAGCTGTAATCATGTCTATTAGGGAGAAAAAAGTAAAACATGAATCTAACTTGGCTAATTTCTAAACCATACAACCATTCTTTGCTGTAAGTCCCCCTGTACACCCTATTCTAATGCTCTAGTCATGTACATAACAAAATGCTTGAAGGGAACAGTTTTTTTGGTATACCCTTTAAGATGACTGAGTAAAATATCAGAGAGCTACATCTTGCATTGTAAAGATATCATAATGACTGAATAACTGACAATGTTCAAATAACTGACAATGTTCAACTAAAGACAAACAGCCCTAAGTACATACTGCTGTAAAGTGTCAGTTCTCTAACCATCACTCTAATGCTAACTATAATGACTGTGATACTACAGAATAGCAATTTCCAGCAAAAATTAATCTAATATTATCTATTACAAACTCACAAATGCTGGGAACAATTAATCCACTGACCTTTGACCTCGGCAAACTTGAGGGACTTCCCCGAGTCATCTCTGGTTGGCAGCAGATCTAAGTCCTCCAATGACACAGGGGGCTTCTCAGGTTTGGTTGCCGTTGTTTCACTGGCCGTGTGGGAGGGGCTGGGGATAGAACTGCTGGGAGAGGATGGACTCATGACACTCTGTAACTTCTGCCATGACTCCGGGGGGCTGGTCTGGCTAGTCTGACTAGTCTCTGACATGTCCTGTGGCAACAAGGTCTTCACCTCCTCACATTCAGCTCTTAACTTCTCTAAGCACGTCAAATTTGCTAAAAAAAAAAAAAAAAAGCTAAATTTTTATTTTCAGGATTACACAATTTCAGGATCACAACAGAAAGTTTAACACAAGTTCTGAATACTGCAGACATTGCTTTTATTTCTTTTTGGAAAGTATACAAAAGCGTCATAATTTGATATAATTTGTGTTCTGTTTCCCACCCCAAATGGTAAATGTCAAACAATGATTTCTTAGGTCACTTTTCAAGTCAATTAAAACCAGAACATAACATGCTAAAGGAGTCAAAATTGGGATCAAACAAGTAAATATTTAAATCATCCATGCGTCTTCCATGACCAAAACAGGCTGTCCTAAGATTTTTCACTACTGCAATCTCTGGTGTTTATTTGTAACACAAGAATACTCTTGATTATGTTAAACAGAAAAAACTTTCAAAAATTTAAATCAAAAATATCCTTACCTGGAATGTTCCATAAACCTGACACTTCCAGAGTTTTCAATTTTTTTTCCAGTTCTGACACTCGATTTCCCAGAATTCTAAAAGAAAAATGCGTTAACCAACAGTGAATTTTAGGTTCATCTTTACAAACATATAGAATGAGCAGAACCTAAATGACTTAAAAAAAGCCCACAGTTTGCTAGAAAACACAACTCTTCATATAGTATATAGAGGACACATGGATTGGAATGTCATTAAATAAAATGTTTCTTTGAGACATCATGCCATCGGGGCATGTAATAGCAAAAGTGACATCTAACTCTTGCCAGAGAGATACTTCATTACTAGTGAAGGAAATCCTTACATTTCACCTTTATCTACATACTAAAAACATAGTTTTCCCTCCGAGGAGGTACATGTGATTATTTACCAAATTTGCTCTCACAGTTATTACAAACAACCAACAATTCATGAAGCTTACTGATGGCTCTGGAGTGACTATTACTGGAGTGAACTAAAATATAACAACAGTGAAGCCTCCAACTGACTTGTTTGTTTTCCTCTGATGTGAGATGGCCAGATTTTTGTCGTTGACCGTGTCCAGAAGAGCACTGGCTAAGGCCTGTAGATCCTGAAGAGCCTGTGGGGAAGCCGTCCTACCCGACTGGTTTTCTAGTAACTGCTGAACTGTTAATAGATATGAGGTCACTGATGCTGAGGAAGTCAAAGTGAAATCTCAATGCTTATAGGTAATGTATGTGAAAATAAGTACTTGAAACACACTGCACGTATTACTTTTAATCAATATTGGATAACAATCAAACCACCCTATAGTACTATTCATGTCTTTCATAATCCTTCACAACACCGTCTTGTTAAGCAACTGCGGGAAAGCCGAAAAATGTACCGAGTTGTATTTATTTATTTTATCTAATTGTAAAACAATGCCAGAAGTTTTCACGTATCAAATAGATGGGGGAAAAGAGAGTGCCTGGGTTAAACCATCAAACTCTGACAAGTTAATGACGAACCTTCCAACAATGTGACGTGGAAATATGCACACCATATGGAGGGGAGACAAGTGGTCTTTTACCAGTACTAGATTGCACAAATAGCAACACGAGACCAGTCCAAGACCAGGATTGAACCGCATCCTCATCGTTCCTAGAGATTTGAAGACAAGCGTCTTAATCACTTGGCCACAACCAGCTCCCTCTAGGGCTTTTGAGCAAGTGGTTATCTACCTTGTTTCTGTGAGATTACCACGCCTCCACTCCTACTCTGACCAACTGGACCGAACTTCAGAATACCCTTGTTCTTCTTTCTCTCCAGTATGCTCTGCAACATGAGTATAATAAAGCAGAATTAAAAATGAAGCAGAACAAAAAATTTAAGAAACCATCATTTAACATCCTCAACATAACCAGTCGAAATTTCTTACAACCTGTGGAGACCTATTTTGTTTTTCAGGTGTTTTTCAACATTTTCTAGAAAACATAGAAAAGAAAATAATCAATCATATCTTCAAAGTACAATATGTAAGCTTCACATTTTTCGTCATGGGTCCAACAAAAATTTGCTCTTAGCAGTCTTTAGTACTTGGTATCTCACACTCATGTATCATGTCCTTGAATTTTCAATATTGGCTTTTTACACATACACTAAATATGAAAAAAAAGAAACGTACCTTGTATTTTGAAACGGTAGCCATGGCAATTGTCTTTTCTTCTTCCATCTGCTTTAACCGGTCTTTCAGATATCTGGAAGAAAGGCACTACTTTTTAGAAGTGATTGGGTAATACAAATAATATAATACAAACAAAACATTTTCTCAAATTTTGAAGGGATAAAGCTGGACTAGATATAACAGCAACCACAACTCTCTTTCCATTTACAACTGTTTTCCACTACAATGGATCAATACTTTTAACATTAGTTTTCCACTGACAAAATCTCAATATCTAGTTGTTTTCTTCTTCAATGGATAATATTTGACGTGTTTCTTATTGACAATGGGGCAATATATTTTTCCACTCACAATATCAGTGTTACACTGACGACAGATCAACTTCTTACTTGTTTTCCATTGACAATGCATCAATGTCAATGATCCGCTTTTCATCTCCCCGTAAGATATAGTTGAGTTCTTGGTTTAAACGCTCATATTTTGTGCGGTAAATGTCTCTTTCTGTCACCTGTTCTTCCTTCTCATCTAATACCTGCTGCAAGTCTCTTTCAAGCTGTAAATACTGAAATAAAGCATTGGATAACAAATTATTCATACACTCTATTCAAAAAGAGCTGGAAGTTCTTTCCCGAAACAAGGACTTGACCTGGAAACGACTGACTGATAATTAAACTATCAGCAGTTTAAATTTTGAATTTCGAAATCTACTTACCCTTAATGCCCATACATTTCGTCCATGACTAACTTGACCATTTTTCCTGATTCAAAAAGTTCTATTGATTTGAGAAAGGTGTTTTGAGGTTTGCTTGGAACATGGAATGATACTCTACTGAAAAATTGTAAGTTTCAGCTCCAAAACTAAAATTTTGTGACATTTATTTGCCTCTAAAAATGCACTTTTGTGGGTGAACTTTATGGTCATTTAGGTTATTTCAGTGTACCCCAAATTACTGACTTTATGTGATTTGCAATCAGTTATACAGGTGGAAAACTATTTTATTCACTGTTAACGGTAAACGTCAAAGCTGCCCTATTAATTAAGTATATCATAGGCAAGAAGCTTGTTTCAAAGAGCACTCTATGTTACTTCTACAACAAATAATAATTTTCCACTGGAAACAAGTAATTAGAGACAAACAAAGTGAACTGATTGATTACTGGGGAACATGCTGATAATATCCATGGCCTAGCGGTTAACGTGCCTGCCCAGCGCAGGAGCCTCTGTCCTGATTTCCTACCATAATGCTAGCCACTGTCATAGAAGTGAAATATTCAGGAGAAGGGCATAAAACATCAATCAAATAAACCAATTAAGTTTCACCTGTTCTCTTGAGGCTTCCAGCTGCCTGACCAGATCTTCTCTTTCATATGCGGGGAAGTGTCGCGTGTTCATCCCCTCATCTGTGGTCCCCACCCTCTGCCGAGCAATCTGTTCCCGTAGTAACTGTCGGAACACAGATCTGGTTATTACAGCTTAATATTAATAGACAACAAAGAAAAAGTATATTACTAAAATTGTTTTACTACTTGTTCCCAGGACATGAATTCACACCAAAGCTCTTATCTCAAGGTGTAAATTTACTACAGTGTTTTTGAAGGCCTCTGTTACTTTCAGAAAGGTCTGCCAGCAACCTGTGGATGATCGTCGGTTTCCCCTGGGCTCTACCTGGTTCCCACCCACCACAATGCTGGCCGCCGTTGTACGAGTGAAATATTCTTGAGTACGGCGTAAAACACCAATCAAATAACTAAATAAATAAATACTTTCAGAAAGTTTAATGTGAATGCCACAACAGGTGAATGACTATTTCATACAGTTAACACTTTATTGCAAACAGTGGCTACATAACCCTGGGATATGTGTAAGAAGATTTTTGAAAAGACGGCATGATGGAATCATTTTGGCTAAAATGGCAGCCTACAGACTCGAGAGAGTCTGATTTTATTTTTTTTCTTATGATTTATACTACCATGGCTAAAAGAAATGATTTTAGTAGTAGATTTCAGAGTTCAGTTCTTGGGAGTTTTCCTTTAGCATAACATTTATACAAATTGAAATAAAAAATTAGGGACAACACTTTTAAATAATAAATGCAATACTGAACAAGCACTGTTAAATGCTAACAGGGACGTTTTGTTAAAAACCAGTATATATGGACACATTTCTTCACAAACCTTTATGTCACCTTGTGCATCCTGTAACTTCTGCTTCAGGTCATCCACCTCAAACTGCAATGACTTACTCTGTTCCTTTGTCTCACATAACAATTTGGCTAAGCTCTGACAAAACAGATAAGGTACAAAATGTGTCAAATATAAACTTCATTGATGGATACTGATATAACAAATCACATATATATACAGCATGCTTTTTACAGCTGTATTACGAAAGTAGATTTAGTATAGGGAAAGTCAATGATGAATTTGACACAGAGTTTGGTGTAATATGGAAGCAAATGATTTGTGTGTCAGATGAATATTATCCCACCTGATGTATTTCAAGGCCAAAAAATAGAGCAGATTACTTACTTGACTTTGCATGTCCGAATAAAAACGAGGGTCCAAGGAATTTGCAGAACTAATTGGGTGCTGAAGAGACAAGAAAATCATTCGCATGTAAATCCTTAAAATATATGCTGTTCTTTGCAGTTTCTTGGACCTCTTAAATTCACAGTGTAACAGTGCCTTTGGAACCCAAGAAAGTGGTTTATCAGGCAGGGACTTTATTCAGATTCTCCTGCTTCTATCCATGTAGATCTCAGGGCCTCTGTGTTAGACAGTTGTCGGCCATGCTTTCTTTTGTGGCCTTACATGACTTTCCCGGGAGACGCTTACTTAACACAAATATAATGACACATCTTTGTATCATACTGACAGACATGCAGAAATTTATTTATTCACTTATTTATTTGCTGGGTGTTTTATGTCGAACTCAAGAATATTTCACTTATATAACGTCAGCCAGCATTATAGTAGGTGGAAACCGGCAGGGCCTGGTGGAAACCCACGACCATCCGTAGGTTGCTGCTGGACCTTCCCATGTACGGCCGGATAGGAAGCCAGCATGAGCTGGACTTACACTCACAGTGACCGCATTGGTGAGAGGCATGCAGAAAAGTAAATCACTAGATATATTACAACAGAACACCATTAACTGCAATGGTTAACTAAAGAACCAAAATATATGTATGCTGTTACAGCAATAAATTAATGAAATAATTTTTCAAAATGACTATGGTGACCACAACAGCACTAACCAATCCGTTTATTTGTCGCTTTATGTCCTGGTATCTCGCCCGCAGCTGCTCAGCCATTAATTTGAACTGATCCCTCTCTGAACGGCATTCATCCAACTCTTTACTCAAAATTAGCAGCGCTTCACATTTACTGTCTAACTTTCGCTTACAAATGTGATACTGAAACAGGAGATAACAAGCAACCCATTACATAAACAAAAAGTCATGTATATTTTGTGTGCTATACAAATATATTGTAGATTCTCTGAAAATAGCATACTACATTAACTAACTCACTGGTATCAGGTCATTTCTTACGCAAACAACTTCATATCTAGTCATTTCATACCCATGTCAACTGATCCTGCATGAATGACAAACTGAACACTCCAAGGTAAACTTTACATTATCCAATGAATTCATGCAATCGTTCAGCAATGAACTGTCAGATTCAAAACCTTTCAATTTCAGGTGAGACTTTTATGCTGCTATGTGACAGCTGTGTCACCACATTCAGACATCCTCACAATAAGATAGGCGTTGAAAACTTCAAGATGGATTAAGCAGAGAGACAGTTATAATGTTTAAATCAATTTTGCATTACACACTTTTAAACAAACTATAAACAATGTAAAAGACAGGACTGATCGAATGGCAGTATGCCTTGCTATAGATAGTTCGTCCATGCAAATACAGTTACCCATTAGGTCAATCATCTTTTGCTATTTACTGCAACATGTACATATTTTAACTGTTATAAATATTGTATTTTCCTGTTTGAAAATGGAGTACTAATTGCTACATACATGACGTTGGATGCAATGGGTTAGGTGAAAATCATTAGCAACTCACTCATGCGCATGACCTAAGTCAACAGTTTAGATATTGATGTTTTATTTACTTATATTTTCTTTCTATGCGAAGGGTGAATTCACCTGGTGAATGTTAGAATAAAGCAAAATATACAGAATAGAAGATATTAATGTTAGCTTTCTGAATAATCCAAAAATCTAAGACTAATACCTGGTTCATATTTACAGGAGTTATCATATGCGTGAAATATATATTGCATTCGTCTTTTTGAGACAAAGTTTAATCAGAATATTTCAATAGGAATATGTGAGAGAACAACATGGATCTAATGTCACGCCGCTATGGTAACGAATACTGTCGCCTGAATAATACCAGTAACATAACGATGACACGAAAGATGCATTCCTGCGATCAAGATTTCTTCATTGAATTCCCGGCTTGTACACCCAAAGCTTTGATGGCTATCATTACATAGATAAATTGAACATATCCCGGTTTGAAAATTAACAAAACAGTGAATACCTCAGTTCTTATCGCGTCATATTTTGCTAGCAGCTGGTCAGGGTCCATAATGACAGATTCTGCTCTCTGTGGAAACTGTCAAAGATGGTTGTTCTCAAAATGTGGATTGAGCATTCTGTAGGTGACAGGTAGAGAATGAAAGATAGAATGAACGATAGTTCGTAGACAGATGATAAACTGAGTTTGGGGCATATCTTAGAACACTTCTGTCCATTAGACATTGAACATTAAAACATTTTAACAACTATCAAACTGAAAACCATTGGCAAACTAAATAAGACTTTAATTATGGGAGGTAAAGTAGCTGTATAGTTTAATTTACTAAATCAGTTTCTACTATTTGATATTATGGAGCAAAATGGCAAATTCAACAAGGTGTATTAGGGACTCAACAAGGTGTATTAGGGATACGAAAAACAAATACAAAAAAATGTGAAAAAAATACGGACTGCCACCGAGATTCTCCAAAACAAGTTGGCATTTTTACTACAGCCTGATACGTGGCACAGCGTGCGCATGTGTAGCGAGATTCTGTCTTTCCAAGCTGCACAGCGAAACTTTCAACATGCAAAGTCTGGGTGTTCTCTTAGTTTTCTTGATTTCAGCCTGCCATGGGCTTTATTTTCATATTGGGGAAACACAGAAGAAGTGTTTCATTGAAGAAATTCCGGACGAAACTATGGTAGTTGGTGGGTATTGTGCCATGAAAGGGGCTACAGACGACGTTGTTGTTGTTATTACTTGTCAGATTCTGCCGGGTGTCCACATGTAGACGTGTACAACACATATGTGATTTGTAAAATTCATTTTTCTTGACTAGATGGTGAAAGTAAAACTAAACCTGTACAGCTATATTCCATCAAGTATATAACATTTTTAACTTTGTATTTATTTCAGTTTGTCAGCATTTAGTTTTAGTAAAGATTTCACGTGAAAATCACCCTTCAGTAATAATGTTACTTTCTGCCGTGAGCTTAGTTAGGAAATTAGATGCTTGTTGCAGATTGTTCATTTTCTTAGTGCTACCATTTGGCTCTAAAAATTTCTGAATAGTTTTGAGAAATAAAGTGTCAAATTTCAAAGTACTTACATGTATGTAACTAGAGTTAGTCCGAATACCTGGCGCCAAGGACACATATATTTCATGTTGGGTCTGTCATTGGTGCCAGAACCCACTCAGCCCAAAAATTGTCAGGTGGGTTGTTCACTTCAAGCGGTGAAAATCAACATTTAATACTGGCCAAACATGTTAATACATCCTTCACCACAAACCTGAATGAGTTATTTTTGCACACATGCCTCAAACACAGTCTGACACAGAGCATATTGATCGCTACTGGCCACTGAATCTCGAATTTGACACACACATCTCTTCCCTCGCCCTAACTCATGCCAGCAGTGACATAGTTGAATGTGTACACAGATTCTCAATAAGTCTCGTTTGCTTATGGCAGCATGACAGGAAAGCTTCAACCTACCACATGACACAAACAGCATGCCGGTGGTCAAACTAATGTTGTGCGAACAATAATTTTGGATAAGGATGAGAAATTTGAGTTAAAAGGGAAGCGTTTGAGAATTACAACCATTTTCACTAAGTGGAACGGGGCCACGGTTCAGATGAAACCCTTGAACATAGTCTTCCATCTCCAGTTACACCAGAACAACAGTCCATGTCATACATGCCATGTAGACAGGCTGTTAATAAAAAATAGGTGTGTAGATGTTAAAACCGAGCAACTACATGAGGCTGAAGAAAAGTTCCAAAAGTCTGCAAACCCAAAACCTACATAGCAAAAAAAAGTTGCCATTACTTCGTGTAAAACAATTACCATGATAGGGCCGCATAGTTTCATGCGTAATCTGCATAGCCAAGGTTCATGGGGTTTTATCAAGCCCCCAGAAAAAAGCAAACGATGGAAATGTAAGTTTAACTGATTCTTTCATTTTTTTCAGAAGTAAGTTTTAGATTTAAATAAATCTTTTTTTCTTTGAGATGTGGTAGGTGGCTTGTGCCGAATGCAGAGCTAAATGTTGTAGGTTGACCTTTCCTGTCATGCAGACGTAAGCAAACAAGACTCATAGAGCATGTGTGTACTACATCACTGCTGGCGTGAGTTATGGCGATGGAAGAGAACTGAGTGTCAAATTTGAGATTCAGTGACAGGTGGTGATCGATATACTCGGTGTCAGACTCTTTTTGAGGCATGTGTGCAAAAATTCAGGCATGTTGGTGAATGTTGTTTTAATGTGGTTGGACAGTATTAAATGTGGATTTTCGTCGCTCTAAGGGTACTACCCACAGACACCTTCAAGGGCCACTTTTTGGCCTGAGTGGGTTCTGACTCCAGTGACAACCCCAACAAAAAAGACATGTTGTCCTTGGCGTCAGGTATTTGGACTAAATTAGAGCAGGCCTTCCTTGTGCTTGTTATTGTTTATTATGTTCATTCATTATCCTTTTGTAGGCAGGTATAAGGTTGAGATGTTTGACAGGAACACCAATAGTTATGTGGCAACATATGCCTATGGTTTGGGAATGCATGTCACTGTCAGGGACCCTGATGAATCTGTGATAATGTCAAGGGTAAGCTGTGTGTCAGAATGGCAAAGCAGCATGTTGCAGAAGCCCAGATCTGAAGGAATGCTGTATGTGAAATAGTGTGTGTGTGAAACTGGAGAAAACAACAGGTTAAAGACAGTTACTGCACACCAAAATGTCTATGGATGTCTGACCTTGAGTTGGAGATGATTAGATTCTGTTAGCTGTTAAATTGTCTACTATTGACAAACACTACAGATTCATGAGTCTTGAGCTCTGTTGTTTTCCCAGGGTTTCACAAGGTCTGGTGCTTTTATCGCTAATCTGAATTAATTGTAGAAATGAATGTGTTCTAATTGATGTGTTTTCCAGGTAATTATAAAGTACAAGTGTTTGACTATTCTGTAAAAGCGTACATGCCTACTGCTCCCGGTGTGGGCATGCATGTTGAAGTAAAAGATCCAGTGAATAGCGTGGTTTTGTCAAGGGTGAGTTATGCCCCTTTGATCAAGTGGAGCTTCCATAGTTCACCTTGTATTTAATTATTTGTGTGGTATGGGGCAAGTTTTTTGTGTTGTAATGCTTTTTAGTGTTTTATTTTAGCAGTAGTTTTTGTGAGAATGTTTTCCTGTTCATCATTTTGTAGTTAACAGTACACTTCAGCTTGAGTACTGATTTTGCTTGTATGCATATAAATGAACCAATTGAATTTCATGGGTTTTCAAAGTCACTGCATAAGGGAATGTCCCGGTATAAATCACGGAAGTAAATTGGATGTTTCTGGCATAGTTTTTGGGGGAAAGATGAGAGATGTCAATAATTTCAGATGCATTGTAAGCATTACTGCACATTGGTTGTTGTAAGGGTGGAAACCAAGTACAGTATTCATTTTCTGTGAAATTGGGTTTTTTGTGTGGTGGTGGGGAGTCCATTGCTTTTGGAAAGTACTTGATAATTTCATTACTACAGAAAATAGGAAACAAATGACAGTCTTAGTTACATTACAGGTCTGCAGAAGTCTTCTGTACTGTCATAACTTAACAGCTTTTTAAAACAATATCTGGTCTGGTTTAATTTTTATATGTTTAATGTAGTCAACATTCTTACTGTATTATCAAATACTAACTCATGGATTTGGTGCATTTACACAAGATATGGCTTTCCATAATTTAGCTTTAGCATTAATTTTTACACGTCTACAAGTGTACATATATGAGTTTGTTTGTCTTTGGATAGCTCTCTGTGAATGAAGGTGTGTTTGATAATGTAAAATTTGTTTCATTCCTCTCTACAGTGTACGAAAATGTGCTCTGTTATTGTTTTGTGTGTTTTAGGTTTTGGCTCTAATAAAATGTTTTTAGGTGGAGTTTTCTTGGCATGTCTTTTATGTGATTTATTTTCCCAAGACAATGTTTAGAAATACTAATGGACTTTTGGTCTTCATTCTTATGTCAATAAATACTGGTTTTCATGCATAATTTAGCATCCTCATAACGCATTACTTAAAATCTGTAGAGACAAAGAGAAAACTGTCTGAGCATAATGAATTGTCAACTTGTACACAACTTCAGTACAGAATGTAGCCTGTATGAGTCATAAATTGTAGACAATAGCTCAACTTCTGTTTTCTAATTTTTTTTGATTCTTGTGCATGTAGATCATATAAATGAAGCAACCATTTTCGTACCTTCACTGATCCATTTATTTTAAAGTTTTTTTTGAAGATACATACGAAGACCATGTAGTATTTAGTTGTGTGTGAGTAATTCTTTCTATTCTAATTGATGAGGACTGTCATTACAGACGTATGCATCTGAGGGTCGGTTCACCTTCACCTCCCATTCAGCAGGAGAACATGTCATCTGCCTCCACTCCAACTCCTCAGCATGGTTCTCAAGTGGACAGCTGGTAAATACATGCAGTTTTGACACAAATTTGTAACTTCTGATGTCATATTTCATTTCTGAATTGTTTTTATTTTTGAGCCGTAGATGGAACTTATCTAGTATGAAGTAGATTTAAAGCCAAGCCCTATTTGATATATACTACTGCATTACATGAATTTCCCCACAACTTTTTGATATTGTGCAGCCAAGTGAAAAGTATACACTTGCGATTAAAGACAGACCTGTAATTTTATGGTATATCTTTATCCATAAAATAAACAGTTTTCTTACAAGTATAAAAATTTTTGAGTAAAGCGTTAAACAACATTCAGTTAAGTGACCATTTTGGTATACGGTTTTATATCCATACAGAGTCCATTCAGTGCTCATATACTTAGAACAGACCCAGAAGCCTATTAAATACATGGATCCTGATTTGAGAGTTTTCATCATATGATGCATTGCTTTTTTTTTCACATAGAACCTTTAAACCAGAACGGCTTATATACATATATGTACAATTATTACAGAAGTGTATTCAGAATGGATTTTGATGGTCACATCTTGAATTTCCAAGATTTTGTTTTGTGTATTAACCTGTCAGTGCATTCCAGTGACATTACAACTGGACTAATGCTAAAGTGTACTAGTTTTGCATTCTGTCTGACCTTCTTCCTTTCAGAGAGTGCACCTGGACATCCAGGTAGGAGAACATGCTGTGGACTATCAGCAGATCCAGGCCAAGGATAAGCTGAGCGAGCTTCAGTTACGGGTACGGCAGCTATTGGATCAGGTTGAGCAGATCACAAAGGAGCAGAATTATCAAAGGGTAAGCGTTATGAAAGGTACGGGTTACTCTAAATGACCTGAAATTTCGTCCATGACCGAGTTGCTCATTTTTCCATATTTTTGGGAGTTCTATGGATTTTAGAAGGGTGCTTTGAGAGAGGTTTGGAAGTCAGATGATATTCTACTGGGAAAATGTAAATGTTAGCTCCAGAAGTAATATCTCATGACATTTATTTGCCTCCAGAAATGTTCTTTTATGGTTAATTTTATAGGTCATTTAGGGTAGATGTATATATGGTTAAAAGAAATGGAAACTGGTTCTAACCGTTTTGATGTGGTAAGCTTTCCTCATAGTGAAATAAATGCAATCAAATGCTGAGTGATAGAAATAACCATGGTGTCAGGGAGATAACTGTCCTTGTAACATTGACGACCAAAACAAACAAAAAGAAAATATAGCAAACAAACTACAAAAGGCTCCCACATTTAAGTGGGACATGAAATCTCTCTGGAGTTTGCAGTGAATTTGGATGAAATGGAGAATTTTTCTTTGCTTTTGACCCTGTATCCATCTGAGATTTCTGTTCCAATTTGTAAGACATTGTTACTCCACAGGTACACTGACCCGTTTTTGAATAGGAAGAAATGTTGTTCCAGTCCAAAAAAAAAGCCTTATTTGTATCAAATTTAGATAATTCTAAAGAATTCCAAACAAGTGACAGTTTAGATGTTTGTCCCAGGAGTGTTTCTTGTAGAGAAATACATGGATAGAGGTTGCCAGAACTGAAGCCCATACTTGTCGGCAGTGATATCTAGGTTTACGAGCAGGGGCAGATTTACAATCTTCATAATTTGTTAAATGGTCAGCAATCTTACAGAATATTAATACAGATGTTTTAGTACAAGTTTTTATGACAGACATTTGCTTCTTTATTACAGTGTTGTTGACTTTGTTTGGGTTGTATCTCATGATTGTTACAATATACTCGGGTGGTGGGGGTGGGGATGCTTGTGTCAGTATAATTGGGAGTTCTTATGGATTGTTTGCCTTGTTGGTTTCAGTATCGTGAGGAGCGTTTCCGTCAAACCAGTGAGAGTACCAACCAGCGAGTTTTGTGGTGGTCCATTTCACAGACCGTCATTCTTCTAGTTACAGGCTTTTGGCAAATGAAACATCTTAAAAGTTTCTTTGAGGCCAAAAAATTGGTCTAATAGGAAATAATTCTGTACCCTCAACCGTAAGCATTTCAGAGCACATAGCCTGTGCGTAGAAGCCCCTATTGCTGAAGTAACAGGCTTTTTGTTGTACAACTTAGCCAGTCTATTGAACATATTTGTTCAAATATTGACTACTGTAATTCTTCAGACTTTTCGTAAGTTTGCAAGGTGTTTATTCAAGCATATTCTGAACGCATCATTCTGTGTTGACTGATATAAATATTTTTTGCGAAGCCCTGAAACTGGCTCGTTCAACCAGTGTAGTTTTATCTCCAAAATCAAATTTAAAGTGTGGATGAATTTCACCGCAATTTGCCTTTTTATATGCGAAAAGATTGAGGAATTAAGATACATTAAATTTTTTCAAGCAGTGCACATAAAAATTTGATGTATTGTGTTCATGTCAGAGGTATGCTTAGTGTTATGGTTCAACTTTGACATAGTGAATATCATTACATTTTGGTACTGAACCATATTTTAGCACTTGGATCAAGGAATTGAAAATTTCTCAAGTGTGGCAGTAAAGATCAATCATGTCATGTATAAAGTTTCAAGAAATATCAGGAACTTGTGAATTTAACTTATTGAAAAAGGTGTTAGTCTAGTACCTTTACTCAAAGTTCACTTCATCAAGATTCAAGATTAGAATATTATTCACTATCAGCTTGTGAAAGGTTTACTGCTGAGGGTACTTGTATAAATATACATCTCACAAACCATTATCATTCATCTTCATTGTCACAACTCTTATCAATATTTTATCTTTTTATTGGAGATCTAGACTAACATCTTGGCATTGTGTTTTATCACCATCTGTTTCCATCATAAACTGGATTACCAAATTCTTCTAATTTTTCGGACATCTGGCCTGTTCTTTTTAGCCAGTATACATGTAATTGTAGCAGGACCATTTAGTTTCCTTTTGTTATGCATGGTTAGTCCATCTCATTGACAGTATATTCATATCTATACTTTTCCCAAAATCTGGGAGAGAAATATGTCTAACTGCTAACATATGTCCTAAAAATTAGAAGAATCAGGGTATACATGAACATGTACCAAGGTCAAAATTGAAAATGTACTGTACTTTAGATAACCTGATATGGTCATGTAGCAAGGTTTGTATTGTGGTGAACATGTTTAATTGAGTGTTTAAAGTAGACAAGCTTGGTTAATTTAGGTTGAATATTTGACATCACACCCTTGTGTAAAAAAATACAGATTTTAATGTATTAGCATGACAGTTAGGGTATAAGTTTAGATGACTTGTACTTACTTCCTGTCAGCAATTTTAGAGATGTTCACTCAAGTATTTGGTGTTAAGACTTTCGAAGAGTTGTAATTTATTTGTTTCCTTTTCTTTCACGGAATGATGGTTTGGTATGATAGTAAAAATATTGTTCATTTACGTGTATGCTGTGTAACAAAAAAAAAAAAAGAAGACTAATCAGTGTGTATTTAATGTGTTTCTATGAATGTAATTATTCAAGATGTACATGTGTAATACATTAATACTGTTTATATAAATAAATCACTCTGTAAATATTTTCTGTGGTGGTAGGAATTTGTACATGTGTATAAAATATAACTTTATTCCATAATTGGACTATCCATGTGAGTCCTTAACTCCTGTATGTTTTATACGCCCCTATATGCTAATTTGACCGTATTCGTACCCGGGATAGAACTCCAACAGTTTTCCCCATAGAATTTTAACTTTTGGTGCATACATAGACGACGATGTGTCACGACTCACATTTGTCCAAATTTGTGGTTGTCATGGTTACCAGAGTGCCATTTTTCCTTATATTGCTATATAAAGAGAACTGATTTTGTGTCCTGGTTACAACTCCCAACAGTTTTTCTCCATAAAGTTTTCATTTTTGGTGGACACAGTTGTCCACTTGCACATTTGTCGTGGTAATCTCATACCTATCATCAACACACATGAAGATTCCCCTCAGTGGTTATACTCACCACAATGCTGGTTGGATTCTTTTATACATTTCAAAGATATGCATTTGTTGGTGCGTATGTTATGTTCACCTGAACTCATTTCAAATTATAATAAGCTCAGTGTAAATTAAAAGCAGTCTGTCAGCAACTTGCGCATGATTGTGGGTTTCTCCCGGACTCTGCCCAGTTTCATCCTACCATAATGCTGGCTACCGTAATATAAGTGAAATATTCTTGAGTGTGGTGTAAAACACCACACTCAATAAATAATAAATAAAATAACGAGAAATGAGAAAAGCAAAAAAGGTGTGTTAACTCATTACCCACCATGAATATTTCTTCTAAATTTAACTCATTCATACCAAAGGGCCACTAGCAGTAATAGCAAAATGATTTTAAAAATAAACAACAGTGCAATTTGGCAGGTTTTCTTGTATGCAGAAATGATTCAAACTAACGGCTTTGTCAAAAAACTTTATGGTGGATGTAAACATTTACACTTGTATATAATCAGTAAAAACCCAGTTGTTACCTCTAACATTAATGATCTTTTACTTGCCCAAGTACTGTAAATCAACCTTTTTGACCTCTGAAACACTTTGGTGGAATTTAAGCAGAAAATTTGTTTCAAAACAGTGCTAAAATGATTTATTTTTTGTCACTAAAGATGCAAGCTTCATAAAACTTCTCATTCAGTTCTCTCATAATGTCTCAAGATATTGCTTGGGGAGTTGGTTGAAGAATTAGGGTACACACAAGGGACAGCAGGCCTACATGGATAAAGATTGATTGTTCAATACAAGATGTATTAGTTGACACTTCCAGTCTTGGACAAACGACTCCTTGTTGTCAGTGGGCCCTGCATTTTAGACCACTTCACTTGTTTTCCATGATATACCAGACTGTATGTCGCATGTGGGAAGGATTGTCAGTAACATTTTAGACTTTTTTGGTTTACCTCCAGCCCCCCAGTGTCACACACCAATAAATAATTTTGTAACAACAGTCAATTAACTCACAATACTAGTGGCCTGGTGAGTGAGCACTCGGGGTTTAAGGTTGTGCTCCCGGCCTGGTGTCAGTATAACTGTGACTGGGTGTGCAGGGAAGTATTCCAGTGAGGCAGCACTATATCTGTCAACACTTCACCAGTCTGTTACAAGAAAGCAGTATTGATATGACAAAAGTAATGTTGATAACCATATTAAACCCCATAATGAACTAACAGCAATACATACAAATTGGTCCTCAATTTGCTTCCTTGCCAACTTTTTTAAAACATAATTTGGTGGCCTTTTACAATATTTGTTGAAGAATACTTTTCTGCCAGTACATATCTGTATCTGTGAAAGGCTCTTTAGTAAGAACTTTCCTATAGACAGTAGTTTACTAAAGTCAGTAGTTTAAAATTTGGTTTCCTCCACTGTAAGATTGACCGTAATGTAAGTAAAAAATTCTTGAGAAATGAAAAAAATATAACTGTTTTAAATATTTTAACCATTTAACCATCATACACTGAGAAATTGCAGCAGGCCTAGTAGTATTAGCTACATGTATGCAATGATGCACAGACAGTTGACTGAAATGGGGAGGGGGGGGGGGATTTCAGTAGATCGACATTTGACCGGATGGGTGTTGTCAGTGCACACACAGTTGACTGAAGGGGAGCGGACAGTGCACGTACATTTGACTGAAGGTGGGAGTGGGGTGATAGTGCACGCACAGTTGGCTGAAGAGGTGGGGTGGGGCGTTGACAGTTGCGGTAGTCCTGGAGGATGAAAAAGATACCGTTAGATAAATAGCTGAGGCAGCTGGAGAGATAGACTGCATGCAGCTGGGTGGTCGATGGTAGATTGTGTGGTTAGGTTTTCATCCATTTCATTGGATTCATTTGGATGGGTGCAGTGTTTTTAAACAAGTGTTCATCAAAGATCGATATTTCACCATCTGCTGTACATCACATACTCACTCCTGGCTGGTCGGATATCCCTCATGCATTAGCTTTACTCCATGTAAATAATAAATGATATATCTTTGATTACTACTGCATTTTATCTACATTCATTCGATGAGTTTTCATGAAGGTGAGACAAGGATAAATTTTGGCGTGATTAATGCGTGGGAGTGAAGTGCGTTGCAAACTAGCATCACGAGTTAAGTTGGTGGAAAACAGCTGATCCCGACTTGTCAAAATGTTGGGAAAAGGTACGAGTCGGATGCGCGAAGTCTAAAATTAGACTGCGCGGGTTTGACGTATCGTAAACTGGCACACAAAAAAGACGACCACGAAGTGGCGTTGCGATGTTTACTTGGACTTGTGTTATATTTCGTCGTCTGCTGTTAGTTGGGCATCGTTCAGATGCGTTGCTCCTTTAATTGCCAAGTCGTCTAGAGTTTTAAACGACAACTGTAAGCTTGTGTCGACGATGTAGGTGGCACAAAAGTGACACAGTTTTACTGAACTTGCATAACATCTGCCAAGCAGATGATCCTGCAATTTGTCATTTTCTTGCAAGATTTGAAATTGAGAAATTCTGCATTAATCTGCTTGACTGCGACAGAGAAGCTTTGACAGCGACATCACTCTTGTTCTTGGACTAAACAGGATTTGTGTTTGGAACATACCACGGCTGTGTAAGATCTCCGACAATTTTGTTTATCTCTTTATACTTAGTGTAAAAAATCAGCTGTGCATGCATGTAACCTATATAATACAAACTGTATAAGCACTAACCTCTTTTTGTTCCTTGCCAAGTACGCATTTGTCGGCTGCTCCACTTTTCTTATATCCGGTGAGGAAAATCTGTTTGCTCCAACTGAGTAAACATCACTCCATACAAAGTAAAGGAAACTTGTTGATGCAGCAATTGATTTGATGATTTTGGTATGATTATGTACGATATTGCTTGCTTTGCACTACTGCTGGTTTTAATCCTTTGCTTAGGAAATTGTAGGCTTCATACACACTGTAACAGTTTTCAAAATAGTGTTGGCAAGACCACATGAAGAAAACAACACCAACATAGAAGTATCAACACGATACTGGTGGGAGATCCACCAGAGACTCATGGACAGTAATATGAGACCAGACCCCTATTTATATAGTACACTGATATATAAATAGTACATATATAGTGCCAGTGTACATGTACATTACAGTTAGTTCCTTGTGGCTCAGTTAATTGCTCGCTATCTGGTCCTTTATCAATGAAGTTGCGAGTTCAAACCCCGCTCTCACTCATTCAGCTGCAGCTTTAAGTCACTTGTTTAAGGTTTGTCAGCTGCTCTCGTATTTGGGATAAATTTAGTACAACATAAAAAGACATCAAATAAATAAGTAAATGGATAACTGTTGCATGGCATGATTTTTCATGCTCTATAAATGTCCTACATTTATCTCAACTGGTTAGATGAAAGAATCAACATAGATTTCTTTTTGTACAATGTATATGTATAACATACCTACACATATATATAGATAGATAGATAGATAGATACCCACTCTAGGCAGGTTTACAAGCCTGTGTATTTTTGGAATTGCTGATCTCAAATCAAACAGGCTCCTGCTGGCAACTTCAGAACAGGTCAACATTTACCGATGCCATGTGCAGATTGTCTGCTCCTGACTCCAACCTGGCTGCCTATCAGGTGATTCACGTACGTGTACCTGGTTTATTTGCAGTACCATGCAGGAACTTGAAGTTTAAAGATAAATCAATGCAGACACACCCAGTTGCATTTATATTTAACTCAATTCCTCAACCTTTTCATGTATGAAACAGCAACTTTTTTTGATTTGATTTTGGGGAAAAAATTACATTGGTTGGATTGACCAATTTCATGTCTTCACAAAAGGTATAATTTTATCAGTCTGCAAAGAATAATACTTTCAGAATATGCTTGAATAAACACCTTGCAGCATGTGAAAAAGTTGAAGAATTACAGTACCATTTATATTTCATATATATGTATTTACGACCATTTTAATAGGTCCTCGTGAGAATTAAGACCTAGCTTAATAGGCTTTACATGTATTAAAGGAATTCAGTTTGTCCACATGTATGCTTACATATGAACTTATGTACATTTACTTTTTTAAAACCTGGTTGGGATGTAAGTTGGGTGGAGTGGTTAGTGGTGCTTGCCTTTCAATCTCCAGCACCCCAGAGTTGCTGGTTAAAACCAGACCTTGGATAGGGAATTTCTAGTATTCCTCTCTCCCAGTGAATGTGGAACAAAAGTCAAATGATAAATTATTTGCAGCTGGAAAGCCAATGCAGATACGTGCATCCACCTGCATTTTTATTTATTTATATTTTATATCATACATGTTCATTTTTTACTATTTTGATAAATCATTATGACAAGATGTAAATGTTACTAGTAGAGATCAGTCAGCTTGTCTTCCTGCTTAAAGCTGGTTGTGATGTACGTACATGAATTAGCCCTTTTTCAAACCAACAAAAATATTTGTGTAAGGTGAAGAATCATTGCGTTTCAACCTTATGCTGGAACTTTTCATAAAAGGATTGATCACAGGATGGTGATACCTAAAGAAAAAACCCCATAAAATTAGCACAATCTGCATGTTAGACTATAGGCCAGTTCTGTCTGTACTGTACGTGAGCTTTATAATACATCAAAGTAACCCAAACTGGAAATAAATATTTGCAATTTCAATCTTGCAATTTTAACCATATCGTATCATTAATTCTAAAACCTTGGTATAACGAAGTTAACGTCCTAATTACTATTGTAATGTGTAACCCCTCCATGAGTTGCTGATGACGAATCATGCAAGACACACACAACAGGACCCCATAGTGGTATCTGCAAAAAGGTTTATTTATAGAATAAACCGGTAGATCCAGGATCAATCCTTGATCGAGTCACACCTAAGACTTTAAAAGAGGAAGTTGTAACTTCCTCGCTTGGCGTTCAGCATGAAGGGGATAGTGCAATGACTGGTTGACCTGTATCAGTATAATGGCTCGGGCGGGGCGGCTTACTTGCCTTCAGTGAGTCGTCTCAGTGAAGCAGCACTAAATAAAAGAGCGGTGGAAATCCGTCCTGCAACAAGGAGGCACATTACACGTACATGCACCCTAAAGATTTCTTCGTCGTCATATGACTGAAAAAATGTTGAGTACGACGTTAAACCCCAAGCACTCACTCACTCACTCCATCTCGGACACACATGTTTTGGTTGAAGTCAGAACACTAACCCGCTCAAGCTACATGATATATTTAAATATAAATGCAAGTGGGTTTGTCTGCATTCACCCAAAACACGAAAATCAGACTTTCGCTGGTAACATTTCTTTGAAAAACATCCAAAAGTTAATTCCTCTATGGTACCATTAGAAAAATACAATAATATTATAGCTTGTGCTAGGACTTACAGTATGTAATGAATTACATGTATATGATACATGTGTGTTAATTCCCATGTATAATGTATTCACTTGCATGAAGTGGACTTTGGTATTTTGGGTTGGCACACAAAATACTGTAATATATTGTCATGAAATATGCTGGACTGTTTGCATAGCTATAACCTAATCTCATATTTGCCCACATTATATAGGTCATACAAGCAGTCGCCCGAAGGGGTTTACTGTACATGTAGATGAAAGGTTCAGATTTTCAGATTATGGAGATTTGTTTGTGTTTATCTGTATGATTAGAATATCATATGCGCATACTTACATGCAGCAGAAATTCAGTATAAATTCAGATGGGCACTCACCACATTACGTTTAGTTTTGTTGGTTCCCGCGTATTTTGTGCCAGTACATGTACATGTAAGCAACGGGAAGCTAGTTATTGCTTTGGCTGGCTATAAGTTGTGTACATGTATACCCCAATACAGTATAGAGAGTTAGTGGCTAGGGGCTATGTAAGGCTTTGTTAAATAAAAAAGTTTGCTTGTTTCCCACCTCTTCATCTGCAGTTTAAGATTTGCTAAATATTTGTTATGCCTTCAAAGCGTGTTTAGGCAAGTAAAGTTAGAATAAGTATGTTGTAAGAATGCATGAAACTGAGTACGGCTTCATTCTTTGTATTGCCTAGTATTTGTCAGAAAAAATAAATAAATAATATAAAGGAAAAAATGTCACTGGTCCAATGTTTCACAAGGTTTATAGGCCTACTGACAGAAAACATGTCATTGTTTTATGTTTCTATTAGGCCACATAAGAAATTATTTGTTTCCTATAGTCGTCAGTAGTATTTAAATGTAAATTAGGCATCAAACTACCACATCAGCATGAGCTTTCTAATGAATTAATTTTGAAAACTATAGATGTTCCTATTGCTGCATATATTCAGTTTAGTGAACATACATATACTTAACATGCAGGACTGAATGCATGTTCAAGTCCACTGCTTGTATAGTTCTCCTTCATTTGATTTCTAAGGGAGAATTATCTGTATTTCTGTAAATCGTTCTTTGCATGTAGTTGTTGGTGTTAGTGCATATATATACCTGTCTCGGTCTGACATGTCTGATGAAATGGAGTTTCCTCTTTACACCATTTCATACTGCTTAGTGTATCCAAGAATATTTCGCTTATTGGATAGCAGCAAGCATTATGTTGGAAGGAGACAGTACCTGAACATGTACCTGGCAGACCCTGCGGGAAACCCAGTGACCATGCACATACAGGTTTAATTCAGGTATGATGAGACATGGGCTATATTTCAGCCATATTATGTTGACAAGAACATACTAAAAGCAGGAAACATGAGAAACATCCAAAATAAAAATTAAATTGAATGGATACTTGTGAAACCATCTTCAAAAAAAAAAAAAAAAAAAAGTAAGTTTAAAATTCCAACCCGATTTTAAATATTTTTTATTCATGTTAGGGTAGTATATACACATGTACATTATATTTTATTATATTGGCCAGTCTAAATATTTAATGACCGCATCAACTGTAAAACTGTTGAAATTCATGTATGGAGTTTTTAAACCACTCCATAAAAAATTTTATAAATTTTAAAATTCTGGTCGTCTCGTTTCCAATTTTTTCATAATTTTTCCACATTAATTTTGACAGAATAGGACGCCTCAAAGACACTGAGCTTCTCCCCCCCTCTCAACCACCATGGCGAAACTTATGTGAACTGTTCAAACCCTTGTTAAATAGACGATCAGGATATGTTTGATGCTGTATCAGTGTCATATGTGTGGAACACACTTGGGAGCAATGCTGCCAACAAGAGTAATCTGATCAAAACATACCAGAAGTGTAAGAAATCAGTTATAGCTAATGATGGTGGATTTCATTGAGTTTAATCAGACTTACAGGTCTTATTTATACTAATGATCTATCTGATTATAATGTTTATCCTGGGAGTAAGATAGACATCTATCTTATCCCAACTTTATTTGAAATAATTAACTTTTTGATTCAGTCTAGTAATTAATGTACTCGTACTTCTGGTACACTGGATAGAAGTGTATTACCTGGTGCTCATATAGTCTGCAAAAAAGCTGATTTTAATATGTTTTAATGGTGATCTTCGGTAATAGTATTGTTACAAGTTTGAGAATATAGGATGTAGCAGGTAGGCCTATAGTCTACTGTACATGCCAGGGCACACGCACGCACATAATCATGGACCACATTTGATGTGACAAATTTGATCAAGGATATATGTAAACAAATCCTTTCTCAGAACTCCAACTTTTACTGCACCGGATCTCTAGTTTCTAGCTTGCCCTACCCTGGCCATGAATGACAAGAGACATTACATGAAGGCCTATGTGACCTCTTCATTGTTGTGGACGGATGTCTGTAGTGCCTGTTGGCCTTTCACAGTTGTCAGATGTCCTTTATAGACTCCGCCCTTGTTTGGGAAGTTTAAAGGAGTGCACATTGTATACCAGGAAATGTGATGAGACACAACCTATTTCCGCACAAATTGCATTCTTTACCTGCATGTGCATGTCTTGTAGTTAACACTTGTTAATTTGACAGCACTTGTTGTGTTCAGTCTGGGACAGAATTTTCAGCTTATTTAGTGTGAAACACACATAGACTGGTATTAGAGACGTGAAAGTGTCAGGTATATGAGTTAGCTGTTAGTAACATGTTCTCTGGGTATGGCCATATAATAACCTGGACCGTAATATTGTCAGCTTTACAGACATGAAACCACAAATATTTTACCGTAGATAATTATTGCTCTGATGATATTAAGTGTATCGAGCGGCCTTTTAACACTAGTAGGAATTTACTCTGAGATTAATTGACTGATAATGTTTGTGTTTATTGCTATAGTATTATGTAGTATTTATTTATTTTTTTCATTTTTGATTGAACTTTAGTGGGTAGGATGTAAATAGTTTACCAGTGGAAGATATTGTTTATAAATCATTAGGACAAAAACTGCTTCCGGCGCTGAGAAATTAGGTCAGGTATTTCAGCAGACGGACGTGAAATCCTAGAACTGCATGTACTCATTCTATCAGATTGAAGTCCAGAATATATATATGTATTGTGTGGGAAGAAAATTACTTGATAAACACGTAGGACCAGCAGAGGAGAAAGATCAGTTTACATTGACTTATTGAGATACTATTGCACTGCAGTTTATAGTGTAGGAGAAATTTTATGATTTCTTGTAATTAATGCATCAGTCCAAGTGACAGCTGTGTATTTTTAGATGTTTTTTAATTTTTTCTTTTTTTATTATTATTATTTGTTTTTGTTTTTTTTTGCTTATAGAGGGTTTGATTATAGCAATCGCCTCGCCTAATATGATTTCATAATTGGTAATTTACATACATGTAGAATTGTACATTTTCACTTTTTACCTCTCTTAGGTAAGCCTGTGTACAATATAACCTGTGATATAATAAGATGGAATTTGGGGACATGCTGACTACCCAAAACTCCACCCTACAGAATGGATTACCTGAAGGGAAACCATACAAACGACCCGCAAATCAAAGGTGAGGCCAAATCTTATCTAAAAATCTTATTTAACAACTTTGTCAAGGACCGGTGTTATACATGTAGTGCTCTCCTGCTGCAAGTAAAGTTATGTCTATTATCTAGATGGTAACAGTGTGATAAGCAAATATAGATATGCTGGTAGGCAGGTCACAGCTTGACATACACAGACATTACGCATAACCAGCTGTTGTACATGTACAGTAGTTTTACAGTTTCCATACACATAGACCATTAACATTTAATGCACATAATAATAGCACATTGTGATTTGTTGAATTACATGCAAGAATTCAACCATAACTTGTAAACGTTGATGAGATTTTAGTTGAATGATACATTAACTGTATTATATACATATAGAATTTGTCCTTTTTTTGTCTGAGTGAATGAAAGTGAACAAGTTCATGTAAACTGGCCAAGAACTGTAGGTTGAGATATAACCATTTGCCTGGAGCATTTGTTTTCATTCTTTGTTCACAAATGTTAGTACAATACATAATTTAGATCAGGAACTTTTACATGTTAGGGATAGAAGTGAATTACTTATGAATTGTTAATCGTGATCAAGTTTAAATAAAGTGAACTGCTGACAAGGGAGGGTTCCAAAAAGGTCCACCATTCAGCAACCAGTAGCATACATGTACGTAATGCTGTAAGCTATCATTAGTTGTCTTGCGTTCAAATGATGCTGGGACCTCACACTTTAGCTTCGACAAGGAGTCCACTAGTCCACTCCAGGGACAATAGGGTTGCCAGTATAAACAATTTTCCCTGGCTTTAGTGTCATAGCCCTTAGTCAGGACTTAAGTTGTGTACCTATAGAAATGTGCTAGTTTTCCTGGGGCTCTGTTCAGTTTTCTCCATCCATAAACCACACCAATATCAAATAAATGAAATATTCTTAAATATGTAGTGTAAATAGTCACTATAACCAATACATATGGATGTTAATAAATAAATCATCTACATGCAATTTTTAAGTGAGCATTAAATATTTGATACCTAAGAATTCTCATTTATGGGTTTGCTGATTTACATTTTTTTTTTTGTATGATTACTTTTAATTTTATTTTCAGGGTTTTTGTTAATCGAAGTCTTCATTTAGACAAGATTAAGTTCTATGGATTTGATATGGACTACACATTAGCAGGTATGTTTTGGTGCTTATGCTACTTGCATACATATATACAATGTAAATAATTACAGTCAAGAGTTAAACAGGTTTCATCAAAACGCTTGTTGTCTTGAAACGTACTGGTAAATTTCATACTTATATGGATGGCAATTAAACTTTGACTGTGATAAAAAAATTATATGGCATACCTTGACGCATACATTTACTTTTATTGTAAAGGTAATTATTTAATAGAAGTATTCAGATTACATATTGAATAGTCTATTCAAATTCTATATTAACATTTGGTTTGTAGGAGTTTATATCAGATTTGTACTGGTACTTGTTTTTCATTTGAGGCTTTATTGATCATAATGGATCAGTAAATCCTTTTTCTCACAATGTATAGTTTTTCTCAGAGCATTGTCTGTTTTTTTGTCATTCCCTCGAAATCTGTCTTCTGAGCGTGTGTAATTCATGTTCGATACGACCAATGACCGAAATGAATACAGGCTTCTATTACTAACTTGCAGGTATCAATCAAGTGCATATGCTCTCATATAGTTTGATTATGGTGTTCCATATTTGAAGGTGTAGCAGTTGTTAAGTTTCTTTTCTTCTTTTGTTACAGTGTACAAATCACCAGCGTATGAATCCATGGGGTTTGACCTGCTAAAGGAGAGATTGTTGTTGACAGGGTATCCTGAACAGATCACAAAGTTCAGCTATGACCCTTCCTTTACTGTCAGGCAAGTCCATTCATACCCCGCAGCCAGTTTTGGCACGAGGCTATTGTCGTAATCATGTACTGCCATCAGTCCATTACTGAACTGGAACTGATTCATGTATCTTCTGGTACAGACTTTTGTGAACTTGTTTATCTACATTCTAGTGATAGGCTGCAGAGCAAATCTAGCCAGGTTAGCCAGGATGGGCAGCTAATCTTATGCATCTCTCACAAATTTGACTGTCTTCCAATACATGTACATTGTCATCATAATATCATAATATTTTGTGCCAAAAAAGAAACAGAAATTTTTGCAAAGATTTCTTAGCCGTAGAATACAGCGATAAGTGATATAAGGCTCTGTTTTTTGGGGTTTTTTTTACAAGAATCATTGTTTTGTAATGTGAATATAGTGCTGGATTCTCTTAGGAGAGACTATTAAACATAGTTTCTGTTTTTTTCACAGAGGGTTATGGTTTGACAAACTCAATGGAAATCTGCTGAAAGTTGACAGCTATGGGAACATACTTGTCTGTAACCATGGCTTCCGTTTCCTCAAGTCGTAAGTACCTACAACCTTTGATGTTTGTGGAATAATTACAATTGTATTGAGTACTTAGGTAAACAGTGACGAGATACGTTTGATATATTTCAGTGTGATGTGTTGGATTGTTGTTATTAAAGGTAAGATGTTGAACAAAAAAATTCCCAGGAAAAAATAATGGGTCCCTCCAAAATGTAACTTGATAACTTCTAATAACATTTTGCAGTGATGAATGTGAAATCTTGATTCATTTGGTCGTTACATTTAAACCTCTGAAACGAGGAGTGCCAGTATACAGCTGTAACATATCTATTCTGACCTTCTGTTTGTAATCCATTTATTTAACAGATATGAAGTGCAAGAACTTTATCCCAACAAATTCATCCAGTATGATGAAAACCGGTGCTTTATTCTCAACACATTATTTAACCTTCCAGGTAAGCTGGTGATGGTTTCGATTTACACCCTCTTTGTAACGATGTCAGATGTGCTGCAAGATGGGGTTACAGTAGTGTTACAAATCTGAATCTGTTATAAAGCGTACACGTATCTGTTGTAATACTTCATTTGTCTGATCAGTCCAAACAGAGAATTATATAATAAGGTGTGGTGTCCGTGTATAAGGAGAGTCTGAAAACTTCCAAGCAAGGCCATAAGCTCAGTGTCTCTTTTTATGTTTTTTTTTCTTTGGTGTACGTGTGTGAATGTTAAATTTTTGAAAACCAATCATTTGAGATATGTTTCAGTAAACACAATCAGGGGTGAGCTATCTTGTAATGTTCTGTTTCAGAGACCTACATGCTGGCATGTCTCATTGAGTTCTTCTCCACTTCACCAGACTACACTAAGTAAGTTGAGTGCATGGAAATTAGAATACAAGGTTTTTCTTAAGTTAATTAACTATTTAAGTTAAGAACAAAGGGTATTGTAATAGTTATAATAAGAATGAAATGTATTTTTATAGTCAAATAAAGGTCATAAAATTGTACTTTTGCTGCTGGTACAATATCATCTTACCTTAAAGCATCTTGTTGATACAAATCAGACAAAATGAGTAATTTTATCACAGACTTTATCACAATCAAAAGTTTAGATCAAATATAGTGATAAATCATGGGTTACTGACAAATTTTCCTCTCACAACAGGTGGTGTTGAATTCGTACTGTCTCACCACGAGACTTAATCTTTTGTGGCGTGATATGAAACATGTCGTGCGCTGCAGATTCATGTGCTATAATTCTTATGTATAATGTGCTGTAATTCTTCAACCTTTTCACATGTTCGCAAGGTGTTTATTCAAGCACATTCTGAAGGTATCTTTCTGTGCAGACTGATAAAATCATACTTTTTGTCATGCCATGAAATTGGCCAATCCAACCAATGTAGTTTTGTCTCAAAAATTAATATAGAAATGTACATAATATATATATGGCCATAATATTTGTATGGCCTTGTGACTATGATGTTGCACTGTTGGAGCTGCAGTGAAACAATCGGTGTCACTTAAATGACATATTACATGACTTAGGACTTCTGTCAGTATCCCATTGAACATGTGCATGTTTAGATGAGTCAATGCCTGTTTCCAGTGTTGACTGTGAATTGTAATAAAGACAATTAAAAAAGTGTTCTCTGCCAAAGTTTATTCCCTAGTTGAATGTTATTTAATTTAATGGGTATGTTTTGGTTTTAGGACAAAATCTGGGGTGCGATCAGGGGAGGTGTTCATGTCATATGAATCCATATTTCAGGATGTTAGATCTGCTGTTGACCACCTGCATTTTAGTGTGAGTTACTTGTTATGTTGTACTGTAATGACATCCTCTGTTATATGTATACAGATCAGTTAATTTTTCCGCATGCTGAAACCAATGTTAGTTGTAAGTCAACAGTTTATTGAAAAAGTCTATTACCAAGCTCTTTGCACACTACTAAATTTGGCCTGCTTTTATACATTATTTTGATGTCATGCTTTACATATCAGGGAAAGCTTCAAGAAGTTACTCTTAGCAACATGGAAAAATATGTGGAGAAAGATCCTCGTCTTCCCGTTTTCCTGGATAGGTAAGTTCTCCCAACAACACGTCACTTAGTTTTATGCAAATCTCATAACTGGGCTACATGATGAACAATTCATAAATTGGTTAATGTTAATGAATTGTGATTGTGCTTTCTGTTTTCAGACAGCAATTGTAAAGTTTTAGACGTATATTTTTAATGACTGTCACTGACCTGTGTATATGGACATTCTGCCTGCGATAAACATATAACTAGTATCCTAGGGGGACACCTCTTGAAATCATTTGGATTATTATTATTATTATTGGTCAAGTCCTAAAATTCCAGTATCTCCTAAACTGGTAAAGATAGAAGAAGAAAACTTATGAAGTTTTCTGCTGTTTTACCAGCCACATGATTTAGTGGCCATTTTGAATTTTATTCATTAGCTAACAATATCTTCTTCTCTAAAATGGCTAAACCTGTCGAGATGAACTTTTTGTTTACATTTTTTATGTCAATCGCCCTACCTTTTTTTTTTCTTTGTATGACAGAATTTAAGTGTAGCTCATATTGTCCTTGTCCTAGTTGCTGACTTCATTAATCTGGTAGAAATCCTTTTACAATGTATGTCCTTTTTTTTTCTTTCAGAATTAGAGAATATGGGGCAAAAACATTCCTGCTGACAAACAGTGGCTTCACCTACACAGATGTAAGTCATGTCCTGGCTTTGTAGTAAATTTTTTTCTATTGCTAGTATATGGGGAAACCAGCCATAATCAAATGCTGCTGTATAACAGCTGGCCGTCTCTTCAGAAACTCTAATGGATTCCTATAGACCTGTAAACTACTAGAAAGAATATATCAGAGAACTGAATGATTCTCTCAATCCTGTTATGATCTTGTATAATCCGGGCAGTATGATTACACTCATTGATTACTCAAGATCTTCCGGTAGCTGGAGACACGGCTAGATGTAGGCTAAATCCTCTGGGTATACAAACTATTAAGAAGCAAGGTCCATACAGAATTTCAACTGGAAACTTGAATGGTGAATTTATTCTAATATGAAACACAATCTCAATGTTCAACATATATACATTACTATGGATCCCGGGTTGAGATGATGCATTGAAAACTCTCAGTAGTCTTAGTGTATGGGTTATGAGCAGAAGTTCAGTTCTATAAATCCTATTGTGTTTTAGTTTGTAGCCTCAAGTCCCTTATGAAGTGCTCATAGCAAGCCTTCAAAATCCAATCCCAAACTGATGACTGTCATATGTACACTGAGTCCAGTCGAACAATGAAGCAGTGATCATTCGTAAGCCCAGATTGCTAGCCTCAGTTCAACACTGAATTCACAATGAAGTTACTGTGCCTGGTCCCCTAACCATTCCTCAGAAACTGAATGGTCCCTAAAACTAGCTTGCCAAACTGAATGATAACTCAATCGAATTGATTTGAGAGTCATCAGGCTAGCCACAGTTCAGTTGTAAATTCACAGTGAAAGCATTGTCCACACACACATTGACAACCCCCACACTATTCCTCAGAAACTGGGTGAGCCCCAGGACTAGTTTAGCGAAACACGAAACTGAATGATCTTCACTGTCTGAGTCCTCAGGTTAGCCACAAGATTTGAATTGACTGTGGAATAATTCTCCAGAGTAAAACTAGATGCTCCCAGAAATGTTCCCTAGAAGCTGGTTGCTCCCGAGGGATCCTCAGTTCAGAGACTGCTAGGCTTGCTAGGCCTTATATGGAGTTTTACTGTTGGGTGTCAGAGTTTTGGATCTATTTGCGCTTTTCCGCCCCTCCTGGCCACCATCTACTCGAATGAATGTGATCAGCTCCTTTTACACCTGTCGAACAGGGAGAGATTTGATTAGCTGTCACTAAAATAATTCTTATCTGATTAGTCTATCCGCAGACACACTCACTCATATGTTGTTGTCTGGTAAGACAGAAATGCTGCTCTGACAGTAATGGCTAAATTCCAGCTAGACTTTTAACTCTGCAAATATTTTCTTCCAAATATTTCCCATAAAACTGAACCACGATGTTCAAAGTTTACTTTGAGACGAGAGATGATTGATGATGTTTTGAATTTCCCTCCAAAAATGTGTAGTAAAGAGGCTCAAACTTTATGACAGTTGTCACTTTCGTCAGCATGGCGGTTTATGATATGAGAGTGTCAAGATGAAAATATATTAGCTCAGGCCCTCAGGAAAACTGTTCCATGGTGCAAATATTTTACACAAAAGGTATAGTAAACTGTCTGAAATAGTTCAGTAGTTAAAATTTCATATACTTTAGCTGTTCTTGATGCTAGAGTAAAGATTCACATGCAAACAGGATTTGTTTACATTCGTGATGTTCGCGGATGGTTCAAATGTCATAAAGTGTCTAGACATTCATTTCGCTGTTTCTCAATGTTTTCTGTCAGAATGTAATGAATTTAAGCATGTCCAGAGATCCTAATGTTTAACGAGCGTGCTATTTAATAACCTTAAGCCACCCTTTTTACTTCTTAAATGTAACAGTTAACAATATCTCCTAAAATTAATGAATTTAGAAAGATTAATCACATAATGTACAAGGATGACAAGCTAACACAGGTTAACCGATAGTGAATGACATTAAATATTGAACAAATTGCAACTAGCTGGGAGGTAAACTTTACAAAGAGTTCAGATCAATTTATGTTGTCAAAGCAAAAAACAGGATGACTGAAGTTTAATACATTGAAAAGACCAATGACTTTAGACATTGAAAGTCTTGAGTAAGAAGGGACAAAACAGCCCTCTAATCATTTTATAAGTGAACAAACAGAGCAGGGGTAGAAAAATAGCCATTCCATCTCGGTTCACAATGGGCAGAGTATATTAAAAGTTGATTATTTTTAAAATCAGTCAGTATCAAAACCAATCAATATCGTGTGTGACCACCCCGTGCTTCAACGCAAGCAAAATCTCTGACGCATAGAAAAAGTCAGTTGCCTGATGAGATGACGTGGTATTCGTTGCCATTCATCTTGGAGAGCGAACGCGAAGTTCTTGTTGTTTTACTCGACGACCCATGATATCCCAAAGGTGTTCTATGGGGGACATATCTGGGGAACATGCAGGCCACGGCAAGACGTTGACGTCATTGGCGTCCAGGAAGTTCTGCACACCTCAAGCTGTATGGGGTCTGGTGTTGTCACACTGGTACAGGACACCATGTGGCTGCTGTTGAAGGAATGGCAGGACAACAGGACATAGAATTTCATCTCCATAACATTGAACTGTTAGGTTCCCGTAGATGATGACCAGTGGTGTCCGTTCCTCTCCACAAATCCCACCCCACGCCATCACGCTGCCGCCACCAAACGGTAGCACCTCCTGGATGCATGATGCAGCCATTCATTCGCCTCTTCGATGGTAAACTTGCTGTCTACCATTGGCATGGAACAGGCAGAAGCGGCCTTCATCCGTGAAAACAACACATTGCCAATCATGGCTACCAACGGCATACAATTTGAGCCCATCGCAACCTCTGGCGACGATGTTCAGCTGTCAAGAACTGCCCTCTGAATGGTCGATAGGCCGTAATTCCGTGAGCCATGAGTCTCCTGGACACGGTCTGCCGATTGACCCTGTGATGTAAGGCATTGATTGACGATGACGTCACTGTCAGGAAACGGTTCCTCAGGTGTAAGGTGCGCATGTATCCATCTTCTCTGGGCGTAGTTACCCTAGGCCTGCTTGTTCTTGGCCTGTCCGATGTTCGCCCTGTCTGTCTGTAACATTGTATCAAGTTTGACACAGGTACACAAGAGCAGCCAAAGGTCCTTGCAATGTGGGCATGGGTCGCTTCCATGGATACCATACCCAGGGCCCTCTCGTATTGTTCTGGAATCGATCGCGGCATTAATTTGGTGGTTTTTAGTCAGTGTTCAAGTCCAGCCCATTGTGTGTAACGTTTTTATACACTTATTACATGTGCAGTTGCGGCCATCCATGGGTTACGTGATTTTTCAACTTCCTTCGTTGTCTCTAAACAAATTCGTGTGGGCGTTATATGACACTTGTTGCACATGGCAATATGCTTCGTACAATGTTTTCCTACAACAATTTGGTATTAATTTGCTGAAAATTTTAATTAAATTTAACTCACGGGGTCATAAAGTTTCTCTTGGTCGTCAGTTTAGATGGCTGTCTTCATGACATTTATGTTGATATATGATGAAAACCGATGACTTGGTGTAACTTCGTTACAGTTTATTGAGACATCTGTCATGTTATGTGCAGTTACACCTCATGGCTTCATGAGCTGATGAAAGGTCGCTAAATTCCATGAGATGGAAAGATGTCATGGAAAGTTTTAGTAGGAAACAGAATGACTAAGTAGTACCATATTAACTACCTTTTTGGAATACCTTATAAATCTTTTAAATGTTTTGTTTTCACTTTATTTTAGTGGTTGAATTATGTTATTTTTTTTTGGAGTTTTTTAGTTTTTGTGATGAAATAATATTTGTTTTAATTTAATTGTTCTTCTGCAGAAAGCTATGGCATACTTATTGGACATTGCTGAAGCAGTAAGTGTACTTTTTGTTCTAATGAATGGTTCAAGAATTTCAGTGTGTTTTTGCTAAAATACATGTTCATGTCTTAATGTGAATATAAAAGTTTCTACACCTTATGAAATTTTTGATTGTTATTTTTGTATCATGTTATGTCTGATTTAAGCCAGAATACAAGGAAATGTTCTTGTAGGTACATTACAAACATCCGTCTTGGACAGTGTTTCACCTACTATATTGTACTGTTTGGAAGGAATCCCAATCCATCACGTCACAAAGTGTGCATGTTCTGGAAAATGTTTCAAGGGATTTTGGCCGCATGTATGGCTATGGCGTTGGCCTCACTGCAGCTGATCACTGTTTGACCAACCAAGTTGCAGACTCAGCTCTTTGGTTTAGCAGTGGCTTTATGTGTAGGGGTAATTTGCAATCCAGACATGTCGATTGCCTCTACTTTTGAAATTAAAAAGAGTACAACATAAATAAATCTTTGCTGTTGTTATCTTTTTTGCCATGTTTTTTTCCTGTATCTGTTTGTCGGGGCATACAACTGGCTAATTTCTTTTTTCAGAATGGAAAACCAGGTAGAAACTGGACATCATATTTTGACTACATCGTAGTTGATGCCAGAAAGCCTCGCTTTTTCAAGGAGGGCACAATTCTCAGAGAGGTGGACAAGGTAAGTCTTGATTTGTAGCTAGAAAAACTTTAAGACTGTATTATATATGACACGAAAGACAACTTTTCCCACCTTCTTGTTATATGTGTGATGTGTGTGTATTATTTCTCATGTAGCTGACGTGGCCTTCGCTAATACTCAGTATGATGGGGTTTGACGGCCATTGTGAATGTTTAGGAAATGACACGTGTGTTCTAATTGTTTGCATGGACTTTCACCGTAGAATGATTAGATGAGCAAACTTGGCTGAACTACATCCAATAGCTTTTGGTGGTTCATCAAGCTGAAGCAATTTTCACATAGCAACTGATTAGCCCATGTCCAGTGAGGTTCACTGGCTTGAATCCAGCTCTCACTGGTTTGGCTGCAGTTGTACGTCAGGAAGTTTGTCAGGTACCTGACCAAGAGCTTTGGTTTCCACCACCTGTGAACCTGGCCATTGTCATAGAATGCAGAAAAAATTCTTTAGGATGGTGCTAAACATCAGTAAAACCAATGTATCAGGAAGTTCGCATGTACTGTTAAACTTAACTACTGTCATATAATAAGTGAAGTCATCTGACATGAAGACAGCATAAAAGCACTAATCATTTTTGAGAGAAGAAAAGTAAATTGAACTAAAGCGTTTTTGTGCAGTAACCTTTGAAACAGAACGGTGTCCTGTGTTTATATGCTGGGTTTCTTTCTGTTTCTTGGCCGACAGTTAACAGCAGCTTTAAGTATAGGACACCACATTGGACCTATGAAACCAGGGTATGTGTACTCTGGAGGTGAGTATAGATTCATTATTGGAAAACCTTGATATGGAATACTGTGGACTTTACATAAAGTTTACATTTGATTTTAAACGACGAATGGGTCAGGTTAACGTATCCTGAAGGATTTATATATTTACTTATTTATTTGATTAGTGTTTTATGCCAAACTCAAGAATATTTCACTTATACGACTGCAGCCAGCATTATGGTGGGAAGAAACTGGGCTGAGCCTGTGGGAAACTCATGACCATCCGCAGGTTACAGACCTTCCACTTATATCCCCTGAAGAATTTTTGTTTTGCCACTCTATACTCCAGTGATTTGGGTTGGTTTCATTTAAACTTTTTGTATGTATGTCTGGCCTTACGCAAATAAAGATTCTACCTAAACTTTTGTAAACACTCTTATATGCCCTTCTCTGTTTAGATACATGTATAGTGGTCTCCAGTGAACCACAAGATATCCGTTATAGATTTACAGTACTTTAATATATTTACTGACATATACTATGCGTAGTTGCTGTTGCTTTTTAAATACATTGATAATTTTTAATCCATTACCTATTTATCTCGTCATTTAGGGTCCTGTGATGTCCTGTCAGCCATGATGGGTGCTAAGGGTAGAGACGTCCTGTATATTGGAGATCACATATTTGGAGACATCCTCAAGTCCAAGAAGGAAAGGGGCTGGAGAACATTCCTGGTTATCCCAGAATTATCCCAAGAACTCATGGTCTGGACCAATAAAAAGGCTCTCTTTAGCAGGCTAGAAGCACTGCATTGCTCACTGGGAAATATTTACAAGTAAGTTTGCACGTATTTATATTCTCCTTTTAACAGAGCTGGTGGTTGTTGTATAGTTTAAACGTACATTTGTCATTCATTTGCTAAGATACAATAGGTAAGGGTTAAATACTGGCCTTGTATAGGGAATTTGTAGATTCCCAGACTCTCACTACTTGTGGGACCTTGGTAAAAGTGAGCAGTCAGCGGTGCTGAATGTATTGATTTGTGCAATCTGACATTAGTTGAAGATGAGGTGTCTTCCACATTAATGGTGTACATATCTGCACATCACACTTGGGAAAGTTTGTCAGTAATTTTCTGAAGTTCGTTGATGTACCGATCAGTTTCCTTGGTTATACCCATCTATTTTGTAAGGTGAAAGACTGATTTCGTAAATATATGTGCAGTGTTTACCCACAAAGGTGATAAAAATGAAGCTGATAATAGAGCTGCATGACTGGATGCTATCTATTGAGGAAAATTTGATGATAATTAACTACAAGACAATTAATACTTTTCTGTCCCTTCTCAGTTCTTCAAACTGAATATTGCCACAATCAAAATGCTCTTGGGTACAGCAAACAGTGATGGTGATGTTGAAATCTTTTGTAAGTCCACAAGCATTAGTGTGTCCATTTCAAATCGTTTCTTAGAATTTTTTATAACTGCAATTCCACACTGTGAGCCTGGTGCTTAATATGTTCATAGTAGAATATATTTTGTGTATTGGTTTTGATTCTGTTGTGATTTTAAGCAAATACTGGTTTTCTGTCTTGTAGGAACTTAGACAGCACTGTTGTAGAGAAACCAGACATCAGTAAAGTCAAGACTTCAATACAGGTGGGTCTTCTTGTTACATATTCAGCTATATATAGATGATTGTCACACTATGTAGTAATTTACCTGAATGTGGATGTGTAAAGCTATTACTTCAACTCTCTTGTAACGTAAGAGTAAAGAACATCTATTATTGTTCTGTACTATAAGTGAAAAATTCGAGAGAACACAAATCAAATAAATAAATGCATATATAAATAAATATATTTAACTTTTGTATTTTACCTGAAAATTTGGCCAAAGAAGTAAATTGAAATTTTCATTTTTCAGTAGGATACGATTATCTGACATCCTACCTTCTTTACAAATGTCAAAATAAATTTGTAAATTTTAAGTAAAATACATTATACTGACAGAGATAATTTTAGATGGAACTGTATTTATATATGTATATGAATTGTTTTTCTCATTAGGAAGCCATCTATGAGCTGGACATGTCGTATGGGAAACTGGGTAGTCTCTTCAGGACAGGTTAGTACTATTCATCACTGACTACATTACTTTACAATTTGAATTATATTATAAAACTTAAGGAAAGTATTTCATAAAATTGTTAAGCCAAAATAAGAACTTACTGCATCTTATTCACTATCTCTGTTCTTTAATTTTTTTTGTTGCCACATTTTACAATATTGTAATGATGCTGGGTAGCTTGTTAGAAAGCGAATGTTTGTCATATTTTTTTTGTCTTAGTTTGTATGAATCTACATCTGGTCAAACGGTGATAAATGGTTACTGAATTAGATCCTCAGTATATTATCTCTTTACATCTCCTCTGTACATGTATGTCAATACTTTGTTGTCTTTTCATTTAGTTGATGTAATTTTATGAAAATTTAGTAGAAAACATTTTGCACTGTTTAAAGGAATTCTTACTTAAAATACTTTCAAAATCTAGTGCAAATTGAAGTTTAAGTAGGATGGAATTAATGTAAATTTATTATATGTTACTTTTTATTTGTATGCAGAGTGAAAGATAAATTTATCAGAAAATAAATTAATATTTGTGTTGATTTGTTTACACGAATAAACCAAGGTTAACTATAAAACAAGGCACTACATGTGTTGCAGATTTATAGTTACTGTTTTAAAGTGTCTCCAATTGTGAATTTGGGTTATTTTACATTAAGTTAACCTGGTTAATAAAATATAGATGCACGGTAATTACCTTAATTTGCCAGTTGAAAATCATCAATAGCAGTGAGTTTAATCTGTAGCATCAGTGTAAAGTTTTACTTTTTATCTGATTTTGCAACTGTTTTTTTTATCAGATTGCAGAAACTACCAATAAATGTGGTAATTTTGTTCTGTGGTAGTTGGATGTGTTCTTTAGAAACTTGTCCAATGTACATGTAATTGTCAGACCTCACCATAATGGCTTAAGGCTGTTCGACCTGTCAGGGTTGTCATGACGACAAGCACCGCCCTGGTTTGGCCGTCAGTGGTGCTGCCGTCCTATTGGCTGAGAGAGATCTCATGATAGCCAGTCAGCTTCAGGTATTCTTCTACAACTCCATCTACCCTCTGTCTCCTTTGTGTGCTACTTTTTTTGTCGTTTATAAATGAGAGGAAAAATTTTTGAATGAAAGTCTGATTTTCAGCCCTATGTCAAGAAGTAACCTTGAAATGTACATGTAGTGACAGAAATTAGACACATTAAATGCTTAATCCACTTGATCATTAGTTGGTTGGGAGGGATTTTTGGGCAAACTACATACACATTTGACATGAGATTCAAATGATGATTATAAGGGCTGCATTTATACAACTTCATACATTTTTTGTGCTAATTACCCCACCTCACATGTTTAGTGCTGAATCAGAGGTTGACCGTACTTATGAAAATATAAAAACAATGTGTGGTCCAGAGTTAAATGGGGCTGCAGGTCATGTGAAGTGCTTTGAGGGAATGGTTAAAACACATTTTGGTTTTAAACAGAAGTGATCTTAATAGCAGAGGCCTTTTATCACAAAATGTCTTTAAGACGTTTAGCAGATCAGATTCAAACTAAACATTGCATGTCATCTTATATGGTTAGCGTCTTCTGCATGGGACTGGAATTTTTTTTGAGAGAACTGTTGATATCAGAGCTAAATTTTTTACCTGGACCTGTCTGTAACAGCAATTCTCAAAAACTGTACAAATGTGCTTTTTCTTTCTTCCTTTTTTGACTGAGTTAAATCACAAGACTAGTCTACTTAACTTATAGGTTGGCTTTTGTTGATTGGGAAAGACGTCTCCTTTCTACCAGTAATCTTCAGTTCTTTTTTTTTTCTTGTTTCTTGTGTTCCTGTTTTTTTAAGTAGTGTTGAGGATGTTTTGTATGATCAAGCCCTGCTGCTTGCATCTAATAGCACAGACCTGTGGCCCCTCACAATTGTTTCTCCCAGCATGCATCAGTGTTAACAGGAGACAGAACTTAACATGATTTCTGGATGTGCATTTGGGGTGTGTTTTAAGTCTTTACAGGGGCTGAGTTAATATTTCCTAACATTTGCATGCTGGCAAGTTAAATTTCTAAGGTCATTGAAAATTATTGATTTTTTTATATTTTTTTTTTTGCAAGCAAAGTCTTTAAATTTTTTGTTTAACTATTTTTCAGGATCTCGACAGACATTCTTTGCTTCTCAAGTGAGCCGTTATGCAGACATCTATTCGGGGACATTCCTTAACTTGTTACACTATCCTTTGAGCTACATGTTCAGGGCACCTGCTATGCTGGTGAGTGGTAAATAATGTTGTGGAATGCAATTGGTACTTTTGGCATGTGCAAATTGACTTTTGTAACAGCAAGTTTGATTGACATATTACTATTAAAATTAAGTTTCAAACCATATATTCCATACATTTATCATCACTTCTTGCCCAGTACATGTAACTTAGAAACTTCCTGACATAAGGCTGTAACCAGCTAAATCAGTGTATGGATTGGAACACGCAACCTCATTGGTTTCAAATCCCAACAGAGTCACCCTTTTATAGTTGATGTTGCAGCTTATAATTATAACAGGGCAACTATGTTGAGTCTTGAGTTATTGACCTTTGAGAGTTTCCCTTTGTTCTAGTTGTTAAAAGTGCAGGCTACTATCCCAACAGTTTACATACAGCTTTGTGGTCATATGATGTTTGTGCCATGCATGTTTAGGCTGTGAGCTATTTGTATTATCTACACATATATTGAGCGTGACCAGGGCACATACTGAGCAGCGAACCTTGCACAGCCAGAGCGCAAATAGAGTTCTGACAAAGCCGGCCAGACCGCGTGAAATGCGCACCCGATTTGCCATTGGGCGTGGGCTGTACTGTATGTCCATTTAGTTGTATTCGTGAGGGTTGGGATGGGTGTGGTTGCATGGGTAACAGCCAAAGTTACATATACTACTGTTAACACTGGGCTTGCATCAGATCATCTCATCTCATCTCCTAAGTTTACTGTTTCCATGATTTCAGAATGCACAGAATGCATACCAAGGGTGTTTCAGAATTATTCTTCACGTTAGAAGAATTGCATTTGTGAATGGGAGAGTCACAGACTTTGCAATCATAATACCTCCATGGTTGGCACTGGGTGAACCATGTACCAGTACCATATGTGGGAAGGTCTGGCAGCAACCTGCGGATGGTTGTGGGTTTCCTCTGGGCTCTGCTCGGTTTCCTTCCACCATAATGCTGGCTGCCGTAGTACAAGTGAAATAGTACAGCATAATAACACCAATCAAATAAATAAAATAAAATAAATGTACCAGTGGACTGTTTAAAGCATTTTGTCTGGTGTCTTCCAGTTGGCATCTCAGTGAGCCAGTGCTGCTTTTTATAACATATGGGACCTTTCTTAGATCATGTCTTAGATCATGGAGTGATGTAGACATTCATTAAATCTTGACTTCCTTCTCCAGCAGTACCTTGGAAGGTCTGGCAGCAACCTGTGGTTGGTCGTTGGCTACCGAGAGCTTTGTCTCATTTCCTCACGTTGTTTGTCGTGGTATGAAATCTTCTTGAGTACACCAATCAAAAAAAAAAAAACATATGATGGCTGTGATGTTCAGTCGGATACTGTAATTTATGGGTGCCTGAAAACATCCCCATTGACTGTTGTAGTTGCCTCACGAAGCCAGTGTGGACCGTACAGAGCAGTGGGACAGTGAGGAGGGTGCGGAGGGTGGGGAGTCCGGCCAGCGGATGGAGGTGAAGCGGGATTCCAGCTCCACAGAATCCTCGGTCCCACTTTGGGGGGGCCTTTCGTGCGACCCCAGTCATCAGCTACAGGACAACTTTGATGACTCAGACGAGGCTGATTCTGCCGATGCTGAACAGGAAGTCAGCATAGGACCAGGCAATGGCGACCTCTGTGTGTAACCGTGAAAATACGCTATGTTGCTGTGTAACATATGCTGTGTACATGTTGCCACGGATACAAGGGCTGGATGTGTAACTGTGACACTGAGTACTTGTACCTGCTGTTATAAAAGAAACAACTATTGTATTAGCCATGGATAGAAGTCAGATGTATTGTCCATGGTAAAATGGTGAGTAACCATAGCAACATGGGCTGGAGTCATAGTCTTGGAAAGAAAATTTGAAGAGGAGTTTGACATGTCGCCATAGTGGACTTAATGTTGAACTGCTGAGGCCCATTTGAGTGCCAATTTGAAAGCAGATTGTTTAAATGTATGTTAGGTTGAGATGTCTAAACATTTTTTGGGGGGGGGATGGGTATATCTCACACTCAAATGAAACATGTTCGTTTTGTTTTGTTTTTTTCTTTGCATACTGCTGCTTGTGTCATATGTAAACATTACTGATGCTGTATTAGATTATGGACTGATAAGAAGTTTAACTTATGTGTATTTCATGTTGATGAAACCTTTTTTCCACTCTTTGGTGTATTTTTAACATGGTAAAGGAATGAATAAGTGCCTAAAATAGTCTTTTTAACATTTTTATGCTTTAAAGTAAATTCTTAAAATGTCCTTGTAAATATTGTTAGACATATTCTATAGTCATTGTTTTGCATATATGACAGCATTTTAGAGGATTTTGTCTGCAATGTTTGGGGTATTTGTTACAAGATTTGACAACTTTTAAGTATATATAACAGTAGTCATCATGAATATAGGTAATAATACATGCTGCTACTATGTATTTTATGTAAGTAAATTATATGTGTATACCGAAGAGTAGCCACCTGTCTCGTTATCATAGCAGGGCAGAGAACTTAACATACTGTGTTATATTCATTTCAAGAAATTGTACATTGCATTATTTTATCATCTTTGATCCTTTATCATAGAAGACACAAAGACACCTAAACAGCACAGCTTTTGTTCTTTCTAGTGAAAAAAGACAGACAGACTTTGATCCCACCAGCTTGCCTGTAGCTTGATCAACATAAGACTTAAAGCTAGATTCCTTCCTCCATGGTGAAGCAGATCGAAATTCCCACTCACTTAATGAATGCAGCTTTTTGAAGAGGTTGTCATCTGGGAACCTGCATTGTTTTCTATGTACATGTAGGTTCAGTGTCTTTATGTTTCAGTGGATGGGTAGAGTGAACAAATGCCGTGTAGACTAAAACCATTACTCTGTAGGGTATCCAGATTGCCTCTGTTCCGTTTACCACATTGTGGTAAGCTTTTCCAGTAAGGTTGTCACCATGTAGTACCATTCAATACAAACACGTATATATAAAGCCACCACATATCATTTTGCATAGAGAATCACTTACATTTCAACTAGATGCATTTTCTAACATAGACAAGTCGCACACATTTCCTGCTGTGTCCGTATAGAAAAAAAACCCTGGAAAATATCCCATTCGGTAAGCTAAGAGAGATGTTTTAATCACTCATGATTTCTACATTGTATATACTCACAGTTGGTAAATATGTCTTTAAGTAACTTCAGTCCCCTGTGTATGTTCGTGTAAAAATGATTTTACGTGCACAATGGTGACTGTGCACATTATTGATAACTCCGGCTTGTTTGTTTTTTAAATGTAATATATATATGTATGTGAGGAAGAAGTTTATGTCAGTCTTAATAGTAGAATGTAGGTAAATTTTATATGGATGAAAAAAGTTTAATACCTATTACACTGTTACATTAGGAAAGCTCTGGTGCTAATATCTTGTATGGATTTATGCTTGCACACGACTATAGGTAATGTGATTTATTATGTCTTTTAGTGTTGACATGAACCGATGTGTGTGAGAAATCAAAACCCGTGATGAGCAAATCCTTTTCATTGAAACATTCTCACTTCTGTGAAACATAGTTCATTTCTTCACTTACCGTATGGTATATGGCTACATGTGTAGGCACCCAGATGACTTAAAATGGTAAAACGCTTACCATAGTTCCTACCAGTAATACAATATGTGTAAAATATGTCTAGTAAATTATATCGTGAAACCTATGCAATTATATGTACCCTTTTTCTTTTTTTATTACTTTTTTTTAAGAAACTGTTCCTATCAGATCAAATGTCTGCATTTATCTTTGTTTTGAAATTTTTCTCCATGGTTGTGTAATACATGTTTGTCCAAGCAAAAAGTTAACATGTGGCAAATTTTTGTTTTCATTTTTGTTTGTTCAGTGATTTTTTTTTTAAGTTTATTTTTGGTTGATTTTTTGACTTTCTGGCTATTATTGATGAAGGTGTCTTCTGTTTTGTATAAATGGTAATTTGGTTATCTTGGTGATCAGTTTATAGTTTATTATGCGCAGGTAACACACATTTTGCCTACAAGTTACAAATATTTGTTATATATATATATATATATATATATTGATGTGTATATGGCCTGTCAGGTGTCTCCCAAGGGAAAACTCGCATTTGTTCTTATTATTGGGAATTTGTGACATAGTAACTTTAAAAGCTATAGAAAGTAGTGATGCCAACAGTGCAATGACACGCCAACCTGTTGCATTTCAATAAGTCTGTTGGCTTGCTTCTTTATGTATTTGCTTTTTAGTTACATTTGCCCTGCTTCTTTATGTATTTGCCTTTTAGTTACATTTCAAGCACCAAACTTTTTTCTAGAGCTTTATAGATGTATATGTAGTTTGAAAAAGTAGTGGTATTCATACAAACATCATGATCTTGTTATATGTGAAATATACTAATATTACGTTGTTCGCATGGCATGCCCCGAACTATGGAAACATCCACTTCACGATCAGTAAGTCTATGTATACCATATAGATAGATTTTATACCTCTTGTGGTGTGTCTTCTTGGTGCACAGTGTGCTAAATTATTACTAGTTTGCTTCATGGGAATAATATGTTTTGGTGCAACGTTTAAGTAACTGTTATTTACAAATGGAATTCACATACTTTTGCTGGCTATTCTCAGAAATATCATCCCAGCTAGTAGATGAGTGGTTGGTCCTTAATATAGGCTACCGTATATGGAAGTATACATATCTATTAAAGTAGGTCTCTATACGTTTTGGTGCAGAATGTTTCAGGATGAAGTTTGTCCATAACCACATGATTTCTGGTGTATGTACCATTTATAGCCTGGCTCATATTCATGTCCTCCATATAAGAAGTCACTCCCTTCTGTTTCAACTTTTTTTTCCACCAAAGAGAAATATGCAATACTTTTTCAAATGTTTCTGCGTTACTTAAA
Source organism: Liolophura sinensis (assembly GCF_032854445.1). NCBI lineage: Eukaryota > Metazoa > Mollusca > Polyplacophora > Chitonida > Chitonidae > Liolophura > Liolophura sinensis. The sequence continues at coordinate 61,051,822 of NC_088300.1, forward strand.
AATGCTCACAAAGGTAGATTGCCTTGGCATTTGTGTCTATTTAGTGTATGTTAAGGGGTAGATTCATGTCTAAAGTCAATTTTAAACAAACATGCATGTAACCAATATAATAATTTAGTTTACCTTGTTTACAAGTTCTTTAAATATTGAGGGATCTTTCACAACTATGTGTATGTATATAATTTAATTAAATTATTACACCAAACTCCTGAAGCTTGAGTTACTGATGGTTTTATTATAATTTATCACATGACTGATGCATGTTGACCAGTGATATGGCGAGAAAAAGCTGCATTCTCTCAGTATTATGGATGAGAGTGGCAACATATACAAAGATTATCAAAGGGGATTGTGCCCAATTAACTTTTTAGGCATTTGATTGGGCTAGTACACTATTTGTACTGTTCAGGCATTGTTCAATGGATCCCACACATCACATTGCTTAGTCTGTTAAGCAATGCGGTATCAGCAGATTTTCCTCTCACAAAAGGTGGTGCTAGTGTGAATTAGGACCTGCACATTACAAGTCTTGCCCCATACAAAACACATTGCATTCTGCGGTTTCATCTGTGACTTATTTGGTGTACCCATCATGATGTCGTGCTGTTGACGCTGTAGTGGAATGTCCAGCATCACCTAAATGACGTAATAGATGTCCCACTTCAGACTTCTGCCAGTATACCATTGTGGCACTGTGACTTCATAGGCAAATTGGCAGTTTGCAAAGGTTTACAAACTCGGAAGTTTGTCTGCTCTGCTGGAAAAAAATACGTATTCCAGAAGGCCAAGTTAAGAGCACGTGGCCTCGGACCCCCATTAATTTTCCATACGCGACAATGTTAACGTCTAGCGCTGTAGCTCAGTCCCAAACATTCCGTGGCCAATAAGCTTTGGTGCATACCTGGCCCAGCCTGTGAGAAAGAAGCCATAAAAATCTTGACATAGGTTGACCGTCAAAATCTGGACCTTTCCATGCCGGCAGCTGGGAAGCGTGCCTAGCAACGCCAAGGGGACGTCACTCGCAGCCTCATCACTACCTCACACCTTGTGTCCTCTCACCCAGAATTTCAAACTTTCATCAATAAAGCTCATACCTCATCAAAGTTTAGACAGTTTCCAGCATTTTAATACCAAGCATGCACCTGTGCACCAAAAATGGACGCCTGGGAGCAAAAAAAGACTTTATACCCTACAATTCACAGAACTGCAATCGTCCCTACCGAAAAACGGAAGTTGTAATGGGGGTCTGTGTCCATGTCAAATGACAGTACAGAATAGTCTCCTTTGAGCTACACCTCTCACAGACTATAATCTCTTACGATTACATGTATACCGCATAATCATGGTATACAGTAACTATTATACATTATATTGCAGAAACAAAACAGTTTCAGCAGTTTATGATTAAAAGAATTTATTTTTAGTTCAAATTGCTGATATAGCTTTCGGCTTAAGTTTTGAATTTTTGTCCCAATGCATGCTTGCAAGGTGAAGCATACCTGTATCACTTAACTGACATCTACAGGCCTACATTGGACGCAGAAATGGACAGGGATTAAGGACATCCATGTCGTGCAGCAGACAACCACAGTATGTTGTGGACAGCACACTGATAACCAAGGAGTGCTAGCGAAGTCAATGCCTGAACATAGGGCTATAAAAATTTTTCTATATACATATGTGAACATACTGTAACTAAGTGTAAATGTAGTGAAGGGTCGTGGATGTCAAATTAGCTTAATTTGTCCCACTGACCCACAAAACGACAAACTGTTAGACTTGCTTCGCGGTAGCTTAGGTATCTTGCTTTGAAAAACATAATTTATTGAAACCATACATCCCTTGATTAAGATGAGTCACTGAAAGCGGCGCGGAAACCGACCGAATGGTGCTGCTTACACGAGAGTGCGATATCAAATGATGCTTAGTACGTCGATGTCAGAACTTATTTCATTGGCTCCCCACAAGAAAACATCCAATCACCATGTGCGTTCTTCAGCTAATGCAGACCGAAGAAACACCCACACTCTACTTCCGGTAAAATTGCTGGATCGCTGGCTTGTGAAAAAAAATATTTTGTACACATTATTATTGTGGATAACGAATACACACAGCTCACAAACATGGGGGATTCTTTTGTTTGGAGTTTGAAAAACGGTGAACTGGAACAAGTACGCAAAATCGTGGAGGCTAAGGTAAAGCTCATTTTGTGAAATGTGGAGTGTGTTGTTGTTGTCAGGGAAAATGTGACACATGTAGGTGACTTGGCATAGTATATGGTAGTAGTAATACTGCACGAGTGGGAGAATAATTTGATAAATTGCGCATATACATATAGTGTCATGTCCTACATTGGTTGAATGTCAGTATTCGACCTATGTCCATCTAGATGGACAATGAATGTTAGAATTTTAAAATAGCACATTGAGTCAGATTATCCAGATGGACTAGACTAGCTACCCCATCCCTTGTCCGAGATTGGTTCTGGTGTTACGTTTCGCAAGACTTTTGTTCTACCAAGGATGGCTCCGAACCAACATCAGAGCGCACTCCATTTAAACACCTGATGTAATTGCCATGGTAGTTTGTCATGTCATTTGGGAGGAAAAATTACCCATCAAACATGCCTCTGCAACCTGAAGTTTTCAAACACATATGTTCCTTATATTTTCATCTGCCAATTATCGCAAGCACAACATCGATGCATTATTTACATGGCCATTCGGGTCCGAGATTCCTTTGTGATACTCAGAGCACACTGCTGTACTAACAGCCTTGACATGTTTGACAAAAGCTGACAACTGCATCAGTTTTTTTCGGACCAGCTTAACAAAATTTTGCCAAACCAAACGTCAAAGCAATCTCGGACTACCCCATCGGCAGAGCTCGCAGCATACACATTACTGCATAAAAGTCAGATGATTGTGAATAGTTGAGATAACAGCAATGCTTCAACAGCTCCACCTAAGCCTTTGGAGTTAAAGTCAACAACAACATAACACAACTAAGGTGCATACTGTTACAACTCATCAAGCTAACAACCCAATATTCCGGAAGTCGTTCGAACTTACCTGATACGTCTGTCAGCAACCTGCGGATGGTTGTGGGTTTCCCCCGGGCTGTGCCCAGTTTCCACCTACCATAATGCTGGCCGCCGTCGTATAAGTGAAATATTCTTGAGTAAAACATCAATCAAATAAATCAATTAAATAACTTACCTGATACAACACAGACCACCAACTAGCCAAGTTTAAACATGGCCAATAATGTAACGTAAACACAGCAATGCAGTGGTCCAGTGCCATTAACGATCAATGATGGTTCAGCTCTTACTTCCACACTGGCCCATATCCATCCTTTCCATGGCTCTCTTTACAGTCTCCTGTTGTTGCTTCCACCCAGAATAGCCTGCAGTGGTAACATTCCAGAGCCATGGCATCTTCACACAACATGCTACAGGACTTTTGCATTCCTCAGTCCCTCGGCTCCCTATCACCAAGCCTGTCCACCACTGTTACCTGGCTGTAAACTGAAATGTTACCAAATTTTCCATGTGAAATTTAAACATCTCAAAATTGCATAAACTCTGATTGGATAACAACATAGACATTACAAATTAGAAAATTACTTGAAAGATAGAGACAAAAGTTCAAGAGACAGGGGTTTACGCAAGATCTGTAGCACCTTACCAGTGGTGACGTTTTCAGTGGAAGAAGCAATAGGAGACTGTAGACATGTTAGAGAGGCATGGAACAGTTAAGTATGGGCTGGTGCAAAGTTAAGCATTTACCGTTATGTGCTGTCAGTGGCAACTAAACCGTGGTGATGAAGTGGTATGTGATAATGCCATGAGCCATGTTTAAACTTGACTAGCTAGATTTAGCCAGAAGTTGAAATCAGGCCTTCTCTTTTGCAGTTTTCACCCATTTTCTCCATCTGTCCTGTGTTGATTTTGTCAGAATAGGGTGTCCCAAAGACACTGTGACACCCTCTGGGCTACAACTATGTGTCAGACTTGATTGAAGCAGTGGTGCCACTGTATGGTAGCAACAGTGGTGAATGGAACAAAGTCATTGAATGCTTCCTGCTTTAGTTGCATTGAGTGCATGACTAAAGTGGATGCAAGGTGTGAGCTGAGAATTTCATACATCATGGCAAATACCCTTATTCTTCAACCATTTCTGCCCATGTGAAAAAATATTTTGATACATTCTGAGTGAACTATGGGCTATACAGAAATAGTTCGCATAGTTTTATGAAGCTTGCAATTTACAGTAATACCAACTGATCACTAAAGCATCATTTTCATAGTATGTTGTATGCATAAATCGTACTGAATAAATTGCTTTGTTGAAAAGGTTGAAGATTTACAATATACATTTATATCAGTCAATCAAATCTTTATTGAAAAGTTCTAATTCAGAACATTTACACTCAGCTAGCAGTGGTGGATAAAAAGTGAAGTAAAATAGTGTGTGAATACTTGTGCAGTGGACATGTAGGACACACAGGGTGTGGGTACAAATTGCAAACCCAGCCATGGACAGGAAATTTGTAGAATTGCCCTGCTCTCATTTGCTGGGCCTTGGTGGTTATAACGGTTGTGCGCGACGCTTTGCGCTCTCTAAATTGAATGCCTCCTAGGTAAATTTTGTGTTGTCAAAAAATGTACTGTTGTAGGGACCAGAGGTCATCAAGAAGGAAATAGAAAATGGAAGGATGGCACTTCACTTTGCTGCTGACTATGGACAGACAGATGTGATGGAATATTTAATATCAAAAGGTGCTGATGTTAATGTGAGTATACTGCATGTATGTATCCCACTTTTCCAGCCATGTACTGGATAAAATCTTAATCAAGTTTTAATTAATAAAAATTATAACTATGCATAACATATTTTTTTTACAAGAATCCAGGAATTCAATTCTGAAAAATATTCGCTTAATCAAAGTTCAGAAATAATTGATCCATTGTTTCTTTTCCAGCAACAAGATAAGCATGGCATTAGCCCGTTGCTGGCTGCAATATGGGAAGGTCACACAAGTTGTGTTAAATTGCTCTTGGAAAAGGTGAAGTGTTGTTATCCTGTATTTTTTCTTCTATAATCCCTTTATCCAGTTTGGCACTGGGATATGTCATTTTGTTATGTCAAGTATATACACCAGTAAGGATTACATATTAGAGTTCAGTTCTGTAGATATTGTACATTATGGTCTGTTTTCAACAATGCGGCAGTTCTGTGTTGCTGTTGTATCTGGTCATGTAGGGTGAAAACCATCGTTAAAAGAACTCTTAGAGTGGAATTTTGCTGAAACTTGCTGAAAGTTATTAAAAATGATTCCAGTGAAACTTCATCCATGGGCAGATTTCCTGTATATCATAACAGAAGTTGATTGAAATCTGCCAGATGGGTGCACTTACCCAAGGTGATAGGTTGTGATTATATTTAAAATGATGTAGTGCAGTCACTATATCAGTCATCTTAAACCTGTTTAAATGTTGTGTGACCACTGTCTGGAACAACTCCTAATGTAAATGATAGGCCTGGCATGTTTGCTGTATTTGTGTGCATCACGCTCATTCACATCACTGCCTTCTTGTTTAAAGGGTGCCAAGAAAGACGGCAAGTCTCCAGATGGAAGCCGCTTATATAGAATGTGCTGAAACACAGGACATTAAGGACTTGCTCAAGTAACGTGTTTGAACAATGTTTTGATGGGGCACAGGAATAAACAAGGCCTTGTATGAGTGGGAGCTTAAGATGTCTAGTGGAAGAGGCCTGGAGTTCACATTGGATCACTGTATATCTTGCATCGCTGTGGTCACATCCCAGTATAATCAAGCTCAAGCATGGACTCCTCTATGTTTTTTTTCTTTCTTTCTCTTTAACTTTACGTTAATGTTTTACACATCTTTTGCATGACCACCATGTCTTGTAAGTTGTTCCGAACCTTTGTAATCAAGTCATGTTCTTGAACAAGAATCATTTTTTATTTTAGTATGTCTAATTTGGTGGCAGTTGCTAATGCTACTTGTGTTTTTAATGTACTCAAAGTTATGAATTTTGGGTCTGCTGATAATTACTTACATGCATAACCAGTTTCTGCCATGGTTTATAACAATTTTTTATAGTTTTTTATTTTTGTTCATATATGTTCTGTGGTATGACCAGAATATAACAGGGAACAAGAAAGAAATGTGAACTGTAGATGAGTAGTCAAAAAACTTAAATCAAAGTTTTGCTGTTTCATGTTCTGGGTGATGTCAGCAGCTATTGCTGAAGGTATATTCTGTCCATATTAAAACAGTTAAATGCTTTTCCTTTATGTAATCAAATGTATCAATACCATATCCTCTATATACCAAGCATTCATTTAAAATATTTGTGGTCTCAATGAGAAAATTCATTCAAAAGCCACTTTCACAAATTCATTTTTACATAAATTTTTTGTCCAGGTTAAAATGGTACAAAGCAAAACAACTTCTGAGGAAAGCTATGAAAATGGATTTGACAAGTTTCATGAAAGTTGGCCGAAAAGTACATGTATGTATAAATTAATATTATTACAGCACATGTTTAAGATGTATTTAATATACAAGGACCATGGCTCTGAAAGAGAACCATCAACCGTTGTGGGGTTTTTTTCTTGTGGAAGATATGATGTTTGTTATTTATAGTATGCCAGTACCCTAAATTAAACCCCACCATTTGCCAGCAGTTATTTCAGATTATTAACTTTCCATTAGCACAAGCCAAGAGCTTTCACAAAGTTTGTATGTCACCATGAATAAGTGCTAAATTAAGATATGAAAGATATTTGTGAAAGATATGAAAAGCTATGTATTCTAAATAGATACATAACAATCAGTGATCACAGTGCTGTGCACACAAATAACTTATCAGTGCTGTATTGGGAATACCCTGTATAATTTTAAAGATGAACCGAATTAATATTTATTTTAATAGCTTCCAATAGCAATCAGTGTTTCCAACTTACATATTTCTCTTATTATACATGCATTATATTAAAAGACATCTCACAACATATGCCTCTGCAGATGCAAGGCCCATGTGTCTTAACAGCAACTAGTCAGTATCAATGCTGATACAGTAGTAGTCATTGTGAACAAGGTTTCATTTGGAAAAACTCAGGCTTCGAGACATGTGCCTTCTTTGCTCTACTTTGTTGATGCGTATCCAGAAACTGTTCAGTGGTCAAATTATTTATTTGCCAGGGCAAGGCAAATAAATAATCTTAACTTTGTGTAGAAATTGTAATACAGTTCATAAAATCACTTTTCAAAGCAGTGAAACAAATAAACAATGTAATGATTGTGGTTTATCATTATAGTCTGCCTTCTATTGAGCCTGGCCTGTTGGTCAGATGCGCTTTGATGACAGTGTATATGGGGAAAGTGTTGATTATCTTACCATTGTATCTACAGTATATAAATTTAAATAAATGACACGCTTTTATATCAAATATTTTGAATTATCTCTTGATCTGGAGTCTCAACCAGTGAAAAAAGGAAGGAAGCCTCCTGTGTTACCTCGTGAACTGCAGTCTTCCGTTCCTATTACTTGTAAGCAGGAGACAAAGGTTCATGGCTGAGTCGTTGAGTTTCAGATTAAGGAGCAGGCCTGTGGCTTAGTGGTTAAGTTTCCTGCCTTTTAATCGCTAGGGCACATAAGGTGCAAGTTCAAACCTAGCAGGGACAGGAAATCGGATGTAGGAAAGTTCATTAGTAACTACGTGGCAAAGGTTTACAAGGGAATTGCAGGAACTACAAGGGAATTACAAGGAACTTCAGTTTTCTCCCACCATAGAACTGACCACTGTCATGTAAGTGAAAAATTCCGGAGTGTGGCATTTGGTCTACTGTCAAGTGTATTGTAATAGGATGAGACCATCTGGGCATGGCATTCTTTAGTATGCACTGTTTTGCTCAGTTTTGCAAATTTTGATGTGGGGTGGTACATGTATATAGAATATAAGAATGTAATTGAAAAAATATTATATGAATAAAAATAAACGAATCTTCTGAAATATGTTCTTGGGTGGGTTTGGATGTCAAAATATTGTAAGAATGACGCTGTCTTAGTGTTCCAGCACCATAGCGGTCAACGTCAGAATTAGCAATGGTCTGGTTTCAAGGAGAACACCATTTTGGTGTGACCCGAAAGACATTCTGGGTAACGTTCTGATTGGTTTTTATTTAGTTGGTTGTTTTACGCCATAACTCGAGAATATTTTACCTTATATTACGATGGCCAGTATTATTTTGAGTGGAAGTCCCAAGAAACATGTGACCATCCACACGTTGCTGGAAGGCCTTCTCTCGTACAACAGAAGAGGCAGCCCGCATGAGCTGGATTTGAAGTCACAGCGTATGCATTGGTGAGAGGTTTTCTAGGCCATTGTGATGCACTACCATGCTTACCACGATAAGTTTTAAAGCCATAAACAAATTCATCACCTACAGGATATTGATCGGCTGTAAATTCGGAGGGAGGGGGCCCGAGGGTTGCCTGAAGTGGATAACGTGCCATCTGAGCGCAATAAACTAGAAACCTCTTACCGGTGCGGTCGTTGCGAGTTCCAGTCCAGCTCGTGCTAGTTTCCTCTGCTGCCCGTATGTGAGAAGGTCTTCTAGCAAATTACGGATGGTCAAGGTTTTTCCTTCCACCATACAGCTGGCCACCATGGTATGAGTGAAAACATTCTTGAGTACGGTGGAAAGCACCAATCAAATATAGAATTAAGGTGGATAAAACTGGAGTGAACAGCATAATCATTCATCAGGGGTATCCTGTAAAGGCCCACCATAAAGCCTTTCTGTGGAATGTAGGTTTAGCGTAAAAAAAACAGCATGTTAAAGGTGGTGCTCCATTGCTTAATGTACTTGTACAATGGGGATCTGTCAAAAGCCAGTCAGCAGGACCATGCAAAATTTTATGACCTCAAAAAGGTAACAGTATGAGGTTACAATAGAAATTGATACATTAAAACGGTGTGGACGTTGTGCTACAATCCACTCTTTACATAACAATGGCTCAAGGTCCTACTTCACACCAGGGCAACCTCATTGGATTGAAAAATATGCCACCTCCCCATTTTTCATCCCGCAGCACTGCACTTCCTTGAATTCTCAGTTTTCAAGAATCGAATGAATGCTTGAAGAGAAAATCAAACCAGACAAAAATTCCTTCCATCAGTAAAATAAACCAGGCTACTTAAGGTTTTTGCATTCTTTAACCACAAACTAATCCATGACGGCAAATGTCTGTTGTAAGATCACTACACTAGTGCGAACAACTGCACATTGAAAATGATGGTACCATGTTCAAATCTAACTCTTGCTTATCCAGCAAGGTGTCTTTAATGGTTATCATCACTGTGTCAGTTAAATACAAGATCATAGGCTGGGCTGGTGCTAAATATTTCTTAAATGTGGGTTCTTCCTTCCTTGCTCTATGATTTATTTATTTGACTTGGTGTTTTACGCCCTACTCGAGAATATTTCACTTATATTTCGAGAAAGCAACAGTGGTCAGCATCACAGTGGGTGGAAACCCCATGACCATCTGCAGGTTTCTGACAGACCTTCCCACGTACGACCTTGGTCTATGAGATTATTGTTCAAATCCAGCTGTCACTTGATCAACAAGATGTCCTTGCATAAATTAAGTACAAGATCACAGTTTCAGCTGTTATTGTTACATAGGGACCAACCTGATGGTCAGGTTCAAATCCAGATATCGCGTGTTCCACAACATGCTGAGCTTCCCTCTTAACATAGATCTGAATTACACATGGAGCATTCCTGTGCACAGCCCAAAACACTGCTTGCTGAAAAACTAATTTTCTCCTGATTTTGTAAATATCCATAGTATCCCTTCACTGTGACACCAACTGCCAATTTTACTTGAAGTTTTCACTCTATGTTCTGATAACTAACCTACATGTAAATAGTGCATTTGGTGTAAGATATCCATGCACTGATGTGCACTGATGTGCACTGATGTACCCATAGTTTCACAGTACTCAGTCCCACGTCTTTTTTTTTTTAACTGGACACAGCATACATTGTGCTTCGTGGATTGATACAGATTTGAACAAATCACATTTTCCAACTGCTATCAATTTTAAAAGTGGCAGAAACAAATCACTCTAGCAACAAGACATAACAACCAGACCTTCTCTTCACTGTGGCATCCCAGATTTATTACCAAATAAAGTACAAATTAACGGTAAGATTTCTGGTAGCGTGCGCGGGCACCTGGTCCACCAAATTTCTTAGGCTCGCAGCGTCTGGGGTCTGCCACAAGCAGGGAACGGTCGTACTGTATCAAAATGTCCTTGATTTCCTTCTTAGACGCCTCATCCACATCTGCACAAACAGAAAAGAAGCCAAAGTCAAGAAAAAAGTTCCTTACAGGATATCGAAAGTTGAGCACAAGATTCAAACAAACTCCAATATGCTGATGCAAGTATTGCTCACACCCAAATCCATGATATAATGTTCAAGTGAAAGTAACTCCACATTTCTGGGCATTATTAAAGCATTTTTTTCATGATCTCAGCTCAACACACCACAAGTTTTGAGCTCCATATCACGTCAAGGGGTCATTATTTATTTATTTATTTGATTGGTGTTTTACGCCGTACTGAAGAATATTTCAATTATACGACCGCGGCCGGAATTATGGTGGGAGGAAACCGGGCAGAGCCCGGGGGAAACCCACGACCATCCACAGGTTGCTGGAGGACCTTCCCACTGACGTATCATGCCGAAAACACCAGACATGACAACTCATCATCACTGAAACTTATACTGATATTGAAACAGTCCAGTTTCCTTGCTCTAACCTCTCACTACTGAGCCACATGCTAAGCAGCAACAAGTCTTTGTTTTTATCTTTTAAAGTCTTTGGTATGACCCAAACCGGGATTGATTTGCCTAATTTGTTTCTTACTACATGTACAGTAACACTTGTTCCCAGTCTATGGGATAGGTTTTACTGGTAAGTAACACATTAGTACTTGGGGCAGCCACTATATCCAACTTCAGAGTAACTGTATATACACAAACAGCATGTATACATAAACATACATGTGTAAGATTAAACATGTAGGGTTTCATTCCTGACTTCAGGAACAAATAAGACATCAACGATGTTATAAAGACAGATTCAAATATTCTAGACTCACATTTCTGGTAATAGGCAACGAGAGCTTTGGAGATGGACTGTCTGATGGCTGGAAAACAAATGAGAAAAGTTTAGTGCATGTCTCACATCTCCGTGAACAGCATGCAGTGTACTACATTAAAACCAAGAATGACAAAGAACGACGAAACAGAATATTTTTTTATCTTCTAGAATTCTTCATTTTTCAGTTTATGGCACAGATTTCTAAGTGAAGCATTGTGTAAAGTGTAAGATTGATTCAGGTTGTGTCAGACTTGTAAAAAGGCTAAAAAAGCAAAGGTTTTTCAATGACCAATGCTTATCTAAGAATCATGTCATCAAGAAAGAAAGGAATTCATGTTAACATTGTTCATTAATTGGAAGTTAGACATCTGATTATACTGGCTTCAAGCTGTGCCTTATCACAGGAGGAAGTACAACTGATTTCATACTGGAGCAGAAAATATTCCAAAATACATCAGAACACATTTGGAATTGGAAAAAATGATTCTGGATCAATGCTACCCAGCCAAACTTTCAGCCTTTATATCTTTATAGGTGACAACAAAACTGGCAAAGATTATCCAGGTCGTTTACCATAAATCTGAGCCACATGTCCTCCTCCCTTCACACGGACCCTGATATCCACTCCAGCAAACCGTTCCTTCCCCAACAACAACAATGGTTCCTGAAGCTGAAATACATATCATGGGATGAACCATCAATTTGTTTTTAATACTGACATTTACATTGTAATATAAGAATTCACCATTTCATACAGCTATAAACTTAAAACATGAAATGTACAGCTTTCAGATTGCACCGATCTGTCATTCAAGAGGTTTCTGCTAAGACACGGATGAAACAGCTTGGATTTTGAAAACTACTAATCAACATATAATTGTGAGGAGTGCTAAGTAATGCATGTACATCATACTTAACTTGCTTTCAGCTTTCAGGACAATGCAGTGGTTTCTTTCATTTACATTTCATAAAAAGTAACAATCAAGTTTCATAAAATGTAACAATTTTGAGTGATTCAATAGCCAGATTTATGAGCCAGGACCACTAAAAATCAAAGGGAGACAAGTCTAGTGTTTTCTGAACAAATCTTTGAATTTAATACAATCCATACAAAGAATGACTGCTCAACTTTCTCACATGCAACGTCCTTCAGTTTTGCATACCATGCTGGCAGGAGAAAAAGAGGTTTTCAACAAACTCAGCACTACGCTGCCACAGCAGCACCATTAATGGTTTAATGAAGAACAAGAGAAATTACCTTTGCTCGCAAAATCTGGGGTTCCAGAAGATCCAGGGGTCTGCCATTGACTTTGATCAGTCCATTTCCTCTCTTACAATGGGCAACAGCCGTGGCTGTTTTCTGGAACATTGAAAAAAAAAAAAAAAAGACCTTGTCGAATAGATCTACCTTTCACAAATACAATTAACATGCAAAAAGTATAAATTCGTCAGGCATGCTTGACACACTCACTCACCACACAGGCTATAAAATGATTTAAAAAAAACGAAACTATGTCTTGAATCTTCACAGGACGTTTGAATGACATTCTTCTCTTAGGAGGAATCCATCTGATGTCATGAAGATTAGTTTAACTATTTACTGACAGCCAAAATTTAAACAATATTATCCATGAAACTGAATTGGTAGTGAAACAAACTTATCAGTCCAACTAGCTCTTTCAGACTCTTAAAAATGCATGACTTATGTTGACAGTTGTGGACACCGATGTATTTTCGGGAAGTTTTAAGAGTGAACACCTGACAAATTTGGAGGCGTTTACACCTAGCCCAAAGCTAGTCTAACAAATCAAATCAATGTCAGCCATGTTTGGAATTTTAACATCTAATAGGGCAATGGGCCACAGAAATTTTATCCCCGCTAACATTCTCTTTACAGCCCCTGTAATTTCAAACAAGGCAGATGTTGGTTCAACTTAAAAATTGAGAAGTTTTAAAAACCAGGATCACTGTTGAAAGATAGTTTACCGATGATGGCTTGGACATATTTACATTTAAGTGTTAAAAGGAATCGGTGTGTAACAAACATAAGGTAAGGTTCAATCATTTTTTTTTTTTTTGGCGAAACTGTCCTTGTGGATATAGGTCATATAGAGGCTGTGCATTACGTAAGAAAGTCCACCTTAGGTTTGGGCTATTTCACATTGTAATTCTCGTAACTGCGTTGCTCGAAATGAGAATTCCCTGAAAGTCTGACCTGCTTCTGGGTTTGGAATGTTACTGAGTTTTGGCGTAGAAATCCTCCACAAAACTATTTTATTTCCATTGTTGTCCGCACACAGAACTTCAGTATTCTTAATTCCACTTAGAAGGCATAAAAAGAACTCATATTTTTAGTGCTGGTAAGTTTTGGCGCTGTGAGCACAGACCTCATTGAGATCGGCTTCATCAATGCGTGGCAATTTGTTTAAGAGGCTGTGATAGACTCAGTGTTACCATAAATGGAAGTTGTCAGGACTAGGGTTACATTTATGTGTTGATTCCACATGCATTCTGACGTCACCTTTTTTTTCCACGGACACCTGTTTTACTGATTCTTCATTGGTTAAAATTAAATGGGGAGATGTTCAATTTGCATACAAAGAGAAACAGCGTAAATAATGTGTTTACTATTCTAGTTATCTGTTACCTGTCTATATCATTTACATGACATTGCTTTGCGATTTATACTTTTCTGAAAGGATTTATATAACTTGTGAAATGCTCTGGAATCACACTTCCATCAGACAGCATGTAGAGTCCGTAGCCGGTTGCTTATACCACTACACCACTTGACACCACTTGTGGTTTTTACATGCCTTTTAGACAGTTGAACATGGTCAAGGTTGAATGCGTATGTGCATGTGTCACATGCTTTTGTCATGTGAACTACACCTGGAAAAGGTCCCCACCATATCTGGCCAACCTCATTCAGCGAAGCATGAAGTAATGATGTAAAAAGTTACAGATAAATATAACCCTAGTCTTTAGCCAACAGCCCAATGAATGTCAGAATTTTGAAATGTCGCAGGAGTCCATCTAGATGGACTAAAAAGCCAGCAGTCAACCCTGCAGGAAATGGACACTCAAAGCAAGGAATTTTTAAGCTGGGATTGCAGAAACGTGGTAGAGTGACATCAGTTTCATTAAAGAATCCGCTTTCCAGAATGAATCTGTCAGAAGCGGTTCAAAACTTCGATGACTAACAAAGGTATCAACCATGTCTTTACACTTGCCCTGTGTGATTAGCCGCAACTAGGTCGTTTAAATACACATTGACATTACCACGGCAAAAGCACGGCCAATATTTATAAGATGCCATCCTCCACTTCTTTGAGTAGTTAACGGCATAGATAGCGTGTACTTGATACATCGCCATGTGTACATGTTGTTGTTGTAATATGACCAACCATGTGGGCTGTTCGAAGAGAACAAGTGTATACCTTTCGTCCATAGACTTGAACGGACTGTAATGGGCCTTTACCAGGGGCACTGCGGAATAAACAAAAAGCAAAATGAAATGAGGGGCTCAACAATACATAGTTTAATGGTAATCTTTATGTTTTTATTCGGCAACCAACTCACACTTTGGCAGTCTCCGCCATGTTGAATTGAAAAGGAAGGCGAACGGGGTGACCTTTGCGAAATTCACGGTGGTCTCAGCCAATCATCATCGTTCTTATGAAAACGCACTGTGTTCTTCACTCGCCGCTGTTCATTGGTTGGAGATGTTTCCGTGCCTGCACTTGCACATTAATGTCACCAGTGTAAACAAATCCACGTGCTGCATAGCGTTTATTACGATTGAGCAGTCAGTGTTTGAATATAAGTGCTGGAGCATATACTCATTCAGTACAACAAATCGAAGTTGATGTACAAATATTGTAATCTCCTACGGCTTAATTATCTGCGTGACTTTTTATGTATGCCTGTATTCTGTGTAGAACAAATAAACAGCAATAGCTTTGTAGAAATTCCATCTTCGTTAAATATAAAAAATAATATATACGTATAACCTTATGCTTTTATATCTCTCCGTTTATGCTAAAAGTGACTATATACATATATGCAAAGAGTCTGATTCGATAAAATGAAGACAGACATTTGGATCTTTTTACTAAAGGTAATGTCGAAATGTTTCCAACAAATTAGACAGCACGTGTGTATTGCGGCGTCACATCCAGTGAACAGGTGTCTGCTCAAGAACGTTTTCTGAATATCTACACTACGGGACATTAATTAAGGGCACTACTAAAGACACAAAAGGAGGAAAGGCAATTGATGTCCATCGTAAACCATAATTTACTGGACCCACTGACCTAACATAATACAACATGTATAATAGACCAGTGAGGTATAGTATGCTAGCTTGAATTCATTTCCCACTAACCTGAAAACCAATACTATAAAACATCTCCCTGTATAATATTTGATGTACATGTAGCTTCTTATCTTAAAAAAAAAGGACTAGAATTATATGTATTCAGCCTGGCTGGCATCCAATCTAAGTTCCCTCTAGATCGGATTACTTTTATAAAATATAAAAATTGTCAAAACAGAAATTGCCATGTGTTTATTTTGGTTTTCTCGAATTCAACAAACTGAGGCAAATATGTAGTGAACTCTTTATTGATGTTTTAGGTTGCCACAATATATAGCTGCAACACTGTCGATGTGGCGTTATGTGATATAATCGAGTCATCCCTTCACGCTGAAAAGCTGTACCACACATGGCAACTGACATATAATGTAACTAGAAGACGATTATACTTGTGATAATATGGTTTTCTAAACCTCATCTCAAGGAAATCAGTTTTGAAAAGCTTTGAATTTTTTATTTATATTCATAAAAATATGGAATAAAAAGAAGAATGGTTTACAAGTTATATAGTGATATTTCATATGCTAAACCTGATAACTATCCAATACAGACAAGGGCGGATTGTGTGACTTCCTCTGGAATTGAAGTGTGCCATGATCGGGGTGTACACTACAGAAGAGTTTTCCTCACTCTCAAACTATGCGAGATCTTGGTGATCGATGATCCTCGTCTAGCGTTCTTGAAAGACCATTTGCCTTCCACAAATGATATGGTATACATATATCTGTATCTTACACATGGAAATGTTTGTCGGTAACTTCACAGGTTGGTCAGTAACTTGTTAAAGGTCAGTGGTGTCCCTCCAGGCACTCGGTTTAATCCTCCACGTGTGATCTTGCATGAATGTCGTTGGGGAGACCACTTGCCTTTGACCAGCTATATGATATTAATGTCACGCGCCAATAATTCGCCAGTAACAAAAAGTTGGTCCTGATCTCCTTTCTTCTCCACACATATTTACACTACAGTCGATATAACACTAGTGAAAAATTCATGACACGTGGTGATATACGCATGCATGTTTCAAGGTTAAAGGCAAAGAAAACACTAAAATAAAGTATTTATCTGATGAAACAAAGGAACATACAAAAAAAAACATTCAACACTGTCCAGGAAAATACTCTGATTATTTTTTTACAATTTTTCCATGTTCATCTGTCTAAACTGACATACAACAAAATACATGCATTTAAAAGAAAGGATTCTATTGTGGTCTGTTGGCACCCAGAGGGTATTTGTGATATCGCAGCAATATTTTTGGGTTGAAATAGGTCGTTTCAATGTCCATTTGTTGAATGCATTCATAGCTTGAAACGAAGATGCACTTTAAGTGATGAAAAGCAGCAATCTATGTGTGTTAAGTGGCAAAAAGCTGAAGTGACATCACTGGTCCCAATATGGTCAGAAAAGGCCACAGCTGAATCCAAAATTTGAAATCCATTTTACTAGGTCGAAAAATATTCTAAAAAACAATATCAAGCTATTTTCCCGGGCACTATTTAATGGTCTTTCATCTGACATGAATTTCATGTTAGTGTGTTCTTTGCCTTTAACCTTTCAAGTGGTCTATTTAAAAGTGCGCGTCTGCACTGCATGCATGGTGGATCTACTAGTCATGACTTAGGCATGTTGCAGTATAATTGTGTTATGATCCTGCATGGCCTTTAGGTAGAACATATTTCGTGGATATATCTAGAATGTAGATATACCGTGGATACCTGTATATTTTAATGGACGCTTTAATTAACACCCTTGTTATTCCCCGTATAGTAATATATAGGCCTAACGGCAGGAGTGAAAAATACCGGTTTTTCAGTTCATTAGTGCAATCAATATTTAGTGGAATCACAGACAATTCTATTTTAATTTGAGGTTTCTCGGCATTGGGTGTTTGAGTGACATTTCTCCGTGGAGTTACCATGCGATTTTACATTTGGGAGGCTTTAAAATAACCACAGATGACAGAATCGTCCGAACCCTATTTATACCTAATATGTATAAATAAGGTAGTCAACTCCAATGCTTGAGACAGAAGTGTCAACTTTACATAACTGGACATAAAGCACGGAAAAATAGTCCAATCTCAACCAAACAACGTTTACTCGAAAGCTGACACATTAAGCTTTACATTGGTGTGTGAATAGGCAAACAAGCATGCTTTCACTTGGCTACACGAAGCCGGAAACCCGTAAGTTCGTAGGTTTTTGGTTTAGTCGAACCAATCCGGTAACACGAGAAGACCGTCAGGCGACATGCGCTCCTCTCACAGCGGTTATGACCCACATAACCGCTGCGAGGGGAGCGTACAGACGACATTTTCTGGCTTGATTTCTCAGCGATGAAAGCCGCTGGAGCCATCATATTTAGATTCCATCCACCATATGAAATGTTATTTTAATAAAACATTTTGAAATACCTTGATTGGTCAAAGAGAATGTAGCATTCTCTGTTTTTTTTTACTCCATAATCGCACAGCTGTCAGTTCAACTTGCCTCCATTTAAAGTGATTTGAAATTTTAACCATATTCTAAGATCGCTTGGTGATCCCGTGGCACGGTGATTGAAGTGATGAACTATCGCATGCTACCGTGGCCCATATACGAGATTATCCGTTTACCTTAACTTTTGTAGCTTTTTCTTAGGTTTCCTCTTGGGTGAAAACCATTTCACTTTAACGGTTTTCAAGTGGGTGAAAACTTTCACCCAAGCAGAAACGTTTTCACCCAGGTCATTAACATTTTCGCTGAAATTATTTGTATGATGTATGCTTGTTATATGTTTTCCCTGTGATTTCCCCCCATCCTGTAGGTGATGGCATCTGCATTTACTCAAGCGAGCAATGTCCAGCATAGATTACGAAGCCAATAGCACAGCAGGAATATGCATGGGGGAGGGTATAATATTCCTATAGTTCTGCTTTTACATTTCTGTCCAGCTTCAACTAAGTTTCTGTGAGTTAGGTGGCCTACGAACCCTTCCAAATCTACGTGTACCTGTAACCGGAGTGCGGTTTACCGGTCCTTTTCGTTTCACAGAGGGAACAACGCTGGCTTGCTTGTGACTATGATCTTTATTTCTTTCCTCTGATTTTACATTTGGACTGGGCTCATTCGTATGTGTGACAGTCGTACGCAAACCTGGAAAAATAACAGATACAAGCATAGAACGATGACAAGCAAATAAGCGACAGCTTAACTCAAACCGACCGCGTTTGGCGAGGCCTCAGCAATGTCATGGAAACTGTCGTACCCAAACCGCGCCTTGTACGTAGGGGCCTACAGATGTAGTTAAACCTTCCCTTCTCTCATAAAAACAGTGTTCAAATGGTTCAACTAATGGAAGGATCGTAGTCACTATAGTGCAAAGAAAAGCAAATAAGTAAAAAAAAAAAAAAAAAAGTTTTACACATCTAATACAAATGCATAAGAATTGTGAGCACGTACGTCAGCAATATGAAATAGCCTCTAACCCAGAAAGCTAAACACTGTCTATAAAGGACCATGCAATTTGTGCTAACTCGGTAGCGCCTTACCCTGTCACGTACCGGTTTAAGGCCATTAGGGTTTTTTCCACGAAAATAAAAACACGTGGAAATCTCACCATCGTGGAAACAGTACATACTGAGCGATATATTGAGCAGAAAAGTAAAAAATGAGAAAATCAGACCCGTGGAGCGCGTACTGTGAGGAGTGATACCCCTGACCAATCAACGCCACTCGCGCCCTTTTTCACACTTGCCGAGGACGGTGTGGATTCCACCAGACTGTAAGTTCAATGAAATGTCCTATGTTTTTACCTGTTTGCGATTTTATTTAACATTTTAAAACATCGTAAAATAATCAGACACGCAGATGCCTTCATAAAGTTTGGGTAATACCAAGGAAAATGTATAC
Source organism: Liolophura sinensis (assembly GCF_032854445.1). Classification (NCBI taxonomy): domain Eukaryota; kingdom Metazoa; phylum Mollusca; class Polyplacophora; order Chitonida; family Chitonidae; genus Liolophura; species Liolophura sinensis. The sequence continues at coordinate 61,071,309 of NC_088300.1, forward strand.
AAAGTTACAAACTCATCGTGTGAAAGCTCCATTAAAAAAAGGAAAACATTCTCGATCCCGCCAAATAAATCATGGCTTTCGGTCAGTGATGACAAGATGGCTCTTTGTCGCATGTATTGATTACGCCCTGCATCTTGAGTCATGGCATCCACAGGAAATTCTAGCAAAAGTGTTCTGGTGACATGAAAACTTGAAGTAAACACCTACATTTTTCATGTACCGGTAGTCGTCCATAGCCGATTAACTTATTCATAGTTTAGAGCACCCCGATTCCTCGCAAGGAACAGGGAGTGACAAATAACATAGAGCTAAATGGGCGAAATGTTGATTTTTGTCCATTGCTAAAGTTTAAAGTACTACAGAACATTGAAACTTGCACATTGCATATCTTGATTACTTTTCCAGGAAGAATTTCTTACCTGAAAGCTATATTTCTCATTTTTTATGCTAAAATCTCCTTTAGTGCCTTTCTCACCTGGGTTAAATTCGCATTGTTTTCACCTCCAGCACTCTAGTCTTGTGACCAAGGAGTGTGTTGATGATTGGTTCAGAGCAGCTATAACATCATTGCAAAACTATGAATAGCTAGTTGTCTTACTGTACCTTAATGTGCCTCCCCAGAGTAATAGGGCGAGTCAGCACTTCAGGAGTCCCGCAAACACGTGGACAAGACAGGGTGGGAGCTTTTACAGAACATGCTAGACTGAATACTCATCTCGCATGGCGGGGTTTGCCCGTGCCACGGTGCTGTTGGCAGCTGCCGTAAAATCACATTTTAGTAGCAATGGTTTGTGAAAGCCCCCACCCTATCTTGTCTCCAACTGCGTGAGCTCTGGAGATTCCTAAAAGGCCGAATATAGTCCTACATATTAATTGACGCTAACTTTCTCCTCGATGCCTGAGTGAGGCTGTAACTTGAATCCAAGTGTGTAACTGAAGTCCAGTGTTCTCATGTCAGCTGATGACTGTTCTATGGAATACTGTTTGTTTACTGAAAACAGTCGTTCATCTGGGCAATTACTTGTGTGTCTAAAAACAGATGGCCACAGTCCCCAATGATTTTCCATTTACTTACATGTTAATGTTTAACCTCACAGCACTGTCCTTAAATCTGCAAGCCCCGAAAGGTCAGGGCCTGATAATACTCGGGTCCTGAGACAACTCCAGTCAAATTCCTGATATGGGTTGACTGATAAAACTGACAAACAGCTGACAGACAGGCAGGCAGGGAGGCAGGCAAGCAGGCGAATGTTTGCAGTCTTAGTAGGCAAGCAAGCAATTCTGGAGATGCAGGTGGTAACATGAAAGAAGAAATGAATTGTGACAGGCCTTGGTTGAATCATAAAATGTTGGAGACTTTAAGCCATGTCTATATGTTTATATTTAGGCCACACCAATTTTAATTGTTGTTTTACGGGCGGAGTAAATCTTTTCTCAATGTCGGAGGAGGATATGAAAATAAAAGATGAAAATCATCTAATTGGTGGAAAATGTCTATCTCGACAATTTTTCATGTTGAAGACATATTTTCATGATCCGAAAGCCTTGAAAAACAGGAAAATCATAAAAAATCAAGATCGGACAAAATGAAAATAAAACAGTGGATTCCATTTTCATCCATTTCTTTATTTTTTAATGTCAGCTAGCCCATAAAACATAAAATAAAATTGGTGTCGCCTAATAAGACATTGCAAATAATCTGTCCCTTACATTATATACAAGCGAATGGGGTCTCCGTGGTTAGCGCGCTAGCGCAGCATAATGACACAGGAGCCTCTCACCAATGCATTTGCTGTGAGTTCAAGTCCAGCTCATGCTGGCTTCCTCTCCAGCTGTACGTGGGAAGGTCTGCCAGTAACCTGCAGATGGTCGTGGGTTTCCCCCGAGCTCTACCGGGTTTCCACCCACCATAATGCTGGCCGCCGTCATATAAGTGAAATATTCTTGAGTATGGCGTAAAACACCGGTCAAATAAATAAATAAATATATTCAAGCGCCTCTGTGGCTGAGGGACTTAACCCACCAACACGGTGCAGTAACCAAGGAGCCTCTCACCAATGCAGTCACAATGAGTTCAAGTCCAGCTCATGCTGGCTTCCTCTCCGGCCGTACATGGGAAGGTCTTGCAGTAGCGTGCACATGGTTGTGGATTTCCTCCCACCATAATGCTGGCGGCTGTCGTAAAAGGGAAATGTTCTTGAGTGAAAGACTTAAATAAAATAAATATATTTTGCACAAGTCACTATTTTATGTCTTTAAAATTTTGTAGGCTTAGCACCACTTACACCATCATCTGCCATCATCATCCTTCATCATCCATCATACCAGTACCGACACAGAAACCATGTCTCAGAATGGACATCAAGGAAGTGGGGACCAGAATGTTGATAACCCAAGGTATATATGTCTGTGAAGATCTAAACATATGTTACTTTCAGGAGGCCATCTTCCAAAAAATGCATGTTCTCTGTAACCCTACCATTTTTCGCTACTTATAGACGAAATAGGACCCTCCTCAAATATTTTTATTGAGCTTTTCTCTAGAAAACCTGACTTTAAATGAATTTTTATTGAAAAAGTTAAACAATACACCAACCAATAATTTTGTAGATACAGTAGGGTTACATGAAAGAAACTTTTTTAAGGATGGCCCAAGAAGTGCTACATGTACCTTAATATTTTCCAGGTGTGCAATACTTAGGTCAGTTTTGTTCTTTTATGGTTGTGCTCTTCACTTCAGGGTTCGCTTGGGGTTTAACATTGTACTTAACAGTTTTTCAGTCATATGATGACGAAGGAGTCCTTAGAGTGCATGTACATGTAATGTGCCTCCTTGTTGCTGTACGGATTTCCACCGCTCTTTTATCAAATGCTGCTTCACTGAGACGACTTACCAAAGACAAGTAAGCCGCCCCGCCTCAGCCATAATACTGATACGAGTCAACCACTCGTTGCACTATCCCCTTAATGCTGAACGCCAAGCCAACTTTCTACCACTTGCTTTTTTAAAGTCTTAGATGTGACCCGACCCGGGATTGACCCTGGATCTACCGCTCCCGAAGCGGACACTCCATCAGCTGTTCTATCTGGGCCGATACTACTCTTCACTTGAAATGTTCTAACTATATTAGTGTTTGTCTAGTATCAAGAAAAGCCTTGGTTAATTACATGTGCCAGAAAATGTTGAAAGGCGAATTGCTATGTCCAATCCTTAAATTGATTGTAAGAGGGGAGGAACAAAAGCCCACGCGGATGTACATGCAAGCCCCTCGGCCAGTATTAAGAGTATATGATAAATTACATACAAATTACATGTTTGTTTGACAAAACTTGAAACATTCTGCCTGAAATGACATTTCAGATTACATCACATAATCATGTTTGCAATCAATAGGACCCCTTCTTACTCATTCAAACTCCATGTCTTCTAACCGTATTTTGACAAGATCGATAAGCAGCTATATATCTTTCATGGATATACAGATACAGGATGCTCAACCTTCATTCCCAGTTTATCTGAAAACTAAAGAAGTCTGTAAGCCTATAAACATCTGCTGTTTTGCTCCTTGTGTTAGACTTTATTTCCTTTCTTAAAAACACAAATAGTTAATACTATATAAGTCGATTTTTTCTATCCCGCAAATATAATTTACATGCTATAGCATAACACCTCTGAAGTGAATGGTTGATTCCAAATACTTTTAGTAGTGATGGTTTTAACAAAAAGAAGCAAAATGTGCCTGTCTCGATCTTTCAGAGTGTAATGCTCAAAAACCTGTAGCCAGTTGAATATTTATTTTTCAATATTTTCTAATCTCTAAGTTTTTAATTTACACAATTACTATATAATGGTCCTGATTTAACATTAAGATCACTTATTCGTTTTCTTTATACATCCATTTAGGGTATATAAAATAGAAGAAAAAAAGATACATAGTAACCAATAAAAATAAATTTTTCTTTAGTCTTCTTAAGAGTATTTAAAAATAATAATTTTCCTATGAACTATATAATTTGATTTCTAAATTCTAAAATGTGCACACATTAATTTGCCATAAATTATACCGTACAAAATTCACTTAGCCCTCTGTGGATTGGAACCAATGTTAAGAGTGGTAAGTACTACATGTATTGATTTTTTATTTATTGATTGATTTGATTTGTGTTTTACGTCATGCTCAAGAATATTTCACTTACACAACAGCAGCCAGCATTACGGTGGGATGAAGCCTGGGGAAAACCCACAACCATGTCTGCATGTTGCTGGAAGACCACTACATGTATTGAGCGCAAGCTCTTGTGTATATGTACGTGTAAAGTGCAGTAACACGAGCGGCATGTTCCATTGTTGATAGCTGCATGTATGATAAATATCGTACATTACAAAAGTTTTCTGTGAAAAAGAAGACTTGATTCTATAATCCTTGTTATTTATACTTATATATAATATAATCCCTAAACCTGTTTTACATCCACAGACATGATGAATATAATTATTTGACTGCCATACAGCAAATCTTAGACCATGGACACCGGAAATCAAACCGCACTGGAACAGACACATTATCCTTGTTTGGGGTACACATGCGGTACAACCTCAGAAACAGTGAGTATCCTAGAACAGTGGCATGAGGGACAAAAACTGGGAAATCAACATACATTCTGGCTCACAGCCTGTCTGCCTCACTTTTCAACCCAACCCTATAAAAAAAAAAATACACCACAATGAATGTTTAATGCTTTCTTCACTGTTTTGAATCGATGTTAAAATATATCTTTTAATTTGTTCAAACAGATTATAACACACTGATTTTGTTTGTGAAATATTTCAATCTTGAGGGAAGAAGCGAGTGTCAGTATTGACAATTGGTGTCTGAAATTTTGTAATTTGCTTTCAAATGGAGTGAAAACATGCTCATGTATTAATTCCTCCAAATTTCGAATTTACCTAGGTTTTATCATAAAACTGAATAGGAATTCCCTTTTGTGATTTTGCGGATGCCCCAAGCTCTGTGATAAGATGAGCTCCCTCTTAGCACAGAAATTTGTACTTCTGTACTTCTGTTTGTATTTAATTGGCATTAAGAACCCTCTCCGGACGGCAGGGCCCGAGGACCCTGGCCTATAATTGACTGTGTTAGTTGTTCTGCTTTGTAGGACCCCACGACTTTCCCACCCAACTGCCTGTACGGGCCTGATTAATCTGGTCAATATATAATTGTGCTGAAATGTGCAGTGTGTTTCATCACAGCCTTGAGGATGGATATTTTTGTCTTTAAAGCATGCTCAAACGCATGCATGACTACATAGGATCCAGGAGTTTCTGGGGCCTTGGTGGCTGCATCAGCTTATAAATGCTGTTGTAGTAGACCCCTTTGTGTAAAACATCGGCTTATAGGTGCTGTTGTAATTGACCCCTTGGTGTAAAACATCAGCTTATAGATGCTATTACAATAGACCCCTTGGTGTAAAGCATCAGCTTATAGATACTGTTGTAACAGACTTCATGGTATAAAACATCAGCTTATAGATGCTATTGTAATAGACCCCGTGGTGTAAAACATCAGCGTATATATGCTATTGTAATAGACCCCGTGGTGTAAAACATCAGCATATAGATGATATTACTGTAATCGCCCCTTGGGGTAAAACGCAAACTGATAGATACTGTTGTAATAGCCACCACCCCATCTCCAATATAAGTCACCATCTGATAAATACCTTAGTACCTTAGCCCTTCCCCAGCCCCCCAAATGTAAGTCACTATCTGATAGGCACTGTTATATTAGCCCTCTGTCCACAAATGTAAGTAGGGGCCTCAGTGGCTCAGTCGGTTAGCGCGCTAGCGCAGCGTAATGACCCAGGAGTCTCTCACCAATGCGGTCGCTGTGAGTTCAAGTCCAGCTCATGCTGTCTTCCTCTCCGGCGGTAAGTGGGAAGGTCTGCCAGCAACCTGCGGATGGTCGTGGGTTTCCCCCGGGCTGTGCCCGGTTTCCACCCACCATAATGCTGGCCGCCGTCGTATAAGTGAAATATTCTTGAGTACGGCGTAAAACACCAATCAATCAAATCAAAACAAATGTAAGTCACCATCTGATAGATACTGTTGTAATAGCCCTCTTCCCCCTAATGTTAGTCACCATCTGTTACTGTTGTAGTACCCCCCCCCCCCCCCCCCCCAACACACACTTCAAAGCAAGTCACCATCTGATAGATACTGATGTATTAACCCTCTTCCCCCGTCGTGTTAATCACCCTCTGATATCAGCCTGTTGTAATAGCCCTCTTCCCCCTAATGTTAGTCACCATCTGTTACTGTTGTAGTACCGCCAAACACACACTTCAAAGCAAGTCACCATCTGATAGATACTGATGTATTAACCCTCTTCCCCCGTCGTGTTAATCACCCTCTGATATCAGCCTGTTGTAATAGCCCTTTTCCCCACTAGTGTAAGTCACCATTGGATAGATAATTAGTTGAGTTGTGAAAATCTTTGTCTGTCTTTGGGTACTGGCATGTGAGCAGAAATTTTGTGAAGCAAGGTTGTTTCCATGGATTGGGTTTCCATGGACTGGTACTCAAACCTTATTCATACTAGTTGAAGAAACCAAGCAACTGAAAGTGGGAAATAGTTCAGTTGTCCAGGTTAAGGTTGGATAGAAAACTTTTTTTTCCAGCCGCCTCACATTTCCATCTTTTCAAAATAATGTTCTTACCACATAGGTTTCCCGTTGCTGACCACAAAACGGGTGTTTTGGAAAGCTGTGGCTGAGGAGTTACTGTGGTTCATCCAAGGATGTACTGACTCCAGAAAGCTGAATGAGAAGGGGGTGAAGATCTGGGACGCCAATGGTGCCAAGGAGTTTCTGGCAAAACGAGGCTTGGGTCATAGAGAAGAAGGTAAGCAAAGTGTTACCAAAAAAATCTGTAACTTTATATATAAAGTCTAAAACTGAAAGTGAAAGAGAGAAAGATTTTGTTTGTGAGTTTGTCTGAAGTTTTATGATTTCATCTGGGATGAAATTGTGAACTTTTAAAAATTACAACCATTTTAGCCTTGGTCGGTTTACTTAGTTTTACCTTTTCTTCTAGCTTTTTACATGGAAGTGAAACTTAGATTACAGTTTTCCCACCTTAATTTTTATGTTATGAGTAGTGATAACTTTGCTGGGGATTTGCTGACATCTTGGCATCACAAAATATAACTTTTTCAGTCTAGGTAGAGAAATGCCCTCAACATATGCTTAAAACAACACTAGGGGAAGATGTGTAAAGGCTGAATAAATAGGGTTTTCTGTGAAAAGATGAAATTTTATGTTGGCTCAAAAAAATATGATATCTTTATGAAAAATAAACTGTGTACTTGGAAGTGTAGGTACCTAATAGAAAACATGTTTTGATTGTATCCCCCATCAAACTTGATTAAAGATGTTTCTGTTGTGATTGCCAGGTGACCTTGGCCCAGTGTACGGTTTCCAGTGGCGCCATTTTGGAGCCGAGTACAAAGATTTCAACACAGATTACACAGGACAAGGTGTGGACCAGTTACAGGACGTTATCAATAAGATCAAAAATGACCCAGATGACCGACGGATTATCATGAGCGCTTGGAATCCAGTTGGTGAGAAACAAATTTTTGTAATTTGGTAATATTTCTGAAAGAGTATTTCTAATCTGTGGATTTCTGCTGTTTATTGTACAGGGCATTGGGAACCCAGGAACCAAAGTGCTTAATGGAAAATATCTGAAGCGGCACTTCTACCCTGGCTCGTCTACCATTGTTCAGTCTTCGAGATACACTTATAATATGACAGTTGTGGTATGTACGGTGGTACCCCACTACGAGGCCAGGTTTAGAACCTTTGCCATGTTGGCGGTTATTGCAAGGTTTGAGTTTACATTCTAATACTTTGTGAGTAAGCAAACTTTTGTCATTTGTTCTCCAGATTTACCCAAAATGGCCCTACCTCCTTGTCACAGTTTCTGCCAATTCTATGTTGTGAACGGAGAGTTGTCATGTCAGATGTACCAGCGCTCAGGCGACATGGTGAGAAATAACAATGTTCTGAAGTCATTTATGTGTGTCCATGATTGTGAAAAAGGACGCAAGGGAAGAATAACTTTGTGACCAGTTTATGACGTTATCTTTACTTAATCTGCATGTGAAGACATACATAGACACGACGTATTAGGACCCAAATCAGCTCTGGGCTGCTGTTCTCATTGTTTGTGGGACGTAGGTGACAATTAGCAGATTACGATGGAAGATTGCTTTCATTTCTTATCGCACTGCCTTGCATCTTAACTTTGTTGAATGAAAACAATGATTTGGAGCATTATTTGTTGTATTGGGTACAGCCCTCAATTTTGGCGATATTTGACGTTGTCCGCAGTTCAACCATGACCCTAGGTTCAGGTTGCCCCTAAAGACTTTTGGTTGTCCTCCTTGCTACCCTTGCTATTCAGATAATTACATACGTGACACGATTAAAGATATCTAACGCTTTTCCGTTTGTATTCCTGACGCCTTGTTCCACAGGAGTTGTTCCTGGTCTAACATCAGTCTCGAATCCTTTTCCGCCTCCGCTGCTCTCTGGTGTGATCACTTTTCTGGTGCATCTTAAAACTTTCTATTCTGAGGGAGGAGCAGCCATTAACGAAGTTTCGATCTACACGTGAATAATGCATTGCAAAACATTAAATTTCTCTCTATGTCATACCGAAGCCAAGACTTAAACATTGTGAGTTTCTTTGTTTCTTGCTGCTAATTTTTCGACATCAGTCTTTTGTTTCTTTTTTGCCGGCTCTTCGACGTTATTGAGATATCGCCACATGTTCTGTGGAATTCGTGTTGGGTAGGATGACGATAAGTTGTGTCGGAATTCGTTCGAATCTTGAGATGCCATCAAAACTCCCAGTTTTGTGCGCGTAGCAGATGCGCAAAGGAGGCAAAGCTGTTTCGTTAGGTTCTTACGGAAGTGGTAATTAATTTTGCAGATTGTTTTTCAAAGGAAGGGCTTGAAAGACATACAAAACTTGATAGCACGTAAACACAGCTCTCATCGGCTCTGTGACCAATCGGTTGAGTCAGCTGGCCACATGCACAGCTGGCTTAGAGGCTTACACATGTGTCACCGCCTCCGTATAATAGGCTCGTGGGCCATTTAGATGCCATTTAGATTTAGTCATGTAAATTGCACGCAAGCTTCCTCTTAAATTCGCCAGGCTTTGGATAATTACCAGTCAAAGGTGCGGCAATGGATTTTGGGGGTTGCCTATCGAACTATCAAGTGTGGTGGTTTTGGTTGCCCGATGGATTTTTAGGTCGTCACGGACGACCTTAGAAATTGAGGGCTGGGGTATCTTCATAATTTTTTGTACATTGGGTACATGTAGATTTGGCATGGAGAATGAACTGTCGTAATCTTTTGAATACTCTCATGTTTGACTGTTTATTGATTTTGTTTGCAGGGGCTTGGAGTGCCTTTTAACATTGCCAGCTATTCGCTACTCACTTACATGATAGCCAAGGTAACTGGTTTGAAGGTGAGTGGCAAGCAGTTGTAATTTTCGCACTTTTCATTAACCTAAAAAATGCTTACGTTACTCATTGTGACAAGATTATTTTCAGTAAGATGTTGTCAGATCATTAAGATCAAACTAAGGAGACATAAGCTTTCTTATATGCTGTTTATTCATTCATTTATCTTGCCCTCAGTCAGATGACTTTGTAGTGAATTTGGGGTTCAGTGTCTCCTGTAGTGGGGATGCCCATGTGTGCGTTGTCCACTGTAGTGGGGATGAACACGCGTGCAATATCCACTGTAGTGGGGATGACCATGTGTACGCAGATCACTGTAGTGGGGGTGACCATGTGTACATAGACCGCTGTAGTGGGGATGCCCATGTGTATGTAGGCCACTGCAATGGCGATGCCCATGTGTATGTGGACCACTGTAGTGGGGGTGACCATGTGTACGTAGACCACTGTAGTGGGGATGCCCATGTGTACGTAGACCACTGTAGTGGGGATGAACACGTGTGCAGTATCCACTGTAGTGGGGGTGACCATGTGTACATAGACCACTGTAGTGGAGGTGACCATGTGTACGCAGACCACTGTAGTGGGGATGACCATGTGTACGTAGACCACTGTAGTGGGGATGACCATGTGCACGTAGACCACTGTAGTGGGGATGACCATGTGTACGTAGACCACTGTAGTGGGGATGCCCATGTGTACGCAGACCACTGTAGTGGGGATGACCATGTGTACATAGACCGCTGTAGTGGTGATGACCATGTGTACATAGACCGCTGTAGTGGGGATGCCCATGTGTATGTAAACCACTGTAGTGGGAATGCCCATGTGTGCAATATCCACTGTAGTGGGAATGCCCATGTGTACATAGACCGCTGTAGTGGGGATGACCATGTGTACATAGACCACTGTAGTGGTGATGACCATGTGTACGTAGACCGCTGTAGTTGGAATGCCCATGTGTGCAATGTCCACTGTAGCGGGGATGCTCATGTGTGCAATATACACTGTAGTGGGGATGACCATGTGTATGTAGACCACTGTAGTGGGGATGACCATGTGTATGTAGACCATTGTAGTGGGGATGACCATGTGTGCATAGACCACTGTAGTGGTGATGACCATGTGTACGCAGACCACTGTAGTGGGGATACCCATGTGTATGTAGACCACTGTAGGGGGATGACCATGTGTACATAGACCACTGTAGTGGTGATGACCATGTGTACATAGACCGCTGTAGTGGGGATGCCCATGTGTGTGTAGACCACTGTAGTGGTGATGACCATGTGTACGCAGACCACTGTAGTGGGGATACCCATGTGTATGTAGACCACTGTAGTGGGGATACCCATGTGTATGTAGACCACTGTAGCAGGGATGACCATGTGTATGTAGACCACTGTAGTGGTGATGACCATGTGTACGCAGAGCACTGTAGTGGGAATGCCCATGTGTGCAATATCCACTGTAGTGGGGATACCCATGTGTATGTAGACCACTGTAGTGGGGATACCCATGTGTATGTAGACCACTGTAGTGGGGATGCCCATGTGTATGTAGACCACTGTAGTGGGGATGCCCATGTGTACGTAGACCACTGTAGTGGTGATGACCATGTGTACGCAGACCACTGTAGTGGGGATACCCATGTGTACGTAGACCACTGTAGTGGGGATACCCATGTGTACGTAGACCACGGTAGTGGGGATGACCATGTGTATGTAGACCACTGTAGTGTGGATGCCCATGTGTATGTAGACCACTGTAGTAGGAATTCCCATGTGTGCAATATCCACTGTAGTGGTGATGACCATGTGTATGTAGACCAATGTATTGGGGATGCCCATGTGTATGTAGACCGCTGTAGTGGGGATGGCCATGTGTACGTAGACCACTGTAGTGGGGATGACCATGTGTACATAGACCACTGTAGTGGTGATGACCATGTGTACGCAGACCACTGTAGTGGGGATACCCATGTGTATGTAGACCACTGTAGTGGTGATGACCATGTGTACATAGACCCCTGTATTGGTGATGGCCATGTGTATGTAGACCACTGTAGTGTGGATGCCCATGTGTATGTAGACCACTGTAGTGGTGATGACCATGTGTATGTAGACCACTGTAGTGGGGATACCCATGTGTATGTAGACCACTGTAGTGGGGATGACCATGTGTATGTAGACCACTGTAGTGGGGATGACCATGTGTACATAGACCACTGTAGTGGTGATGACCATGTGTACGAAGACCACTGTAGTGGGGATACCCATGTGTACGTAGACCACTGTCGTGGGGATGAGCATGTGTATGTAGACTACTGTAGTGGGGATGCTCATGTGTAAGTAGACCACTGTAGTGGGGATGCCCCTGTGTATGTAGACCACTGTAGTGGGGGTGATCATGCGTGCAATATCCACTGTAGTGGTGATGACCATGTGTACGCAGACCACTGTAGTGTGCAGACATGATTTTTTTCCGCTTTTTCTTTGTTCAGTTTCGATTAATTTACCTGTTTTCCATTTTTTTTCTGTGTAGTAACATTTTGTTCCGATTTATTTCCTCAAAATAAAGTCGAAGATTCTGTCAATTTGCCGATGCATGGCTACCGAAATCTGGCATTGCCGGAGGTTATAATGTTATCTGAATGGAGTCTATTGTCCAGTCAGATCGTGTGTTTCATTAAGCCGAACTGTTTCAACCAATCGGGAACAAGATACCATTATTCGAAGGCAGAAGCAGAGCCAGCCCGGTCAAAAATGGCGGCAACGTCTCGGAGTATCGTGGATCGATCAGATAAAGATTTTGATGCGCGTACAGTGGACAAGGGGTTGAAAAACATCTGGAGGTGGGATTGGCTTGAACGGAAGGTCGAAGGGGAACACGTGGGAAAATTCATGAGGAAGATAACATCCGCCGGTTTGGCTTTCTGCGAGTTGTGCCACAAAGATGTGCATTATGGGGGTAGCGGATGGAAGGCGCTAGCACAGTTGTATTCTGTGCCATAACATGCCAATCTAAACATTTGACTGAAAATGCTGAAAATGACCTGTACACTGCTAACAATGTCTGAACCAGAAAAAATCTGTTACATGTATTAAATTTTGGCTTTGGTACAAAAATGCATTCTTCTCTCTGTCCAGAAGATTAGAGTTCTGTGGGGACAAAGCAGATGGGAAAATCTGTAAGTCAGAAAACAGTGTTGGTTTTCTTCATATTTTACAGGATTCTAGTTTGATTTTAATAGCCAAAAACGTCCCAGAATCCATTTTCAGCCACGCAGATTTTTCTAGCTTCCGGGGCCTAGGCGGCCCCTGGACCCCGGCCTTTTTGGGCTATGATAGTAAATTTCAGCTATTTTCTTGGTTCACCACAATCATGTCTGAGTGTGGATGACCATGTGTACATAGACCACTGTAGTGGGGATGACCATGTGTACGTAGACCATTGTAGTGGGGATGACCATGTGTACATAGACCGCTGTAGTGGGGATGACCATGTGTACATAGACCGCTGTAGTGGGGATGACCATGTGTATGTAGACCACTGTAGTGGGGATGCCCATGTGTATGTAGACCACTGTAGTGGGAATGCCCATGTGTGCAATATCCACTGTAGTGGGGATGCCCATGTGTATGTAGACCACTGTAGTGGGAATGCCCATGTGTGCAATATCCACTGTAGTGGGGATGACCTTGTGTACGCAGACCACTGTAGTGGGAATGCCCATGTGTATGTAGACCATTGTAGTGGGGATGCCCATGTGTACATAGACCGCTGTAGTGGGGATGACCATGTGTACATAGACCGCTGTAGTGGGGATGACCATGTGTGTGTAGACCACTGTAGTGGGAATGCCCATGTGTGCAATATTCACTGTAGTGGGGATGACCATGTGTACGTAGACCACTGTAGTGGGAATGCCCATGTGTGCAATATCCACTGTAGTGGGAATGCCCATGTGTACATAGACCACTGTAGTGGTGATGACCATGTGTACGTAGACCGCTGTAGTGGGAATGCCCATGTGTACATAGACCGCTGTAGTGGGGATGACCATGTGTACATAGACCACTGTAGTGGGGAAGACCATGTGTACATAGATCGCTGTAGTGGGGATGACCATGTGTACGCAGACCACTGTAGTGGGGATGACCATGTGTACATAGACTGCTGTAGTGGGGATGACCATGTGTACATAGACCGCTGTAGTGGGGATGCCCATGTGTATGTAGACCACAGTAGTGGGAATGCCCATGTGTGCAATATCCACTGTAGTGGGAATGCCCATGTGTATGTAGACCACTGTTGTGGGAATGCCCATGTGTGCAATATCCACTGTAGTGGGGATGACCATGTGTACGTAGACCACTGTAGTGGGGATGCCCATGTGTATGTAGACCACTGTAGTGGGGATGACCATGTGTACATAGACCGCTGTAGTGGGGATGACCATGTGTACATAGATCGCTGTAGTGGGGATGACCATGTGTATGTAGACCACTGTAGTGGGGATGCCCATGTGTATGTAGACCACTGTAGTGGGAATGCCCATGTGGGCAATATCCACTGTAGTGGGGATGACCATGTGTACATAAACCACTGTAGTGGTGATGCCCATGTGTATGTAGACCACTGTAGTGGGGATGACCATGTGTACATAGACCACTGTAGTGGGGATGACCATGTGTACATAGACCACTGTAGTGGGGATGACCATGTGTACATAGACCACTGTAGTGAGGATGCCAATGTGTAGGTAGACCACTGTAGTGGGGATGACCATGTGTACATAGACCGCTGTAGTGGGGATGACCATGCGTACGCAGACCACTGTAGTGGGGATGACCATGTGTACATAGGCCGCTGTAGTGGGGATGACCATGTGTACATAGACCGCTGTAGTGTGGATGAACATGTGTACGCAGACCACTGTAGTGGGGATGACCATGTGTACGTAGACCAATGTAGTGTGGATGACCATGTGTATGTAGACCACTGTAGTGGGGATGCTCATGTGTATGTAGACCACTGTAGTGGGAATGCCCATGAGTGCAATATCCACTGTAGTGGTGATGACCATGTGTAAATAGACCACTGTAGTGTGGGTGACCATGTGTACATAGAACACTGTAGTGGTGATGACCATGTGTACATAGACCGCTGTAGTGGGGAATGACCATGTGCACGCAGACCACTGTAGTGGGGATGCCCATGTGTATGTCGACCACTGTAGTGGGGATGCCCATGTGTGCAATATCCACTGTAGTGGAGATGCCCATGCGTATTTAATCCTCAGCATTGAATTTGAGGATGCCTATGTGTAGAGTTGTGTTTATCTTGTTTACAGCCCGGTGACTTTGTACACTGTATTGGGGATGCTCATGTATATGTGAACCATATCAAGCCTCTTAAAGTACAGGTAAGTGGACCTAAGAATTCCAGATCATTTATTGTTTATGTGAAGTAGGTCGCAAAAATGGGAAAATGCTGTAGAATATGTCAACATCTTCAATACTGTTTTCAAAAGATCGATGGATGAATATATGAGGCAAAAACTCACAGCTCTGTATTTCGGTTCATCATTTTGATTCATTTCTGTGTCACTATTGTGTACACTTTGGCTTTTCTTGTCCCAGAAAAAGGGACTTTTGATCCCAGCAGTTGGAGGATATACATGTACCAGTTTACAGCAGTTATGATCCTAGACACAAATTGTGAAGCAACATAGTAGAGATAGTTAATTATATAGTATACAAGAAGACAGATTTCTTCTCTCTGTAATTACTCCAGATGTTCATCTGTAAATGTTTATACCCCGTGCAACAAAGTCCTGGTCAGGGAGAGGGATGACTGGAATCACCCTGTTGTTCATCCACATGATTTCTTCCAAAGTACTGCACTGATTTCTGTGAAAATGTGCATACATTTTCCCCTTGGCCTGAATTTCTAAATGTTTTACATGTATTTTCCACCCTGACCATCAGTTTTCCCAAAATGATCACGTCAGCCTTTAATTTGCAAATTATTCAGCCTATGAACATTTTCATAAACTGATCTTTTGCTTAAAATGTGTTCCAACTATTAGGGGCCTATACAATGCCGTGAGACATGAAAGTAGACCAGAATTAGAACATCAGAAGCCTTTGAAACATTGCATTTGAATTGGTGGGATTGGGAGGTGTGGGTTATTTCTGACATTCACATTTGCGTTAAATTTGGTTAAAAAAAAATTTATGTTTGCATACTTTGCAATGTTTTATGTAAAATATTGTTCCAGCTGAAGAGGACACCACGGCCGTTCCCAACGCTCACTATCACCAGGGATGTCCAGAACATTGATGACTTTACCATGGAAGACTTCAAACTAGAAGGATACAACCCCCATCCCAAGATACCAATGGATATGGCCGTGTGATGTCATTCAAAATGAATGTTTTTGATGACCAATAATTATGCATATATCTCACAACTGCTGGAATCTTATGTTATCGCAACCTGCCTGTTATGAAAGGGTGGTAGAACATACATGAATAGGATCTCTGAAACAAAGATAATGTTTGTAAGCCAAATGAAGAAAATTATGGCAACAAAAATTTTCCACTTTAGGGTATTTGTTACACCTGTTATTTACCCCTCGATTTTATGCATGTTTTCCGTCTATGTTCGGATTTCTTTGGAAATTTCTTACGTTATTTTTGATTTTGCTTGGAGTACAAAGAACACCCTGAAATGCGAACTGTGGTCGCCATAGTGACGAACCCAAACGCATTTAACTGATCAGTTAGTGCCGTTTTGATTTTCTTATTTCAAGCAAACAAGGCATTCATTCATACATATTTTCCCTACATTCATACACGGTTTGTTGTGCCAGTTTTAGTTTTTCCAAAAAGAGAGGGATGGTTTCAGCCGTCAGCTTCTTCAAATTTCCACGTGGTGTTTCAACAAGAATGGACATGGACAGGGAAGCGATCCAACTTTTCCCCAAATGATGAGATAGAAATGCTCTGAGCTGTCACTGTTAGACTTCTCTATTATTCAAACAGTCGTATACTTTTGGCTGAAACAGGTATACTGAGTGACATGTCTTCCATGGCTTGTAAATTTACATAAAGTGATCACTATTCACTTATACTGCTGCACATGGTTTGATGTCAGCTGGCTGTTAGCTGTGTGGCGATTTTGCTAGAGACAGTATATTATTTCATATAATTGCATGGGAGGTTAGGGGTTAATTTTCTGCCTTGTCCATAACGTAGACACAGGTTTTACCGGTAGAATGTAAATTTTTATGGGTTAGACATATCCTTAAATTAAATTAGAATTTTTGTGGAATATTTTGAAATATATATATATTTTTTGTAACATATGGAGACAGGATATTTTGTGGACTCATGAGAGCAAGTTGTTTTTGGCGCCTTAATATAACTTTTGAAGGACACAGTTTCCGTGGACCCCTGTCCCTTCCAACGTAAGAATTTTAACACTTGATGACTTAATTAGAACACCATATTTCACGTATAATACACTGACATGTTGAAGGAGTTTCTCTCCAAGCTTGGTGATCAGATATTGTTTGACTAGGTTGCAAACAACAGTTTTTTTTTTTTTAGCGACCTTAAGTTTGGCGAAACATCCGCCATTGTTAATATTTTGAAGTGACAAATTCGAGTATAGTTTCCATTACTTTTGGACATATTCTTGCTGTAACAAACCACGTACGGCATCTTTCCAGTTAAAACAACATTAGTACTCACTGACTGTGGCATGATTTTGGCATAAAACGTCCTTTGTACCAAGTTTAAGACACAATCATTTTTTTTTTTTTTGTGGTTGTTGTTGTTGCTTCGCCGCGCACGATCGTCGTTCACGGTGAACTGCCGCTAGACGAGGTTGTCTACTTTACGACATCCTTTAGTGTTAAACTCATATTGAAGAGTTTCAAAAGGGGCATTAACTTGTATTTGCGAAAGTAAATAGTTTCACTCCACAGGCTCATCTTCTTTCTACCTACAAGTTATTGTTCATCTTTCCATTATTAAGAGAAAAAAAATGTGCCATGACATTAGATACGCATGTACATGTATAGTATTTCTATACACAGATGTTGTTACTTTGGTATTAGCCAATCAGTGCTCTGAGTACCATCCTTGGTACTCATGAATATTTATGAGCGTAGACTGTAAATACTGGGAAAATTCCCACTTTTAGTCACAGATGATCTCGGACCACCATCGTGTTAACATCTAAATTTCCACCTAGTTAGCTTTCTAAGGCAGGTATTTTACATGTATATAAGCAGTGTAAAGTGGTAGCTAGATAAGTTGTCAGCACTGAAGTGGGATTTCAGCTTTAGAGCATACCTGGAGACAGTGGGACTGCTAGACCCAAATTGTGACACGTGTTCCCAGGCTGTGGGACTGACTTTCCCAGGCTGTGAGACTGATATTCCCAACCATGATTGAGACAGTATATCTTAATAGTTTGTAACTGGGATTTTCTGGACCAAAATTTTATAATTCCCAAGTATGAGCTGAAACATTTATACTGGGAGAATTTGTGCCTAAGTGCCCCTGAGCAATAGTGGGACTGGGATTCCCAGTTTCGGCACAGTGAGACACTGAGTCCCAGAATTTGAAACTTGTTTTCCCAAGTTATTACTGGACCAATTCTGGAACTGTTACTCCCAGAGAAGACCTGAAAGTATTATTTACGGATAATGTCCCCACACATGGCTGACATATTGTCTATATGACACCAGTAGGACATACCACTATCACAGCAGTACTAGGTTTAATACCTCCCTGAGATATCCCTAACACAGTTATCTGAACCATCTGAAGTACAGATGTTGTGCTTGTACACAGTACTGGCACTTTTACCTATATATATATATCAACATACTCCTGTCACTCTATTTTAATAAAACTGTTGCTGCTGTTTGTTGAACCTTAAAAATCGGACTTTTCTTGGTTATTCGAAGTTCAGAGCTAACTAGTGGTTTTCCCAAACATACTACTGAATGACACGGACTGACCGAGCTGACATTCAAAAGAATCCATAGTAGCGAACGTCTCCAGCAGTATACAGATATTGTTCCAGAGTTCGACACTGGGTGCTTCACGCTACCAATATTGTGCTTTCCCCTGTAGTAAATGGTGTGATTTGGAACTGGGATATCTGTATCGTTAAGAAGATATATATATAACAACAAATCGCTACAGCTGTAAATACATGTATATATACTGTAGGCAAGGTGATAAGTGCTCAGACACTACATTACTTTGCTGGGCCGGCTTAGTGTTCCCAGACCCCAACCCAAACCCACACCTCCTACCCCAAACCCCATCCTATTTGGTCTGTCCCCCCACAGAGTTCTTTCTAACAGTGGTCATCACTGACGCCACCCGGGGCAAGTTACTTAACTGCCAGACTGACCGCTGAGGCCTTAAGAAAACTGAACTTTAAAGCCATTTTTACCTCCCAGTATGATTTATTTATTTATTTGATTGGTGTTTTACGCCGTACTCAAGAATATTTCACTTATACGACGGCGGCCAGCATTATGGTGGGTGGAAACCGGGCACAGCCCAGGGGAAACCCATGACCATCCGCAGGTTGCTGGCAGACCTTCCCACTTACGGCCGGAGAGGACCTCCCAATATGAAGGCAGAAATTTTTTTATGTACTCGGTGGTACTCATCTTATTACACATCCTAAGCACGTTACACATTAGGCAATTCCACAAGGTTACATGAAATATATGTCAGATACATGTTTATCCGTTAACGCTTCATAGCTCAGTATTTTTATATACACTGTTGTGACACCAAATGATTTCGTTAGGTAGTGAGATTCATATATAGCATTTCATAACCTGCAGTTTTTACATTTACCCGCCTAGGCGTTACATTGAACTATGTTGTACTCAAGGTAATGCGATAGGACAGAAACATTGGTTAACTTTGTGACATGTTTTGTTATACTCATTACAAGTATCCTCTCTTCTTACAGGATAGCAAACATGTTTTGCTATACTTATTACAAGTATCCTCTCTTCTTACAGGATAACTGAGAAGACAACGCCTTATTTATAAAGAATGCTGCATTTTTAACCCAGATTACAATCTCATTTGATTTCAGACTTCATAAGTACATATTTAACCTATTTAGTATAAAACTGGATATTTCAGTTTTATCTTGGTTGAATCACCATCTTGGATTATGTGAGTATTTTGTTTTAAAATATGGCCTCCTGTTGTGAATTTATAGCATTGAAAAGTAATGAAGCTGAAATATGGCAGCATACCAATGCACGTGTATATATATGCCAAGAAACAGTGCTTTTTACTTGTGGAAAAAAATGTCCAATGGCCTAATGTCTCCACTGCAGATACCCAACTCTGTGCAAAACCCACAAATCCAATAAACATAAGAAAAAAAAGTTATTTTAAAAAATGAATTTGCATTATTTGGTTTGTTTTTCGTACTTCCCTTAAAATAAAACCTCCTCGCATAAAGCATTGCCCTCACGCCATGCCAGCAGGAGGTGAATTGAATGCCACTGAACAATCTCCATGGTCAAAGGCTGGGCAACTTCTGCGAAAAGCTATATGACAGTGTTGCCAGCCAAGGCCCAGCAGTGAATCCACAAAGCCTGTTCTGACTTGAATTAAAATTAGAAATATGAGTTTAGAGGTCATTTGGGCTAAGGAAATAAAAATGTTTACCACCGCGAAAAATGTAATCATAAGACAAATGTGTCAAAATTTCAAATTTCTTTACCAAAAGTTAACTTTTGTGACAAGGTTTGATTGAAGTTGGAAATGACTTTTTCACAGCTATAAGCAAGAACGTTTTGCGATTGAGTACTAATTTGTCACATATAGATACAGGAATCAACTAGATGTTTACAACTCATCTGTTCGTCTGTCAAAAATCAGTTTTCAAGAGGGTTCATAATATTGAATTGAAACTTGGTTTGTAGCTTCTACCTAATAAGTTTCAGATAAAGTTTGAGTTTCAGGCCATTTCATCCAATTTCAACAAATTAATAGCTATTTTTGTCCTTTGGACTTTCACAGTTGTCCAGACTTCTGTTAAACAGAGTTGGTTATTCAGAACTGAATCTTGATAATGGGACAAGTTACAGACCAAGTTGGAGTTTCGGCCATTTGTATATTTGCAACAAAATTATGGTCATTTTGGTCCTGTTATGACATAGCCTAACTGGTAGCTACATTTCCATCTGCCTTCATTTAAACTTGGAGGAGTATCTGAACCAAACCATTCCCTCCATACTCCAGAATTTCTCGCATATATGAAGGTGGCTGATATATGATGGAGTGGAAGAAGGGATTGCACTTGGTGGATACCAGCAACTTTTGGCTAGTTCTACTGGTGCAATTTCCCTGTGTAGCATAGGTCACGTGGGACGGATGGGAGGAAGACAAGTGGTTTCCACCTAACTTCATGCATGCACCATCGCTCACTTACTCCCAGCAAGGCCCTTGAAAACAATGCAAGCTTTGAATCCTGAGTTCTCTGTCCGAGCATGGTTTTGAACCCACATTTCATGTGACCTAGCCATTGGAAGGCAACCCACTTGACCACCATCTGCTCTTCACTTTACTTCAACAAAGTTACAAACCGTGGTGTCTTAGAGAATAAACCTGCAGACAGAAATGTACAAAGTACAATTCATACCTTTATATGCATGTCCCTTTATTCACATTTGTAGAATTGCAATGCATGATGTCTATTTTCATAATTACAGATATACAGATCAGATTATTCTGAAAACAAATTGTTTAATAAGTTTAATCAAAGTAAATGACAAATGAATAAATTTCTGTTTAGTGACATCAAATCCAAAAATTCATTGTGAACTTTCTTAAAGAGTTACACTTCTTGAAAAATATTTTCCTTCTACTACAATTTTGTTAAACAATTCAAATGCCCTTTCTATAGCAGCAGCTTTGTGTTTTCATCTGAATGTAAATAAGATAACAAAGTAAGAAGTACTCTTATTACAAGATCTAATCATCGTCTCCTATAAATGGTGCTGCGGACAAATTGTAAAAATTCCCCAATATCGAGCTCAGGCACAGTACTATCGTACATAGCCCTTCATTTCGCTCTTCTTTAACATGAAGATCAATTTATAATCACAATGACTTAGCTGTCATGATAACAGTTCCACTAGCAACTAGTTCTTGTTGAGTGGTGAACAAATATTTAAAATGACACTGGACAACATATCACTCAAAATTATCATTTATCCGATAACTGGCATTATCATCCATACATTCTCATGACTTATGAACACCATGCAGCCATGTGCGAATCATAAAACAACCTTACAACCACATGGTTAATCTGAGATCGTAAAATATAGAAACAAAACAATGAACCTATGTTGAAGTTGCATAGATAATTTGTGGTCAATAATACATCCACCTACACACGATACCTTGTGATGAGTAAATCAGTGAGCCTTTTTGATTGAATACTCCATAAACCTGATGTTTATTCATGACACAGATGTTTGAGATAAATTACTGATAACAGCAGGCAGATACACATGCATAATGAACATTATGGGTAATACAGTTGCCTAAAAGCTTCAAATGGATTGTTTAGTACACCACAGCAGTCGGATATGATAGTACACCAATAATGAGGTCAGGACCTAGCAATAGTAGTACACACATAATGAGGTCAGAACCTAGCAACAGTACATGAATAATGATCTCTGGATCTAGAAATAGTACACCAATAATGAGGTCAGGGCCTAACAACAGTACACCAATAATGAGGTCAGGACCTAGCCATAGTACACCAATAATGAGGTCAGGACCTAACAACAGGACACCAATAATGAGGCCAGAGACCTAGCCATTGTACACAAATAATGACATCAGGACCTAGCCATAGTTCACCAATAATGAGGTCTGGACCTGGTCAGAGAACATCAATAATGAGGATGTCAGACTTAGTGCTTTTAAATTAAAAAACACTAAATTATATAAGGCTTGAATTTGAAACATGATCAAGAGAAATACATGTATTGGTAAAAATGAAACAGCAAATGCTCATAAGAGTAGATAAGTCTCTTTTCTTTTCAAACCTATACTATGAACCAATAATGTCACTTTATACTATGAACCACCTTCATAAGCTTCTTAAAAATCTTTAATTTGTTACTAACATACAAAAGTTTTAGACCAATTGCTGAGATAAATACTCATCAATTCATGGATTCAGTTCAGTCTCACAATTGTACGTACATGCTATGTACACTTCCATAGTCAACCTTTACAGTTTAATACAAACATCTGATGCCCTTCAATGGCTGAATAAATGTTTAATAAACCTGGCCTCTAGCTGCCACCAACTCAATCAGATTGTCTTATTCTAAAAGAAGTCCACTCCACGTCAAGGTGTTACAGAATCAGAACAAGTCTGGTTTTTGCGAAATAAATGAACATTTACAGCAATAATTAGAAGTGAATTCAAAAACAAAGACAACATTCTTTAAATGAAAATCAACAATCAAAGATGCCTGTTTGGCAAAGTAAAAAACAAATACAATGTACACTAGTCTAAGAATTTCATTTAAATATTCTCTACAATTAAGCCACAGTTTGTATGAAATAATCTCAAAATAGTCTTACAGGATCAAAGCAAAGCAAAATCTGATTAAAGCAAAAACCTTGATTATACATAAGCCTGGTTATGTAAAAGTCTCTCTTTTTTTTTTTTCTATCGTGCAAAAATTTTGGCTTTATACGCTCACCAACAAGCCTTATGTGCAGGGTATATGTAATAAAATTAAAACATATATCCATGCTTTCAAGTCATCTGGAATGTTGATGTAATAAAATGCCTTACATTTTTGCAAAATTTCACAGTGTTATATATATGCCTATGTATATAAAAAGTAGCGTTCAACTCTGTCAAAAGTATATATACAATATTTTATGACGAAATTTTTTAGGGAAAACAAAATCAATGACCAAAACCAAATTTAATACCATGATAAATTTCTGTGCACTTTTATGTCAAATTCCTTCCCAGACAGAATCAAATGTTTAGTACGTTACAATCCAATAACATTTTGCATATAAAATCATTTAATTCTAAAAACAAACTAAAATAAATAGCCATCACAAAAAAGCAGCTTCTGGAGTCCAGTAATTTAAAACAAGTACATGTTCACATGTAAAAGAATATACATGTCTTTAAAATATATATATATATATATGTGTGTGTGTGTGTGTGTGTGTATGAATCAATGTTGATGGTTAGGAGATGAAGAGATGAGCAGTTACCTGCCCCTGTCATACTTATAATACAGTCACTCATCCACACTGGTGTGATCGCAGGGAGTATGCTAGGACATCTCGCTCTCTTCAGACTGATCTGTCATCTCTGTACACGGATCGTACTCTATCACCTGAGGACCCTGAGGACAGAGAAGAGGCAAACATCCTAACTTTAGCCAAAGGCTTCACAACAGGGAAGAAAGAATCTGACAGTAATTTCATAATACATGGGCCATTTTATGTCATCTCAGGCAGAAATGAAAATGATTTGATTAATTATTATTTATTTGTTTGGTGTTTAAGGTCGTACTCAAGAATATTTCACTTATCCAACGATGGTCAGCATTATGATGGGAAGGCACCGTGCAGAGCCTTGAGGAATTGAAATCTTGTGCTTCCAAGAAAGAGAATTGCAAAGCGATATGATAGTGAAGTAAACATGAAGTCAGCCACTAAAGCTGAATTAATTAATGAAGTAGTATTCCAGAAATGTTCTAAAAATATTTTTAAAATTCTACACTGCTTATCAACAAAATAAATAGCAAACAATCGTCAGTGCTAGCCACTCATTTGGTGACGCCATTTTGGCATCTTAAAGCCAAGTCACCAAGGAGCTCTCCTGTACTATCGGTATTAAACAATGTGACAATAAGAAAATACACACAAAACGGCTGATGCCCAACCAAGAGTATCAGTTCTGTTCTGTGATCAAAGAGCCGATGTTTCCTTTAGTTTGGCACTGCATCAGGGCGATGTTTGTGGACACAAATGTCATGTTTTACCAGTCCTGCTCGTCCTGGTCCTGCATCGGTGTAAGTATTTGGCCTAGCTGGCTGTACTGACTTCAGGGAATTTAACGAACGTAGCACGCCCATCTAATTGATAACAGACCCTTTCATTCAGATTTTGGGAAGATATTTTGTAATAAATCTGACTTTGCTTAGGAAAAATAATGCAGTCACAATATTTTTCTTCAAGCAACTCTTCCAACCCTCAAGGTGGTTTTCTTGCCAGCTCACCCTAAGGAGTTACTGCAGTATCCTGCCCAACATGTATGCATTGTGACACGCGCAGCCTTTCTCAGTTCCCGTCTTATAAATGTGTGGTCCACAATGTACCAGTTTAACACTTAAACTAATTGCAAAATCCAATATATTGCATCGATATATCTGTCTATCCACTATAAGAGTCCACACTGATAATCGAGAGCTAATAGGTTTTTGGACGTGACAGCCAATTATCACCCACACTTTCAGTGCTAGTGACTGGCCAAGTTCATAAGGGCTTCTACAACATGGCTACTCGGGGTGAATTGTTTGTCAGTGCCATATCCCCACTGCTGAACTTCATCTTCTCAGCTTTCAAAACTTTATAGAATTTTTTTACATATATTTCTATGATAACTGTGTCCTATACCATTTTTTTTTATGAATATATAGTGACTTCATGTTCACTTTAAAGAATGACATGAATTCCCCATAATAATAAATTTACAAGATCTTAATAACCATAATGATTTACCAACCTGCTAAGTATTCATGCAGCGCCCAATATTTCACTTATATGAGGGCGGCCAGGTTTATGGGTAGCACAATTCTAGGGCTACTTACCTATTCTTAAGTATGACAGAAAGCTAATTCACAATGAACCACATATATCACATATATACCACTACATTAAAATTACTTTCTGATTTTGCATTTATTTCTACAAAAAAAAAAAAAATTATTTTGTTGTTTGTCTGACATGCAAGTAATCGAATGAGATCTTGCTTCCCCTATACTTTATAGTTTGAGGGAGTAGGGCCAAAACCCTAAGATACTGGCCCTAGAATTGCTGGTTTATGGTGACGGAGAGGGGTGGGCTAATATTTATTTATCTATTTATTTGACTTGTGTTTTACGCCATACTCAAGAACATATCACTTATACGATGGCGGACAGCATTATGGTGGGAGGAAACCGGGCACAGCCCGGGAGAATCCTACGACCATCCGCAGGTTGCTGTAAGAGCTTCCCACTCACGGCCGGAGAGGAAGCCAGCATGAGCTGGACTCCTAGCGGCTGCATTGGTGAGAGACTCTTGGGTCATTATGCTGTGCTAGCGTGCTAACCAATTACCTGTAACCCAGACCTATTGAAGCTCAGGTTAGGAGTGGAGGGCGTACGTGTCACCATCAATTCGTTACCACAGCCAACTCTCATTTCACTCACACTCTGGTTTAAATCTGATGGGGACGCAAATGGATTGGTGGTGGGTTCCGTACGACACTGGGAACTGAGTTCTCCTCCGATCCTAGAGAGCTGCTGCGTCACCCCCATAAGCCCATTCTCCTCCACAGTAATTATCACCCATATGACTTCTGCAATACAGAAAATGTCACATGTACACCTCCACACTGAACTGTAAACTTGCATAAAGTGAATTCAGAAAGTTACAGCAAAATCATGGAGTATTACACCATGTGAGAAGTAGATCTATTCATGTGAAGTCCAATTTTTTCGTTCGCACTAAAGATCTTCTCTCAGTTCAAAAACATTACAGGTATAATTTCAAACATTAAATATAACAAATCCATGGGCATGAGTTTATGACAAATCAACAATATCTCCAGAAAACCTTGTGGAGCACAACTCCCTGATAGAAATTAACAGGGTTTTAAAAACATACTACTGAGACCCTATTAAAGAATTAAAGAACAACAGTAAAAACAAAAACTTCAACTGTATTCTACCTCCAAAAAACATGCCAATAGCTGTGCTCATCCTCCACTGGCCCTGATAGACCCCAGTACCACAGGGACTCGTCATTTCCACACTAATATCTGTGGACTGGCCCGGCTGTAAGGCCTCCACCATCACACGGTCTCTAGTCCCTAACTGATCTCCGTTGCAGAACTTTAAACAGCAGCCCGGGGGCCAACTCTCTGCACCTATAATATACAACGGACTGGTTTGTCTGACTGAGATACAGCTGTAAAAGACTACAGAAAATATGAAAAATGTGAATCAAAACAAATTTAATATTCCATAATAAATCCCTTTAAAGTTAAGTTAAAATTCATAGAAATTGGTAAAATTTATCTACATTTATGTTCTGACATAAACATAGTTGGGTTTGAAACTGTTTTGTATTTATATTGTATATGCAAAAATTCCAGTTGCTATCAGCACAATTGGTAAAGCCATTAGGGACAATTGCCTGCATAAAACAAGTTGATCCAAGTGATGTACTCTTTCTCCATTTGCTGCAATATGTCACTTTTCCTGTACAGTTGTGTTCATAAAGTGAAGTGGTACTTGTAGACTAGTGTACATGTACATCAACATTAAAAGAAAAGAATGTGTTTGTGTTTTTTTTTTTTTTCGCACTGCTTGAACTTGTTCAGGCAGAAAATGTGGTCATTACAACCATTCCTTATATAGCCCAGGACATAATTTTACCCAAAAAGGAACAGCAAAAACCTTCATATTAACATGTTAAATGTAGTATCACTGTAAGACTATCCTAAAGTACGGTTCATAAAATCCAGTGTACAATGTATAATAAAGAGCTGAGCCATAAGTTGAGTTTCAATACTTTCAAGGTTAAAAGATATGCGACAGAGTGGTAGTAAATCTCACCTGAATTTTGTACCCGCCATGTTTTTATAAAGCGTGTGTTTGGGGGGATAGACTCTCCATCTCCTATCGTCACATCTTTTATAAAGGTCATGAGGGGTATTCTAACATTAGGCTGCTCAAAGTCATAATATGAGCACACAGCAGCCTGCAAATTCCTGCAAATGAGAACATAACACTGTCTGAAGTATTTATTTATTGATATTTCACCTACAGTTTGGTATGTAAAAGACGCACTTTCAAAAGCACTTCTAGGCTTTTAAAAGCTACTTCTGATGCCAACACTTAAGTTTTTATGATAAGAGTGAGTGAGTGAGTGCTTGGGGTTTAACGTCGTACTTAACAATTTTTCACTCATATGACGACGAAGGAATCCTTAGGGTGCATGTACGTATAATGTGCCTCCTTGCTGCAGGACGGATTTCCACCGCTCTTTTATTTAGTGCTGCTTCACTGAGACGACTTACTGAAGGCAAGTAAGCCACCCAGCCCGACCCATTATACTGATACGGGTCAACCAGTCGTTGCACTATCCCCTTCATGCTGAACGCCAAGCGAGGAAGTTACAACTTCCTCTTTTAAAGTCTTAGGTGTGACTCGATCAAGGATTGATCCTGGATCTACCGGTCCTGAAGCGGACGCTCTACCAACTGTGCTATCCGGGCCAGTCTTCTGATAAGAAATTATCAAACTTTACCAAATTAACCAAAAACTCACAAACTGCCCTATAAGGTGGTTGAATCAGTAAAAATCAATCAAAATATTTCATCCAAATGCTAAATTTTAATCAGTCATCAGATTCACAGCAGGAGTGGCACCACCATTCTCAATGTACACAAAAAAACTCTCGACTCTGTTTATTTAACTGTTGTCTTATCCGAGAATTTTTCAATTAAACAACGGTGTTTTAGGGGTAGAAAAAACTTGAGCCTGGCAATTTACTGACAAACTGTCCCACGTTTGACACACATGTATGTACACTGTACTGAAGACAAATTGTCACCAATGCCCTCAACAAACAGTGAGACGACTTAAAATATGCATACAATGGAATGTCATAATCCATCATCTGCAGCGAAAAAGGTTTCACATGTAATATGATTTATTTATTTCATTAGAACTTTACTCTATACATATTTCACTAAGTACAATATTGCAACCAGATGTACATTCAGACAATACAGCTGTGTTTGAAAAGCTAAAAAATAACCCATACACAGGCTACAAATGTTGTCCAATTTCAAAGTACATCTACTATGATTTATTTATTTATCTGATTGGTGTTTTATGCCGCACTCAAGAATATTTCACTTATTCGACTATGGCCATGATTATGGTGGGAGGAAACCGGGCACAGTCCGGGGGAAACAACGCAGGTTGATGGCAGACCTTATCACTTACGGCCGGAGAGGAAGCCAGCATGAGCTGGACTTGAACTCACAGCAATCGCATTGGTGAGAGACTCCTGGGTCATTATGCTGTGCTAATGTGCTAACCAAATGAGCCACAGAGGCCTCACATCTACAATGAGATTTACTGGTTGTGTGTTACAATTTGCCCAACAATTAAAGCGTCTTAAAGCAGCATTAAAAAGTTTTCACAATCAACAGAAATCTATTCTGGATGACTTGCCATGTGTCTGACCTAAGAGCTACATGTATAAAACTAGTATAAAATACATGACTGAAATATTTCCCTTTTTTGGAGGGAGGGGGGGGGGGGCAGAAATTGTCACAAAAATACAGCAGCAGAAAGATTGGTGATGAAAAATAAAACGTATTCAAACACCAGAGAAACTGCATTACCGTTATCAAGAGTTTTATTTACTTAATTTTTTTTTTTTAACTTAAACAGTTGGATTTGACGTAAATGCACTAGCTATTATGTGCCCATTATTTAAATTATACAGGGAATTGTACAGTTCCTGGGCTTGTGCTGTTTTGGTCCGGTGGTAGAGGATACATCTGTTATATTGTAACCCTGCTTTTCACATTAAACAGCTGAATAAGTAGGTCAACGACAAACAAAGGTAGCACCATAAACTTCACAGCTTTCCACAGGATTTGTAACAAGTATCTAGCAATAGAGGCATCAATCTAACAGTTACATTACAGGCTATACATTTCTTCTGATTTAATGGTGTCTCAGCAACTTGGTGACATGTGTAAAGAAAAATTCATTCAAGGTAAAGTCTAATGACTCATTTATTTCTAGTGTTGATGTCATCATTCTTGAAAACAGGGTATAACGCAAATAATGTGGACAGAATACTTGGATATTTTTTAGTAGAGACTCCTACACCAGCATGTGATTTGGTCAAACACTAATATTCAGGAGTGTATATTAAAAGGTACAACCACGGTGTATTACAGATATATGTTTCGCCTGGAAGTCTGACATATTATACCGTTTTATTCATGCTATTCAGCCCTATTTACAATTGTTAGCGTATTTTACGATGATACGTTCACGTTTTGTCAGAAAGTCACTTGTTCAAAGGGGAGCAACTCTTGTACTTTGTGTCATCTAAGACGACTTAAATCATCATTGCTCTCGCCTTCGTATTAAAAAATCTGACAGATTCACGAGACTGACAAGCCTACAACCATCTCGTGATATATTCTGACACTCTTACCAGTTGTTCATATCCAGGAAAAACGCACATCCTGTGGGATTCAACTGATTGCCTAGCAGTTTTTGGAACTCCGAAATGAGAACCTCCCTGTCAGTGGTTCCCATCGAACTAAACTGCTGCAATAACTTTGCGTCAATATCGCTATCTACGTCCATTTTTGCCCTAACACAAATCTAAGGTTCCATGTGTGCTTCGGTGGGAGGATTTCTTCTAACCTAAACCCCAAAACTTAATTATTTACTACTACTCAGCCCAACGTCAACACAGACCCATCGACTGTTGACAGCATGTAAAATTTGTGACGTCACAATCAAACACTGCGCATGAGTACTAGTGAGAGCTGCTGGGAAATTTATGCTAATTAGCCATGTGGTTGATCAGTGGACATTTTTTTTGTCCTTTTCACTTTGACAGCATTATGACAGCGATTTTTACCTACAGTAATTGTGAGGTTTATTCTGTGATATAGACGTTTTTAAAGCTAGACACCGTACATTCAAAGAAAGATAAAACAGAGTCATGATAAAAATTTTTTTTAATAAATCATGTTTTCACGCTCGTCATCGTTTTACACCGCACGCCCTATACGTTTGTCACGTCTTAGGTCAAGTTGTGGTTTATTTGTAGGGTATGAGAGGGTTTGACAGCTGTTTTACTCCTTCCCTTGAGTTGTGATTTACGTGTTGGGTATCATTTCATATGATGATTTGTTGATAATCGGGCGTTAATATAACTACTCTTCCCAGACCGTTACACACCTTAGGCGTATTGAATGCAGTGCATGATACAATTTCTGTGAACTGCATAAATTAGGCCTACAGCAAGCACACAAATCACTCGTATGGCGCAATAATTTTGCTAGCGAAATGTTTTTGATGATACATGTACATGTACCCTAATTCTTCTAATTTTTGGGACACCTGGTCTGCTTTTTTTAGCCAAAATACATGTAATTATGTCAGGAATATATATATATATTTTTTTCACATGGTTAGTCCATTTAATGAACAACGTATTCATAGAGATCTCTACTTTTCAAAAAAAACTAGGAGAGAAATGTAATTCTTTGCTTTCAGCACAACTAATATCTGTCCTAAAAATGAGAAGAATTAAGTAGTATAAGTACCATTCAAGCCAGCACAGGATAGAGATGGAAAAACTGATGGGCTAGACATAGGACCAACAAGGGGATACAGAAATAATTTCACAATTTGTTCGAACGGAATTGTGAAACAAAAGCATTACGAAGTTTGCACTTGCAAACGAAGAGAGTAGCATTTGAACCGTCCTTGTATCTTCATGAAACCTTTTGTAGGACTGAAAATGGGTTTTACATAGAGTCTTACGTTGTCTGTCTGTTTCTGTTGTTCCCAAAGTTTAGGAGTTTTTGGCCAAAACCTAACGCATATATGTGACATAATGTGACTTTGGCTGCACCTATGAATGTTTATCATACTTTAAGCTCTCAAACTCATTTTAAACCCCTTCCAATTGCTTAGTAACTCACAAACCATCTGACTTTATTAAGTCGCAGGCGAATCAGGGCAGCTGGATTTGAACATGCAACCTCACTGGTCTTAGGTCTGATAATAACAACGTGCAGTCATCAGGCTTAATCATCTGAGCCCGCAAGGGCCCTCTCATTAACCTTAAGTGTTTCAAATCTGTTTACTTGTATGCATATGTGTTTTTACACCATTTTCTTGAATATTTCACTTATATGCAAGTACTTGATTTTATGGAGGAAAACTATTACACCAGGACATAAAACTTTAAGCATACATACATATACATGTATTTTATACCAGGTATCTGACAAACCTCCTGACATAATTAAGCTGCAGCCAACCCTGGATTCAAAGAAGCCTCAAGTGTAAATTGATCACCAGTACAACCCATCAGTCCTCTTGGCCAGCAAGAGCACTTTGGTATATATGTTATCTAACCAGCATCTCTGAGCACTTTGCAGTATAACTCACTAATTAATGTATGTATATATCCTTAAGGTTTAACGTCGTACTCAACAATTTTTCAGTCATATGTATGACAAAGAGGAGTCATTAGGTTTGTGTATGTATTGTGTCTTCTTGCCCTTTCAGGATGCTGCAGCCAGTAAAGTATACCGACACCGGGCCAAACACGCATGTTTCCTTGTTCTGATCTCTCAGAAGTCCACAACCGTTTCTAATGTTTGATCCCAGGGTCTTCCGAATTCAAGGCTCTGACATTAGGCCACCAAACCGGTCAACAGTTAATGAACAGAACACAAAGAATAACATGTAGACATAAGCAATATATGTACATAGATACTCTTTTAATGAATACCTGAAAAACACTGTAAAAACATACATATATATATACAATATAACTGTATACAGAAGATAACAAGCATATGTACATGCAGACAAGGTCGATCTATAAATATAAATCACATCTTATACACCTATCATGTGATTACATGACGGGGACACAATAACCAGCAACAATGAGATGAAAATCAGCCACAATAAAGCTAGAATGAACTAAAATGACTTGCTGATATTTAATCGCATGTTATTGGGGTATTCAGTTCAGAGTCCTGCAGACACAACAGCTGCTCTTCTTTATAAATAAACATGGCACAATTAAATATCAATATCTGTGTACAGGTATATTAAAATTAAAAAGGGAAACTTTTTCATAAAACAAAATTAAACCCTGCTCATTATTATTTTCAAAAAACAACAAATTCTAGTTGTAAGTATATCACTTACCACATGTCTGAAGACGAATTTGCATCAGACCAAAACAGAACAGGTTCAGCTGTATCAATACTTTAAGAAAGATTCTGTGTTACTGAAGTACATGTAATATTGTAAGAAATGCCTTTTACAATATACATATATACATACAGTTATAAAGATTGACCGTACCAGAGGTAAATACTAAGTCATGTAGTTTAATAGCACACACTTTTATGATATGTGACTGAACAAATCTTGAGGTATTTTACATCTTTACCAGTGGCAATTCCAAAACTGAAATTTCCACAACCTCTGAAATAAAATCAATAAAAAGTTAGCCTTTTAAACTCTGGTACTGAATAAAACCGGTAACATAAAATGGGACTTTTAATAGAATACACCAAACACAATGGGCCTCCCTATAAATGAAATAAACAGATGAAAAAAAATTTTCAGTAACAAAAATACAAGGTTCATAAAAATACACAACATGTATTTATTTATGGGTCATGGGTGCTTCTGCTGGGTTTGCACACTGATCACTTTGCCATGGAGCCCCCCTTCCCCCCAGCAAAATAACAATATACTATTAACTCCATTTGGCTGCTTTAGCCCTTTTACATGAAGGTGACTATAAACATATTGTTGAGTTTTTTTAATTAACCTATTTAACTTACGTACCCTAAAAATTAGCCATGTGTCAAAGGCCTTATAATGACTTGGTGTGGAAACTTATCTCATTTTCAGCTGAACATCATCCTACATTCCAAATCTGAAAAACCCTTTCTGAGATCAGCAGAGCTCTCAGAAACAGACAAAATGAATGGCTTAGTCATGGAAATGTACTGTAAGAGGTTGTGATGTCCTGTGGAGATGCCTGACCAAATATATTGCTTTTCCATCACTGATTTATTCAGCCATAACTGAGTGGAAATGAAATGCTGTGGAGAACATGTAATTCCAGAAAAAAAGGCTTTTAAGCCAAAAAGGCGTCTTGTTTCATAAACTACAGGGATGCACATATTCCTAATATGAGCTACATACTTGTAGTGGCACATGCTTCAGATGCATACAAAGAAAATGTTTTGTATGTATTTACAAATTTAAGTATATATATTATATCAACTAGTTTTCAAGTTACATCATCATGACAACAGGGTTACCTCCCAGTGCAAAATAGGACTACTGGCCCCTCCTTTTACCAAGGCAGTATTCAAGATAGATAAAGCAACCAGAAAATACGATATCAGTATTTTCACAATGTTTAGTGCCCAACTACCACAAGGACATTATTCAGAAGATTAACCTAATCCTGTTTAATTCGTTTTCTATATTCTGTATACCATCCCATGTGATGTGACACTAGCTGTTGTTGCAGTGATATATCTTGAATCTTGAAACACCTGTTATGCTGGGAATACTATTAATATTATTAATTAAAGCATTACAGAATATTATTAATATTATTCTTATTTTGATACAAATCATACATGTATGTGTGCAGCACATCATCAAGAAATTTCTCCCATTTATACCCCCACAGTTTTACAGCCAGTTTCTTCTCTGGAGCTGACATTGCACTGTACCTGGAAACAAAAACAAACAGCTGTTAAGTCTGGGGTAGATATATCTTGTAAACATGCTTTGTAATAAATAATTGAACACTTCATTTCCAGAGTGAAAGAATGACTTGAACATAAATCTGTTCTTCTCAGTACTCCCAAACTGATTACAATGCATTTAGATCAAAGGTGCTTTTGAAAGATAAAGTGCATTGCTTTAAGCGGTGGCAAAACTGTAGTCTACAGTTATACATGTACTTATTTATTTGATTGTTGCTGAAGTCCATAATCGAGAAATATTCACTTATATGCTAACAGTTAGTTTTCTATGTCGAGCACAGTAGAGTACCCAGGTCAAACCACCAATACCTATCAAGTTATTGACAATTATGTGACACTGTGTTAATGTATGTATACAAGCTGACTGTGACAGCCCAAGGTTCCCTTCTTCAAAACTCTCCGTATCTTTAAGTACATTAGCCACAGTGTACCAGATCTGCCCAAATATAAGGGTGCGTCAGATCTTGCTCATATCACGAATACGAGTTGCTTAGCCTCTCTATTGTGTTCACACGAGCTAACCAGCCTAAAAAGAATTCCAATTTGACAAAGACCAAAGGTCAGTCGCATGAATAAAAATTTAATCAGGTCTGGGTGACCATGGGATCCAGATATTAAATTTCGTTTCAAATGATCCAGAAGCTTACGAGATACTGTGTAATACATGTAGTAAATATGCAAACAAAGGTTTCCAAACCTCTATCAGAAAGGTGTCAGCCACAAGCCGTAAATTTTGCACAGGTGATAATCTTACCTAAGTGAGTTGATTGCCAACTGTTTAAGAAGTCTAAGATCAGATGTCATCCCAGAGAATCCCATAAAAGCCTGGTAGAAATCATAGGAGAGGCCCTTAGATCCCCACACGGACCCATCATCAGAGCTGATGACAACTGGCAGATCATTGGCCAGGTAAGCTGCAGCTGGGTGGTTCCTGAGGTCATCTACCAGCTTCAACACCTGGTAAAAAGAAAAAAAAAAGAATATTACATTGAGACACTGTTGTCAAACATTCAGTTTCATAAAATGCCTGTATTACAGCATTACCTAAAGCCAGGGAGAGAAATACGTCTGAAGGGAAAAACTTTTCTCCACGAGTCGGAGCTACACCAGGCAGATTTTGCTGTCAGCAGTGGTCAGAAAGGTGTTGCAAATGAAGCGTACAGGTAACACTAACAATATGTCATCATTCTGGAAATCTTTGAATGAAGACTTGGAAATTAAACAACCATCTATCCCTGGCTTTGATAGACCTGCCATGCTACGTGACTGATTCCAATTTGACGATGTTGACCTATGCATATAAAAGCTTATGTCAAAATGTATTATGTCATAAGCATTTAGTGGTGTCCATTAACTAGATTCAGTTTAAGTGTCCGCAAGTTGACCATGACTGGCGACAATGGTCTTTTTTTCTTATGAATTGGTTGAGTGCGGCCAGAATAAAGAGACAGTATGTGAAATACACACTCAATCAATCACAATGCTCAATCAATCAAGCAACAGAATTTCCCTATAGTACCAATTATCTATGAAAGTTCAATTTTCTGTAGTACAATTTGTTGAGTCTGGTACTTTGTTGCTTGAAAAGGATGGTACCTGCTAAATAGGTTAGCCCATGACTGACTCGGACAACACAACATTATATCTTAGCTTTGCCTCCATGCACTGTTGTGTAATCTTCAGTCAGTCATTTGAAAACATACACATATACTTTCCATTTTGGATAAGTCTGAACTTATAAATGGGGTCAGGTGAGTGCAGATTCCAGCACTTAGAAACAATTTGCAACACAATGAACAACATAAGTTGCCACAAAGCATCAAAATATCATCAGGTTGCAACAAAGCAACAGTGGGTGCTAAATTTAGAAGTAGACACCCCATCCCCCATATCCTGCAGTAGATTTATACTCTGTCATTTATGTTCAAGGCAAGTTGGCCTTGCACAAATGCAAATGACATTTATTAATTCATGTTCTAGTACTGTACTCACTTGTGATGTAATCATGCACTGCCTAATCTGGATATGTAATACTGGTACACAATTCATTAAATACTTGAGTCTGGAAATCCTTGGGTTCTCAGGAATAAATGAGGTAAAAGTGACCTCAACTGAATGAACAGTTGTGGAGAATATAGAAGGACAGACAAACAGAGATTTCTTCCTTTATAATTAGACTATTATATAGGACAGCGTTTATTGAAAATAATTCGTAAAAGTAAGTGTCGATCTGATGAAAGGTTGTGGATAAAATTGAAGGACAGATAGAACAAATATACATGTACTGAGACTCATGTTACCGTAATGTTTCTTAATATTTAGTTACTCACTTTCTTTATCTTAATACTACCATATGGTAAGCCACTGATTTGTTGGACAATACTACATGGCATGTTACATTTCCCCACCTGGTTTGATATAGGGTTGACTTCTATAGCAATTTCCCTGTCCTTCACAGCTTTCATTACCCAGGGATGTTTGACAATAGCAAAACCATGACCAATCCGGGTTGTGTTCAACAAGATAGCATCAATAAGGTTCTTATCAACAGATGTACCTTGCCAATCTGAAATATACCAAAGACCGCAACATGAATACGAGGAGAGATATCTCAAAACAAAACAAAAAAAAAGAATCATTTAGTCTTTCAGGACAGTAGTGTGTTAATTTTTTTACTCGTAATGTTGAGAAGTATCTGTTAACCCAATACATAAATGAATGAAAATTCTCGCTTCCTTTCCAGACTCATTCATTTGCCATTCCTCCACAAATTTAACCCTTTCCAACCAAGGCAAGCCTGGTGAATGTGTTATTCATGATGTTTATCAGAGGCCAATTCAGAAAAGTGGCATACGACATTTTTTTATCGTACATTTGTCGTATGATATGATCGTATGTCACTATTTAACACCGCATACTATTCTTCTATATGTGCAATTTCATACATGTACGACAGCTTTGTGAAACTGGCCCCAGATATCACTTTTAACCATATATGGCATATTTAGTTCTGTTCTGCAAGGCTTCTAATACATATATCAGGTGGGCATAAAAAAAATGGGCTGTACTTTGATGCTGCATTGCTCCATTATCCTTTGTTCAAACTCTTCAAACTTTAGACATTCAAATGGCATGATTGTGTTAATATACTGACCAATTTTCAAGGTCATAGCTTGTATAGTCTGTACACATGGTTAAAATGAAAACATAGCCTCAAAAACGCACATTCCAGTGACCCACACTGCATCACCTGTCAGGTGTCGTGAGTAGAGCGTGCGCTGCACCTGTGTGACACGCGTCAATCAACAGTCGTCTGGAAAAATTGTCTGGCTCTAGCGTCAGAGAAACCCTTCTGCCAGAAAGGCACAAGTTTTGCTGAATCTAGATGCTTTTCTCTGCGGCAGACAAGGAATTGATCGCAGCATGTTTTAATGAAAGAGTTGGAGAGGGGCAAAAATTGTGAAAGAATTCCCAGTGAAAAACTGGAATAAAAGTTCTGTTAATAAGGTGACCAGAATGTTAGAAAGGACAAGTTCTCTAGAAAGGAAGTCAGGCAGTGGATGACCAAAAACTGTTAGCTCTGAAGATAATCTTCAGTATGTGGAAGAGGCGCTTTGTTCCCAGGAAGACAATCCCGGCACTCACAAATCGCAGAGACAGATTGCAAGGACCTTGGAGTATCTCAGACCTCTGTGAGAAATATGACAAAAGAACTGGGATTAAAATCGTACAAGCGAATACGAACTTCAAGAAGGGATGAAATGGTTCGACAGAAAAGAAAAACATGCCCTGATGATAAGTTTTCAATGGAGAAGGTGAAGAAAATTGGCTTCACCGATGAAAAAGACTTTCCATTTGAGATTGCATGCAATAGACAGAACAATCGCATTTATGGCAAACGAAAGTGGGACATTCATGTTAAGAGGCTGTACCATGAAGCAAGTTGGTTTACAAAGAAGTTGATGGTTTCTGGCAGAGTTTGTTGGCGCAGGAAAACCTGCATACATTTTACTGATACTGAAAAGACTAAGGTGAATTCCGAATATTACATGAAACTTCTCGATGGTGGCCTTCTCCCTCATTTTTGCCGGTTGTACGTAGAAAATGACTTTGTCTCCCAGCAAGACAGTGCGCCATCCCATGCCAGCCATGCAACACAGCAGCATCTTGAGGTAGTGTCTCCTTCATTCATAACTAAGGACGAGCGGCCACTACAGAGCCCCGACTGCAATCCCATCGACTACTCTGTGTGGAATTCTCTGAGCGAGAAGGTTTATGAGGGTCGCACAGAAACATTCACAGGGCATGAACTAAAAGCACACATCAAGGACTGCTGGAAAAAAATTACTCTTCAGGAAATTCGGGACTCAATCAGTTCATGGAAGAAACGTTTGCGTGCTGCCTACTAAAAAGATGGAGGACCAATTGATCACCTTTTCAAGTAAAAGAAGTTAGAACATCATTTTCAAATGTCCGGAACATGTGTTTTTGACTCTATTTTGAGTTTGGTCCCATGAACAGAAATCTTAAAGCATGAAATTGAAATTTAGGCTGTATACTTAGACATAATGGCTTTTGATTTTTAAAAGCTGACGTAAGAGGGCTTCAGAGATATTGAGTGTCAAAGTTTGGCCCATTTTTTTATGCCTACCCAATATATAAAAATATATATATATATAAACAAAAAAAAAAGAAGAAAGAAAATTTTCTGTGAAAACTGTGAGACTTACTTGTTTCTCCTGCATGAAAGAAGTAAGGTATTGGTAACTTCTGTTCTGTGGTCTGGTTCAACAGTTCATCAATGAAATACAACAAAGCATGGCCTTTGTCTTCCTGTCCAACTAAATCATACCCAACCAAGAAATCAGGAAACATTTTCGAGAAGAGTAAGGCCCCTCCTTTGTACTGTTGGCAATTTCCGTTCTGGGGTTTCTTCTGCAAACAGTGAAGAGTAAATGCCTGAATGACTTGGTACAGGAGATCTGAGCTATTAATCCAGTGCTGGCAGTTTTTCTCTCTTAGGCTATCTGAGTATCTGATTTAAACAGAAATTTGTTGTGCCTACCAGTTCATTACAGGTCAATGTTTATTAATTCCTTTGATCTGAGTTTTAAGTCACGCTTCTGAATATCTCTCTGAAAAGCAGTGAGGTCTACATGGCTGGCAGAAATGCAAGCATTTTAACAGTGAGGTCTATATGGCTGGACAAAATCCAAGCATTTTCACAGTGAGGTATATATGGCTGGCCAAAATGCAAGAATTTTAACAGTAAGGTATATATCGTTGGCTGAAATGCAAGCATTTTAACAGTGAGGTATATATGGCTCCCTGAAATACAAACAATTCAATAGTAAGGTATATATAGTTGGCCAAAATGCAAGCATTTTAACAGTGAGGTATATATGGCTCCCTGAAATACAAGCATTTCAATAGTGAGGCATATATGACTGGCCAAGATGCAAGCATTATAACAGTGAGGTATATATGGCTGGCCGAAATGCAAGCATTTTAAGAGTGAGGTATGTATGGCTGGCCGAAATGCAGGCATTTTAATAGTGAGGTATATGTAGTTGGCTGAAATGCAAGCATCTTAACAGTGAGGTATATATGGCTCCCTGAAATACAAGCATTGCAATAGTGAGGCACATATGGCTGTCCAAAATGCAAGCATTGTAACAGTGAGGTATATATGGCTGGCCGAAATGCAAGCATTTTAAGAGCAACATGTACAAAACTAGATTTGAAAATGCTGTCTAACACAGACAAGGTCACTTAATATGGAGAAAAAAAAGGTGTTTCAAGCTACACCTTCATAATAGTATATATAAAAGAAGACCTTTACCAATGCAGCAGACAACAGCTGTCTGCATATGATGAAATATGCAACTGCTACAATAAAAAGTGCATATGCCACATCATCCCTAAATATGCACATATATATAGAGAATTTATGCAGAATTTT
Source organism: Liolophura sinensis (assembly GCF_032854445.1). Lineage (NCBI taxonomy): Eukaryota > Metazoa > Mollusca > Polyplacophora > Chitonida > Chitonidae > Liolophura > Liolophura sinensis. Next base: position 61,111,746 of record NC_088300.1, read on the forward strand.
GATCTAATGCACTGGGTATGAAGAGTATGCCCATGGATTTTATGACCAGTTTACAAACCTAATTCCACTGTATATTAACTTTAGCCCTGAGAAGTTTCCTTGCTGATCCTGTACAAACTGGTGGGACACATTTCTATACATCTCCAGTGTCCATAAGGGCGAGTTTACAGATCCATCCAGCTCATATGTCTGAAACAGACAAACAGGGAAAGAAATTAACCTAGGCCATGTAGGTCAATAAACATTACATAACCATTACATACCGGTATTGTGAAATTACCACAAACTTGTATGAGAGCAAGGAAAAAATATGTCTTGACAACACATAAAAGAAGACATTTTCTTTATCTTATTGCTGTTTGATGGCTCAAGAAAACTCAAGAAATTTTCACTTGTACAACTGCAGTCAGGTTTATGGGTGTAGGAAATCTGAGTGTCTGATTTATCAATTTCCTCTGATTTGACTTTTAAATGACAATCCTGAATATCTTTGAAAAGCAGTGAGGTATATATGGCTGGCCGAAATGCAAGCATTTTAACAGTGAGGTATATGGCTGGCCGAAATGCAAGCATTTAAACAGTGAGGTATATATGGCTAGCCGAAATGCAAGCATTTTAACATTGAGGTATATATGGCTGGCTGAAATGCAAGCATTTTAATAGCTGGACAAATAGGTTGGAAAGTGTAACACTTTCATAAAGCTTGCAACTAATTGTACTTATATTTTTAGCCAACCAGGAATCTGTGGTGAATTGGTCATTTTCACTGAAAAGGCATATATTCTACTAGTAAAAAAAAAAGGTAAACAAAAATTTAAAAAAATAAAGTCGAACATGTACTTCAAACCTGTTGTTTTGTGACGAAGACTAAATAAGGGTTACCTATACATATTAGCCTGAATACACTCACATAATCATGCACGTAAAGCCTCTGAATTACCTGTATCAGTAATGTACGTAACTCCATGTACTGTACATTGTCTTGACTGAATCTTTAAGTGACTGGTACACGTAATCTTTCATCACAGGTGCGAATGAAACCAGGCCAGTTATACAATGCAGGGCTCCTTCAAACGCAGCCCAGACATCATTTTCAAAGGGGTAGGCTCTCACAGGGTCATCAACTATCAGAGACATGTTGTTGTAAAGCCTGATTTTAACATAAGAGTCTAATGTTATTTAATAACATCTAACAGAAATAAACGATAAATGTTGAATTTTGCTGAAGATTTTGCATGAATATAATTGTTGATTTGATTTTATCAGTTTAATATTATATTCAAAAATATTTCACTTTAATAAAAGCAACAGCAGCCAGATTTATGGGTGGAGGAAGAATTTCCGTGTATTTTTATGTGCTTTTCTGTACATTTTGAAAAAATACTAAAACATTAAATTTACATGAAAAAATGTGCAGCAAATTCAATCAACGTAGTGGCCTGTTCATGTTAGTGACAAGAGTGTTCAATCACTACATCTTCTACCTGTTTAATACTACTTAATCTAAACAATACTAGCTTACCATTGGTCAAACAATGTGCAGTTACCAAATCTATTCCTACTGTCACTGACCAGTGTCCAAAAACAATCTGCAGCAAAAACAACCAAAGTTAGCTTCCAAAAAGAATTGTTTAATTTGTTTATTTGAAATCTTTTCTAAGGAATATATTTCCCTTATGTAAAGTGGTCTTGTTTATGGGTGGAGAAAACTGGACAGTCCCTAGGAGAAAACTGGACAGGCCATAGGAGAAAACTGGACAGACCCTAGGAGAAAAATGGGGAGTCTCTTGGAGTAAACTGGACAGACCCTAGGAGAAAACTGGACCCTAGGAGAAAACTGGTAGTCTCTTGGAGTAAAACTGGACAGACCCTAGGAGAAAACTGGACAGACCCTAGGAGAAAACTGGACAGACCCTAGGAGAAAACGGGACAGTCCCTAGGACAAAATAAATGCGCCTCACCAGGTACAAAACTCATAACTTAATGAGCAGCCAAACTAGCGTGAACAAGATTTGAACCTGCAATCTCACTGGCCAAGGGCTAGTGGATTGCCAAAAAAAGCCATTAGTTCATGAGACCACTGAAGGCCTTCAGTATATACATTCTTGCATGTTTATGCATTTAAGGAAAGGAATTCTTTTGTGTTTTATCTAGGTTTGCTGAAAAATGTAAGAATTTATGTCTGGGTATCACTTTTCTGAATTAATCACTCATGATAAATGTATCAGGCATAATTTATATTTCACAACTACCACTTTATTTCATGAATATATTCCATTGAAAATTTTGGAAAATGATGTCAATGATGAGCTCTGCAGTTTAGGGAGATCAGTTTGGTGCCACACATGCAGACTTTTCTTCCCACAGCAAAGTATTTCATTCATGTATATTCCTTTTCAGCAAACAAAGATGGAAAAAAAATCACTGTTTTCTTACACATTAACAAAACAAGCAAGTTACACTTACTTTCATCTTCTGGAACTTTGGCAGAAAACTTAAACTGTATCCTAAAACCTTCCCTATAGCACATGTAGCAATTATCCCGATATGTCACATTCTTCACAACCCAATCAAGAGACAGCGCACTAATGTCATGCACATGGAGGACACCTCCTGCAACAAATAGGCACTAAATCAATCATCGTGAATAAATTGAAAATTACAGTTCTTGCTTTCCTAGATAGTATTGTATTAGTCTTGTGTCATATATAACTACCAACTCACCTGTGGTTGCTGTTAATTCAAACCCAGCTCATGCCGTTTCCTCCCACCATAACGCTGGCCTCCGTTGTATAAGTGAAATAAGTGAAATATTCTTGAGTATGGCATAAAACAACAATCAGATAAGTAAATAAATCAAGTATGATTGCATGTATAGAGGCAAATCTAATGTACATGCACATGGAGACAGCTCAAGTTACAGGACCAGGAAACATTTCACATAATAAAATGACGCATGCTTTGTATGTTAACATGCCTTTCACTGACTTCCATCCATAACTCATAAAAATATATATACCTTTCGGCATCTTCTTTATGATTTGGAAGACATCACTTTTCTCTATGAGAGATTTAGCTTGGAAGAAATGCAGGCCAGGAGGAAATGGTATTCCATTGTACAAGGAATTGTTTATTTCCGCCCTCTTCTTTGTCATGAGAATTTCGTTGACCATCTCTTCCTTACTATTTAGTACGATGCTGCCCCCAACGGCCATTTTCTTCTCCATGCTTAAAATCTGTTGTCTTTCTTGAAAATATCTGTCCGAACTTATCTGTTGTCGGCCATCGCTGGATTTTAGCACGACAATACAAAAATGCAAAATAAAAAGAAATGCTCTGTAACGACAGCCAGATAACAGCGGCAAGTTCATTTTGCAAAGCCCAACGCTGACAGTTCAGTAAGGTTCAGTTTTTCCGATTTCTTCCGCTGGCAGTTAATATGTACAGCTTTCTGCACGTGAACCATCTGTGTCTAAAGTATCCTAAAAGTGTATGAAGGCAAAATCAATTTCGCTTTTGCTTTTACTATCACATGAGCCCGCCCCTTACCACAACCGAGTCAGAACAGCTGGGCAAGAACTTCCGGTGTAAACAGAAGCCATGCTACAGTACACACTTCTCAATTGGTCGAAAAATGTACACGTCAAGCAGTTGCGCCAATCGTGATCATTGTTGCAACGTCAACAACATGCACTGACAGCATATATAAACAACGTGGCATACGTAAGCCAGTAGTGTTCAAAAAAGCTTGGTTAAATTTTAGAATTATTTGATATTTAGACGATAGAAGACGTGGCAAACTGAGTCTCTATTATTGTCTGAAGTGGATTTCTGTTTGTGTGTTGATTTCATTTTTGCTTTGAGCCCAATCTCCGACACACATCTCTCTGAACAGTTCGAGCCAGAGGCTCGACATTGACCATTGTCCATCTCTTTTATCCAAAATGACTAGTTGGTATCAGAGTGTTAAATCATATATTGTTAAGGTAAGTTTTTTTTAAAAACCTTATGATACTTAAATATGTGTTTTAAGTGTATTTTTGTAGATTAAAACGTGTTTGAAAACGGTATAAAATAGATGAAAAAGTTGTGTTAGGCCTATAATTCCAGTCTTTGTAAATCCATGGAGGTATAAATGTAAAGACAAGTAATATGTACAGATCATAGATGGTTAACTTTAAATTAGCTGATTCCTTTGATATGGTTAAATACTAATAGTTCATACTTTGAAATAAAACAGAATCATGTCTTATTCAAGCATTCATTTAGTGATGTTGTTGCTGAGTGAAACAAACTTCAACCCACTTTGGTTAATAGCCGAATTGGCATTTGAAGAGTTTTGCGAGCTAACACAGGTTTGGAGGAGGCAAGGTTCATAAACTAAAACAACCAGGTGTTATTTAAACGGAGCGGTTATCTCGCCTTAAACTGTATGAGCACTCACGATCCCTGAAAAATTCTTAGGTATGTGTCTTGATTCACAGCCACCTCCTCCACCTAAAGAGGAAATGTCAGAGGCAGACGATGTCAAAGAAAATGACGCCCCAGAAATATCTGCTAACAAGAAAACAGATGAAGCACATGGTATGTATGGTTGAACAGGTGATATTTGACTTATGGTTTAGTGAATGTGCTGTAAATGCAAGGAAGATGAAGTTTGATTATGTTTAAATTATTGATTTATGTTCAACGTTGTGTTTAAAAGTTTATTAGACAATTGCTGGTTTCATATGTGGAAAAACCAGAGTGTCCAGAGTAAACCACCGACCTTAGTCATGAATCTGACAATCCTCTTTACTAATAATGCTGCAGCAGAAACAGCAAGAGCTGGATTTGAACATGCAGGTTCATAGGTTAAGGAGAGGGGAGCTCCGTGGCCGAGCAGGGTAGCACACCAGAGCTGCGCAATGACCAATGAGCCTATCCCCAATGCAGTCGCTGTGAGTTCAAGTCCAGCTTATACCATACATGGGTTTCCCCTGGGTTACTCCCACTATAATGCTGCCCGCTGCCGTGTAAGTGAAATATTCTTGAGTATGACATAAAAAACCAATCAAATAAATAAATAAATAGATCATAGATTATGGGCTTGACTGTCGCAATGAACCATCATTTCAACCATCTGCAGACAAAAATTAGTAAACATGGCTTTAACTCTGCTCTCCTCAGAAGAATGATAATCCAAAGTCATATTTTGCTCCTGTCTACATACAGACTAAAAGAGGGACAACTCAGCTATTGGACAGAATTAGCCAGCTGTAAATTTTGATGAATGTTAAATGACATCAGTAACATTTGATCATGTTTACACCCTTGGAGATGAAGTTGGAGGGGATGTGGTGTGTGTTGTGCTTGGGTGTCTGTGTGTGAGGGGGATATATACTGGAATCACCCTGTTTGACTGTCAACTTGATTTTGTCCATGAATCTCCTAAAATACTGCTAGAAGTCTTTGGATCTGATTTTCTCAGCACATCTCCTACAAACATGGTGTTGTGTTCAAATCCTGTCACTGCTACCTCGTTTGCAACCTTACATCTGGGTATTTGTCCAGTACCTGGTGAGGGGCCATGCCAAGGCTTGCCAGATTTCTTTTACCCCAAAATGTTTACTGAGGGGCCTTGAGGCAATAAATGGTTCATGTTGCTCAGATCTTTCATGTGGTCTTTCATGAAGGATGCTTGAGACCACGAACCTTCCATTAGTATGACATGTCACATGTGGGAGAGTTTGCCAGTAACTTCAGACTCGCCAATGTGTTTGTGGTTTACTCAGGGCGCTCTAGTTTACACCACACACAATTTACCTGGGGCCTCTCTGGCTCAGTTGGTTAGAACGCTAGCGCAGCATAATGACCCACGAGCCTCTCACCATTATGGTTGCTGTGAGCTTAAGTCCAGCTCATGCTGGCTTCCTCTTCGGCCATAAGTGGGAAGGTCTACCAGCAACCTGCGGATGATCATGGGTTTTCCGCGGGCTTTACCCAGTTTCCTCACACTATAATGCTGGACACCATCGTATAAGTGAAATATTCTTGAGTAGGGCATAAAACACCAATCAAATAAAATAAATAAGTATAATTAACCGCCAGCATATAGATGAAAACTTCTTAAGTGCTGGTATGGCTTTAAGGCATTTTGAATGAAAACTTTGGCCCAATGGTGCTTGGTAATTCTTGAATCCAGTTTGATGTGAAAACAATGGTGTGATGGTATCCTGTTTTTTCCTTACTTCAGATCCAAGTCAACAGCCTGGAATACTGTGGCGTATGTCTAGTGGGGTGTATAACACAGCAAGCGGAGCTGTTGGGATGGGTGTTGGAGGGGTAAAGTGGGCAGCAGGAAAGGGTTATGATGTTGTGAGCAAGGTACCAGTCCCATCAGTGCCAAGGTTACGCAGGAAAGACAAAAATGAATAACAAAAAATCACCTAAATCAAATACAGTTTCCCATGAGAGTTGTGACTTATCATGAAATCAGTTTGCCAAAAATTTCATGAGATTTCTATCTTCAGAAATTACGAGACTGGTAACTTAAACCCCTAGTGCCAGATTCCATTGTTGTAAATGTCACTCTAGTGCCAGATTGTTGTTATATCTGACACTCCCAGCGCCAGACAATTGTTGTAACTGACACTGTGGATGCGTTTTCTTCACTTCCTGGTGGCCACTGGATGGGGTTGTGATCTCTGGTGTGTCGATGTGTTGTCCACTGGAGAAGATTCGTGGCAGCAGTCTGGTGTTGGTGAAGTTGGTAGTGTGTTTTGTAGTGTCCTAACTCGGGCGACTTGATGTGATTTCTGGAACGTCGGAATGGTATACTGTGCCCTCCAGTGGCCACTGAATCTGCAACCAGTGGCAGTCGGATTAAAATATGGATTACACTGTTTAGTTCCAGACAGGTGTTGCAACTGACACTTGTGATGGCAGACTGTTGTAACTGACACACCTAGTGCCAGACCATGGTTGTATCTAACACACCTAGTGCCAACCATTGCTGTAACTGACACACCTAGTGGCAGACCGTTGTTGTAACTGACACACCTAGTGGCAGACCATTGTTGTAACTGACACACCTAGTGGCAGACCGTTGTTGTAACTGACACTTTTGATGGCAGACTGTTGTTGTAACTGACACACCTAGTGGCAGACCATTGTTGTAACTGACACACCTAGTGGCAGACCGTTGTTGTAACTGACACTTTTGATGGCAGACTGTTGTTGTAACTGACACACCTAGTGCCAGACTGCTGTTGGTATGGTGATTTTCATTCAACAAGAATATTTGTCTCATGAAAAATGGAAGCTAAATATGACTTTTTGGAAGAAGATTTATGTGTGGAAAATTTTGTAGGGATACTAATAACATATTTTTGTGTCTTTTTTTTTTTCATTTACTCATCAATTTCTTGTCAGTGCAGAAGATCTGTAGAAGTAGTATTTTGCCAGAAAGTATTTTGTGCTACATGTACTAAGATATCATTCAATTAATGGAATTGTAAACTTTTAATGAATGACAGAAAGTCAGAAAAATTAAGTTCCACCATGTATTTTAAAATTTTACACATGTGTATGGTATGTTATACACTCTGAATGATTTTGAATGGACCATTTTTTGGTAGTAATACTTTTGTATCTCAACTGAAATAGCAATAGTGATAGAAATGTCGGTGCCTAATGATATCTGAATTACTGGTAGTGCAATTTTATTGTTATTTTGTGAATGCTAACATTGATCAGATCTCCAGGCAAGAGTATTTTCATTCTCAACCTACATGCCCTGGCCAAAGATGGTCACTAGGTCAGCTGTGGCATGCTACCTGAAACTGGATCTTTATTAAAGTTGTGTGATTGTCATATGGAAGAGTGCAGAGTACATTTAGATGTCTTTGCAAAAAGATGTTTGAAACTGGGAGGACATGTTAATAAAGTTAAAGTTAATTAACCCCAGTTTTTGTGATAATTCTGTTTTAAAAAAAAAAAAAACGCCACAAAACTTGCTTACTGTAATTATGAGGATCATATGACAGTTGCTCTTGGTTATACTAGTTACAAGTGTTTGTTGTTGTTCCTAAAATGTATGACTGAATTCTACATTGTTGATGTCTGTGTACATACATGTATGTTTGTGAAAAGATGAAAAGCAAACTATAAAAAGTATATGCTTTGTTATATTTTAGTATGGTACCATAGACATATTGACATTAGTGTTGTACGGTTCATACTAACATTATTAGTAGGCTAATTTGTATTTACCAAAGGTTTAATTTTTCATTTATGCGCATGCAATGTTCTGTTTCAGTATTTCTGGAATAGTTTGGCTTATTTTATTTTAACATGCTACAAACAGATTCTGTCAGCTTTGACAGATCTGTAAATGTGTGACCGACAGAAAACTTTTTGTTTTGCGAGCTTTGTAGTGCAGACAGAAACAACCCTACATATCCACCATGTGTCATGCAGTTGCATATCAAAATGCGTAGTAGATTTTGAAATACATGTACTCCTTGTTTCATCCCCCCTACCGCCACCTATTTCCCAGAAAGGCATTTATGTATATGGACTTAATTTTTGACTGATGCAAAAATCTACAGCAATTGTCATCGTGCACCCTAGCCCCCCACCCCTCCCCCTCCCAAAAAGCCATTTATACATATAGATTAATTTTTTGAATGATGTAAACGTCTGCTGTCAGCTTGCAGTATTTTTTTGAATGTAAACTACTTATATTTATGGCAAATTTCTTTTTGTTGGTACAGAAATGGTTATTGAACTTGCACTGTTTGGTGCATGTACCTGTTTATGCTTATACATGTAGGTTGTAAATACCTAAAAAAAATGTTGTTTTTATGTCATTTTGGTGTTTTATTTTTATGCTTTAGCAAAGCTGTCTAGTCAGTGGTTTATTGAATTTGTTGCTATAGCTGATAAGGTTTTTGTTTGAGCACAACTACTATGATTTTTCCTTGCCAACTTATTGAAGCACTATGTATCCAGCAATTTTGAAGTGAATCCTAAACATGTCAACGCATCCAAAGGTTTTAAAAAGGGCAAATAGAGGGTTGTTCAACCATCCACTTTATCCAACTTCAGTTCCGTCATTTAGTTAATTTACAGTTTTAGCTCTTTCTTCATACCAAGATGAAAACGCAGAGACATTCCTGCATTCAGGTTGGCATGATGTCTTATTGTAGGATCTGACCTGAGACAAATTTCAAAATACAAAAAAATAGACCATTTACATATGATGTGTAAAATAAGTTGTTGATACCCGAGCAGTAAATTGGTTATAATTTAGGAAGGCAATCCAGATCATTTTGGTAAATCGAACTGTAACTCTTGTTTTAAAAGGCAAAGGCTTTGGAGCTGATGTAGGCGTAATTTTTTAAAGTGAAGTGCCAGTTGGTTTTGCCTGTAACGACAGTGAAAACCATTCGGCTTGCATAGACCCTTACATAGTGTGGTCTGTACTTGAGAATCACGAGATCTTCTGCATTAAGACAGCTCAAATCTATGCACCTCACTAGGATATATGTCGTACCTCAAGTTTTTCGTGTCATAGTTTGCCTGGAACTGTCGAGCACAAGTTTAAGTTTTGTACATTCTTGTTCATTTAATAGATAACATGTTGACTGGCATCAGTGTTTTACTGTGTTCAAGTGTAGGTTACAGATAAGTACAGTGTATAAGGAAGTTTACATTACTTGTATATATGTTTACAAAATATGTCAAATGCAGATACAGTTCAGAACAGTCATGGGAAATTTGGTGATATAAAATACTAAAAGATATTAAAGAACATGTGCTGTATATTTGGGAATGTCTGACCATTTTGAGAATACATCTACTTAAATTTTCCATAGGAAGTAGGACACACTCATTCTTGATGTGAATCATTCAGTTGGGGTATTCAGTGGTAAATGCAAGTCTCCAATCTTGAAATCAATTTTTTTGTGGTCAGACAAATTGTGGTTTTTGCAAAGAATACAAGTCTACACAGATATATTCTTTCGAGCTTGTTAATGTACACCTATATAAACATGATTTGTATAGAATGCAAAACACATTCTGGAATTTTGCAGAGAAAACAATTCTGTGTTAACATGTGGAATTCTCTAGTGAAAGTACTTCACATAAATATATCTCAGGTTGGAATTATTTTGTGGGTATAGGCCAGCATGAATATATTGTGGAATTGTGCAAGAAAACGGACCCTTTTAAGCATATTGTGGAATTCTGTGTGGAATGCATGCCTTTATAAGCATGTTATGGAATTCTATATGGAATGCATGCCTTTATAAACGTATTGTGGAATTCTGTAAGGAATGCAGGCCTGTATAAGCATGTGGTGGAATTCTGTATGGAATGCAGGGCTACTTACATGTAAGCATGTGGAGTTGTGTAGGGAATGCAGATTATATAGTTAAGCTTGGAATTCTGTAAGCATGCATACATATTGTTGATTTCTGTAGTGAATGCAAGTACAGTAATGACACACTGAAGTATACTTGTGGAGAAATGCTGATGCATTCATCTTGTTGATGTTCTGTTAGACAAAGTATTGTCTTGAAAATGCTACTGTTTTATAAAATTGGGCTTCAACTACCACTTTTTCACACAGGAAACATTATCAAACTTGTTACTCAGATCTGCGAGGAATCGTTGCCATTTCATATTGATTTCGTTGAATATGGGAGACCTGTTTTTCACAAAAGCTATGCAATGCATGTGCCAGGGTACGGTATTACCAGAGTTTTGTCAATACTTTCAGTGTTGATTTACATGTTGGTGACTTGCTCAAATTAGCCTTTAGCTTCGCTATTAGATGATCATATCTTTTTGATACTGATCACAAACATTGCTGCTGCTGCTGCTTCATTTTAGAAGAATTTATTGAACCCATGAAATGGTCTTGCTGTATCAGAAAGTTTTCATGTACATGTGATGTTCCAAGTGCAGAGAAATTGTAGAGGCATTTATACGAGATGTATTATTTGACATGTACAAGATTTAGAATTATGGCTTATGTTTGTTTATCAGTATTGAGTGTCTGCATTTCACACTTTACAGAACCAGAGTTTATCTTTAGCTTGTATGATCATGTTTTGAAACATACGATGTGCATGTATTATTGTTACAGTAACCGTGTATTATGGTGGGTTTGCTAAAAGTTTAGATTTGGCCTTACACAATTGGCTTTTCTCACAGGTTAGATTTGGCCTTACACAATTGGCTCTTCTCACAGGTTACATTTCTTTCATATGAAGACGATAATATTTAAGCTGGCCTTGCCTTAGTAATTATTATATTTTATTTGACTTTTTTTTATTGAAAGGTTGAATTTAAGAAATGTTTCATCCAAAGAAATGAAAAAGTCTGACCATACACAATTGTTGTCAACACTGAGAAGGTCTGACGATATTAAACTAAATGAATGAGTTTATTTACAGAACATTCACAATATATTGATCTACCATGGATTTCTTGTTTGTCCATTTAGTAACTTATTGTTTACCATGATTGCCGTGAGTATGTACCTGTAACTCAGGCCTAACATTCTGATTTTTGTGAATGTCTTTGGGAATTGGTAAAGCAAAATTAACATGGTGCAATTTATCTGAATGTTTATTACATTTATTTGTTGATTTGTATTTTATAGAAGTAACTGATCTGGATGCTTGTTATTTTACGAGTACAAAAGCCTTATTTTATAAGTAAGGTCATTCATACCAGCACAGCTGTATGGTCATATTTGTAGGCATTGTTGTTCACACTAGTTCATCCATACCAGTGTATTGTCACCAATCTCTTCAACCCAGTACAGCTGTATTTTTCAGTTTTCTTGATACTAGTGTCCCACAAGATTAAACAACAGTGAAAATAAATGAACACCATATCAGTCTGTTACAGGGAACACACTTTATCCCAGTACTAGCTTTTTACAAGCAATGTGTTCCTTTTGTTCACTAGCATATCAGCTTGTTACAAGCAATATGTGCCACTCCTGTGTTCGCCTGTTGCAAGCGGTATTATTATTCTATTCATGACCACATCAGCCGGTTACAAGCAACACCGTTGGCTTCATCCCAGTATTAGTCTCAAATTGTCCCATGTTTTCCCCAGCTATTCAGTTTCTCCTTTAGTCAAACCTGTGCAGTTGGATATGCTTCAGTATTGCAATATTACTTTTGTTTAAAATGTATTGTTCAAAATGTATTCTGTCAATAAAATTGTTATTATATCAACAGGTAGTATTGTGGCATGTTTATGATGTCTTTGTGCATATTTGCAAGTTCCACATACTGGTAACTTCCAGGAGATGCTTTACCCGTTGCTGTACTTGAACTTGCATTTTTACACTCAAGACAAAAAGATGTCATAAATTTATTGAGTGTCTGGAAGATACATTGAAGCTGTGGGTGCGAATCCAGCTATTACTGGTTTTGGTCACAGCTTTATGTCAGGAGCTTTCCAGTTACAATACAGGCCAAGGACGGTAGTTTACTGGTGCCACTTCAGTTTCTTTCACCCATGAAACCGATTGCCGTCATATAAGTAAAATATTCCTATAAGTGCGGCTCTAGAAAAAACAAATCCACACTAAAAGCTGAATCCTCGCGGGGATTTTGTTATATTTAAAGAATGGTAAATGTAGAGAATGGGAACAGTACATCGCTTAAAATGTTATGGAATTGTTCAAGCAACCAACCTTACTGTGCAATCAGATGGAGAGAAGGATGATTAGTAAAACGTCAAATAATTATTCGCCAAATTTACATGGCAAGGTAATTAGCCGGTGAAAAATTCCATGACGTTATCAACTGATGCCTTAATATGCTCTTCCAAGAAGATACAAAATGGTGCACATGCAGTGGTCTCTAAGGTGATCATCTGTTTTGCCTCACCTAAAGCCCTCCCGTTGGTGTTGAATGCCGAGGAGAATAGACAACTGCTATATTCTTGGGCACCAATTGCAGTAAAACAGTTACCAAACTCAATTAAAATTTTAATTATGTTTGGTTTAGGCAGCTCAAACTGTCCACCATTCCCCTCCGGTTTGTGAGTTCTGACAACACTACACACGAGGTGTGAATTTCTGCACGTAAACAGAATGCTTTTATGCTGCAATCCTGTTGGTTTTGAATCTTAATGATTTGAAATCGATTCCACATACCATGAAGTAATGCAGTATACAAATTTTGACTTGAACATATTTAAAAATGTTTTAGTTCTTTAGTTATTTATTTACTTATTTGATTGGTGTTTTACGCCATACTCATGAATATTTCACTTATACAACAGCGGCCAGCATTATGGTGGAAGGAAACCCATGACCATCCGAATGTTGCTGAAGGACCTTCCCACGTACGTAGTTCTTTAGTGGTTTGTGTTAAGCGTCGTTTGGGAAATTGGCCTTGCATTATTGACCTGGAATGCCGATTTAAATGACAGCTGGTATACAAATGTTTCGAGGCATAGATTCATAAACCACCTAAAATGAGCAGCCACAAAGTGCTTCGTGATTCACACTAGAGCAACAATGTGAATTCCTGTACGCAGCATGTGGCAGATACCTGTCGATCACCACATCAAAGGTGCCAGTTCACCCCAAGCCTTGAACAAGGAATTTAATTGTGGAATTCCAGATTATAATCATAAAGTCACACATATATCTTTTCCTCTGCACTATGAAGTACATGTATGTAATTTTCATAACAAATGTGCAAATGTTACTTTGCCCATAAATAAAATTGTATTTATTTATTTATTTGATTGATGTTTTACACTGTACTCAAGAATATTTCACTTATACAACGACGGCCAGCATCATGGTGGGAGGAAACTAGGCAGAGCCCAGGAGAAACCCACTATCATCCGCAGACCTTCCCACTTACAGCCCGAGAGGAAGCCAGCATGAGCTGGACTTGAACTCACAGTGGCCACATTGGTGAGAGGTTCCTGGGTTATTACGACGTGCTAGCACACTAACCAACGGAGCCACATTTTTACTCCATGTCAGTCCTATCTAAGACTAATGACTCTTGGATAATTACAACATATAAACACATGATTACATAAAAGAATCTTCACAGAATCACAGTTCCAATTAATTTACACCAAACAAATTGTTCATTGTCAAAGAAAAATTAATTAATTAATTTCATCTTTATTTTCGTATTTTTTTTTCACAATTCTACTTTCATGCATCATGACATACTTTCTTTCGCGACAGCTATATGTAGTCTTCATGCACATTCATCCTCAGAAGTCTATGCAAGGTCAACAGTCCGTATGGTTTGCACCTCACCCATGTATAACATCATTAGTTTTGGGGCACACCTACATGTATGTCCCGTGTACAATGCAAGACAGCTGCTTCCTCTGGGCAAGGGTGAGTAAAGGTGTAATTACGGAATCTCATCTGGTCAAGAGGTGTGTAGTCACATTGCTGAAGAACCGCTATATCTGACGGGGTCCACCTACCCCCACCTGGTGCAGAACTCGGCCTCTCCCTCTTCATCTCAGCTGGCGACTGATAAGTTATAGGGGTCTGTAGGTTAACTCTGTACCGTGGCTGCTCCCAGGGCCATGGAGGTCGGGTTAGGGGGACGGATTCTGCGCTACCAGGATCCTCTGATAACCATTCCGGGTGGACCACAAAACATGGCTTGGCTTGAAATGTATTCTGTGAAATGTAGCCAACAAGTTAAAAATATCAGAAAGCCTTAATTGGCAAGTTTATACCTATAGTTTTAGCATCGTCACTTTCAAATGAAGAGCAAAGCTAGCGGGACCAGCTTAGCAGCCTCAATTTGGGCTCTCTATAGGTGGGAGTCATAACATACACCCCAACAAATGCACTTGATTTTTTTTTTTTTTTTTTTGGATTGGTGTTTTACACCGTACTCAAGAATATATCACTTATACGACGGCGGCCAGCATTATAGTGGGTGGAAACCCACGACCATCTGCAGGTGGCTGGCAGACCTTCCCACGTCCGGCCGGCGAGGAAGCGAGGATGAGCTGGACTTGAACTCACAGCGATCACATTGGTGAGAGACTCCTGGGTCATTACGCTACGCTAGCGCGCTAACCAACTGAGCCACGGAGGCCCCCACATGCATTTGTTTGAAGTGTATAAAAGAACGCCAGCAGCACTGTGGTGAGTATAACCTCTGAGGGGAATCTTCATGGGTGATGATAGGTATGTGGTTACCACGACAACTGCATAAATGGACACATGTGTCCAAAAAAAATGTGTGTGTGAAGATATCCATCAAAATGTAAAATTCTACGCAGACAAGAGTTGGAGATACAGCCCAGTCACGAAATCATATCTATTTATATAGTATATACACGTATAATGAAAACGACGTCGCAACACATCATCATCTGTGTAAAATAAAATAAAATAAAAACTCTCTGTGGAAAACAATTGGAGATATAGCCCAGACACTTAATGCTGATGGAAAGATGGACAAAATCGCTATAACATAATACGCTCTGGCTCATGGTGAGGGTGTATAAAAAGCAAAAATACTTACAGAGAAAACCCCATCCTGATGATGAAAGTCAAGGTGGGCAGGTCTGGAAGATCTGCGAAATAAAACACATGGTATGTCAAATGGAAATGTACAGAGATTCTGTAAGAGGGGTTGGAATTTCGAGGTCACGTGACCACCCTTTCATGTCTAAAACAAAATGGACGCCCAATGTTAAAGCATTGGGCAAAAGATCACTTTTTGCTACTTCGCTAGCGACCAGTAAGGCCTAGTTGTGCAAAACAACATCCCGAAAGCTCTGCAGAAATATACAGACAGTCTGGAAAGCTTAAAATTACACAAATCTAACAGCTGACAGCGATTCAAAAATAGGCATTTTCCTAGCAAATGTGTAGGATAAAACATACATAGAAAAGGCCCCCAAGCATATACCAGATTAACTCCTGACACAACTTCTTGTAATAATTGACAATTTTCATTATTGTATACTTCCACTCTTAATGCACTACATGACAGGTCACATATACTTGGGACCTTAATCCCAGCATAAACTAACAACCGTCCCATTGTCTGAATACAGTGTGACGGGGTGGAGCTTCGTATGATCATGAAGTTGCAATTGGGCAACACTATAACATACCAGGATGAATGTGATACAATAATATGATATAATAAAAAAGATGATATAAATGTCATATGCCCTCAGCGACAAGTGATACAGTATCAAGCATATCATACACTTTATTGAGGCGACGATGGCGACCACGTCATTTAAATGCAAATTCCAATTATGATGTCTGAGCTATCTCGGACTAATTACTTTATATAGTGAATATTAGTCCACGACAAAGAGCAAGTGCTCACATGCATGAACATGTACAAAATGTAGATCATATTTTTTTATCACAATTCAAAGAAAATTCTAGGTTTCAGGTTGATCAATCCTTGATTCCTCAAGGCTCAGTGGCAAGGAATACAGCCTCACTCGCTGGATATTATTTCTGTATATATACGAAGTAACGAACACACCAACCTCCACACACTGCGACGTGGCTTTAAGCCATAATTATTCATTCCACACAGTGTACATCCATACGTTTATCGTGACATTTCTCATCTCTGTTGGTGTGTGTGTTTACCCGTGGCTGTGCTTCTTGTCAAGATGCGCCATGCACGTGCCGCCCGATAGCAACGCTGTTGTCATGTGATGGACAATGTACTAGTCAATAACTTTTTTTGCCCTCATTTTCAAAAGAGTTCTATAGCACAAATGACACAATTTTTCAGCAACAATACAAAGAAAAACTTCTCGTAAAGTCGTGAAGTAGTAAGTAACACTTCACCTGCCAGAGGTTAATGGTTGCAAATATTTACACTGAACCTCATCTTCTCATCGTGTCACCCGTGACGTAGGCTTCGACCGCACAGCGACAAAGCCTGTGTGAAAGCACGGGAAGCATTTGCTGATGTTATTGTCATTGCTGTGCCGCATGAATTCACATAACATGTTAGATAATGCTCTTCATTGTGATAAATTCTGTATACAAGTGTTGTGTGCGTACATGACCTGATATGTCGTTAATATTTTCACAATATCGACGATCTTCTCGTCGAATTGTCAGACTCAAATAAAACGCCAGTAGACCAAGGCCTACATGTATAGTTTAAAATAGCTTATGTTATGCACTCACTCTTTGGCGTTTTCCGGGGACTCAGTGTCCACCATTTCTTTGCCCTCGGACATGCTGCAAGCTCGCTGTGTCGCTGTAAAGAATGTAATTTAACCTTTGAATTTTCGCCCAGTGACAGGCTGCATTGGTATGAGCTATAAGGTATTTGACCGGATATAGTTCTCCAGTTGTCAAGACTATAGGTTAGCCAGGCAACTGTCTATACAGGCGACACGTGAACAACACTCGCACCGAAACGGTAATCCTGCGTCTAGGCAAAGAGCAGCAATGAAAGCCGATTACCTGAACGATTAGTCAGGTAATCTGTTACCTGTAGCCTACAATGGGTTAAAGGCCATAAAACCGATAAAGAGGGAACATTACACGCTGTACTTGACGCAAGAATCACAGCAATTGGGTGGTCGGGTGTCGCTCTGTTGCTAGAAAGTTTGCATATATATTGCAAAAAGTTAATGGGTTAGTGACGCTGTAGGCCTGTTCCTGCTCTAGTTCGGTATTAGTATTTCCCCAGTTTACAATTTTAAATGAGTTTGTCATTCAATACTTCCCTAGTATAGGTTAGAAGTAGCCCGTCGAGGCTATAGCTCGTCATTTGCCTATGTCGCACAGCAGGAACATTTCACTATAATGCTAATATAATCAGTGATATTTATATTGGCTCAGTTACAGGTCCAAGGTTCGTGACAATTTTATTAACCAACTATTGATGTTTATATGAATAAATAAAATATGATCATAAATTTTCGGTATCCCCGATATTTACCTTCCCCGATTGTCAGATGATCACGCGATTCCATGTCACACATGGGCATTCACCCACTTTGTCCTGAACCACACTGAGGCCCTTTTCTCGGCATTATGTCGATGACATCGATAATTACTTACTAATTATGTTTACAACTCTATTCTGTCCTAATGTTTGGTGTACACTGAATCCACAAGTTACCCGGGTTTTGAAGATGTCAAATCTTGCGCCGACAAACCATTTTATACCGACTTCCTTCGCATGTTTCATACACGAACATCGGGCAAGGTAGGCCCTACGTGCTGGCTGTTTGAAATACAAGTCCAGTGAGAAGAAAAGACACTGATCCGACTGGAGGTTTCGTGGAGGTTGTAATGGGTATATCCTCCCATAAATTTGAAAATGGAATTATTTCTATTATTTGCTTGTAAATCCAGAGAGGGTTATTTTCCATAAAAAATGGAATTAAGCGGTATATGAAACGCAGAGCATAGTCTTGGTTAATTACCTTGAAGGTAGATTGCCTTTTCATTATACCCTATACTTGGTCCGTGTGTATACGGATTCAGATGTATAAATCGCCTATAGACTCACAGGTCTTCCTCTCAAGTTTAGTTCAAGCTTGCTTAACATATGTGGACAGGAGACTGTGTGCAAACACATATATACAGTTATAGATTAAAGGATTCCAAAAATGTCTTGTAGTGTTACAGTTACAGATTGAAGGATTCCAAATATGTCTTCTGGCGTTGCAGTTATAGATTGAAGGTTTCCAAAAATGTCTTGTGGCGTTAAACAACAACAATGGAATGAAAAATGTCTTGCTCGAACTCAATATTGATATTTAGACCAAGAAATATACGTAAAAACAGTTCGGCACAAAACGACACTGCAGTCATTTAAATGGAATCCTTTGACTTACATCTGAGATGTATTCTGTACTTGGAACACACAAGTACTGTGGGCGCTTAACGCTCTAGCGCCATGACCCTAGAGCCTTTCACCAATGCGTGGGTTACACAAACCCTTGAAAGGGAAAACGTTCATAACCTTATAAAAACGTATATTAGATCACACTAGACGTGAGTTCAATCTCATTCCCAGACAGCGGATTTTCGAGATTCCCCTGCTTCGATTGTTTTCGGGACCGTAATTGGTAGTGGCAATGATCAAGCGATCAACGGTGCTCGCTTATGTGAATTAAGCATGAGGTTTGCTGGAGACCACATGACTATCGACAATATGGCATAATTGTCTCGCCTGAAGAGAAAGTCCCTCTCTGTCGCTGGTAGAAGTGTAAGATGAATTGATCTTCTCAAGTGAGAATACGGTGATGTATTGGATAAGCTACTTCACATGTGCTGATGCCATTGATTAAGGATTGTAGTAACGTAACAGAACATGCTAATCGCAGAACCCGCTCTTGCTGCTGGTGAATCTGATACGTTTAAGACAATATAACTAACATAACTGAACAGAGATGATAAACGTCATCATGCAGATGGAATGTTGAAATGGGTGTCCAAGTTAATGAGACACTCGCTCTCCACCGTTAAACTTGGTCGACGTCATATAAGTTATAAATTTCCAACTATGGCGTTAAACATCAGTCACATAAATAAGTGAAATGTGTGAAAGGGGGTTTTTACATATTTAAATGCATGCATAAAGAACACCGGTCGTGTACAAACTTCCTGCCTAAAAGCCACATGCGAAGTAGGTGGATTCGAACCGGTGTTTCATTGGACATAGGCCTGACATATAGCAGCCCGCCATTTCTTAACCCGTCATCAAGTGATGAGTTAACAACACGACACAGTGGTTATTCGCCGTATCTTTTTTTTTTCAGAGGCATAACATCTTTATTGTATGTATATGTTTCGTGTTTAATAAGTGACACTAAAAATGTCACCTCTTACTGGAAACTTTAAGGTTCAAGACTGTTTTTAGGAAATACAGATGCCACGTGGGGTCTTCGGTGAGTTCAGGATGGAAGGCCGTAGCCATTAGGTTATTCTGTCTCACGGCTACAGCTAAGTCTGACGTTTGACGAGAGGGACAGTCAAGGGTGGCGAGCACGCTCACTGCGGGGTCCATGATCTTAACAACAGCTGGGGCCCGAATGAAAACCCCCGAGAAAGTCTCTTGAGTGACACCGGTCTTGTTCCGTTGTCGTAAGTCCGGGACCTCAGCTAGCTTCACGTCGGCCTCGAAGCTGTGTACCTGGCGTCCGAAGAAGTTACGGTCTACCACAATATCCAGACCTCCGATCTGCAATATACATGGAACGCTGGGATTTTACTTCTTAATACCGAGTAAATGACGTGGCCTAATATATAAAAAGTACGGAAAACTGTCTTCTTAGCGCGTAAGAATGGCTGTTAACTATAGTTTTCTAAGGTCCCAGCAGTCAGCCCAGAAATTAACATGCCTGCTGTGGTGAGGTCAACGGTGACAACTGTCAAAACATCTTTGATAGGGAGAGCCCAATGTGGGGGAGCTAAACCGGATGTCCAGCGTTCCCAGTATGATCATCGATGGCGTCATTTCCCAATATTTCCCACAACTGACAGAGAATATGCACACAATAGAGCGGTTATAAAGAGATATGAAATATGCCTCAAAAATCAAGAAAAAAAATGCTCATTTTTTGGGCATATCATTCTTCATTTTCCTTAAGAAAATTATATTTTGTTATAGTTATATTACTGTTTTCTGTACCCTTGTAATGGTGCGTTATTTATACATAATACGCAGTTTTCGAGTTACGCCATTACGACAACAGAATGACGTCTCCGTGCAAAAAGACGCCGCCACTTTACGGCACAGTAGGGCTACTTGCCTATCTTTTAACATGGCAGTGATCGTGTTTAGATCAAAGTATCGACAGAACATCATGTTTTGTGCAATATTGGGGGAACGCTAATTCACCCCTGAACACAATTCAGAAGATCAGTGTAATCCTTTCAATTACTTCTCTATATTCCCCATGTTAAAATTAACAGATTGGCCCTACCATGCCGTAAAGTGACGACGTCATATCATAAAGGGGCGTCACTCTGTCGTCGTAACGTCATATCTCGAAACATGCATAATGGTTCATTGATGGTCATATTTCTTTGTGAATAATACATAGTTGTTTCTTTCGTTACACGCTGATAGAAGGATCTGGTCACTTCGACCAAACAAACTTTGGCATAGACGCATCACACCAAATAATGGGGCGACCAGACATTAAAGGGTCGAAATGACTGAGGGTCAGATTTTATTTAGTCGCCAGAACAGAGTCAAAGAAGCCATTACATTTGGTTGAAGCAAATACAACTAATGAGGTCGCATTTTCTGTGGTCGCATTTTCTTTGGTCACTATAGGGTCATGTCAAACATTACAAATAAAATTGTGCTGGTTGTTTTGGACCCTAAGATATCTGGTCATATCTATAAATATATGTATCTATAATAGTGCACCGTAAGTTTATTATTACACTAGATGAAACAGCTGTTTTGTTTTCAGCAATATATTAAATTGGTAAATTAATCGCTTTTACAAATACACACTACCTGTGGCTGACCGCCATCTTTCTGATGCTCAGATCGTTCGGCAAGTAAGATCATCCCGGCGCAGGTTCCCCAGGTCACGTGATTTTCATTCCGTATCCAGGATCTCAGCCTGTCCTCCATTTTATTTCTTCTCAGGAACATGCTAATGACAGTGCTTTCCCCGCCAGGAATGATCAGACCATCTATATCGTCTCTGATGTCGTCCACACTTCTTACATCTACTATTTCCAGATCTACTGGCTTTACTAGAAGAGCGTTTGCTTTTAATAATGCAGCTTTGTGTTCTGAAAATGCACCTTGGACCCCGAGGATACCGATCCTGCGCATGGCATCTGACGGGATCGTCATTTGGGAATGTGGTGCTGCTGGCATCGCGGAGTGAACACAGGTCTGCATGAGGAGGCAAAAATGGAAATGGTTATACTTAAACTTTAAAAAACTTTCAAGTATTTTTTGTGAGGTGAAAACAGACCAAGATTATGAGCGTTATATAGGTGCCGTTCAGTTACATGTGTTATTTCATAAAAAAAAATTTCAATATTACAGAAATAGAGAATCATGCACAGCTATAGCGCCTTGTCCCATAAGTGATCGTAACCTATTAATCTAATGTAGGCCTAGGCCCTATACCACGGTTACATTTTTCTTTACTTTGTATCTCCCTGTTAGAAATACATTCAACTTAGCCTACAATTGTTTACTCGAACGACATCAATAAGTAATTCCAACTTAACAAGTCTTAAGTCGTAAAACTTAAGTGGTAAGTCGAAAGTTTTACCAAGTAACTACGATTAAATGGCCATATATCATACGTTTTAACTTTAGAACTTTAGACTTGAGTTGCGACTTACTTTCTTTGATCACAGAATTGGGAGCTAGGGCCCCGAAAAACTCAGGTGCCCCTATCGAAGTATACAGGTAAAGAAGTATCGAGCTAAACGAAGTATAGCGGTAAATGTCAAGAAATGGCAATTTCGTAGGCAAGTGATATTGTGTGTTTATTATTGTTTATACGGTTTGCGTATTCGTAAAGGTACATAGACTACCTCTAAGGACAAGTATGGGATATTTTCTTACGCCCACTCAGCGCTTCACAGAGTCACGAACACTGTCGAAACAAGATACGTGTATTCTGGGCTCATGTTCTCGTGTTTCAGTTTCAGGATGTCTTATATATTCATCTAGGTCAATTCACATGGTGTTCATTTAATCCATTTACGAACAACCTGCCATTGATAAATGCAGCCATTTCTCTTCATCGTTCTCCTTAGTCTTTACATGCAAGCATGCACCTTCTCAGAAGACGAAATGTCGCGTTTAAGCTATATCCCCTATGTGTGTCTCTGAGACAAGACGAAAAGTATCCCAGTATGTATGAGATTGACCCTATTCGTTGTGACGACGACTCGACAACATTTTTCGAGGCCATCTTGTTTCTCCATGTATGTAATGGGTTTTTCTTGAAGAGTTGCGCCGTAAAAGTGTAGAAAGAGTCTCCAAGGTGACCACTAACACTATAGAACCCTGTAAACCAAAATAGTGCTCACTACTAATCGGCATTGAAACTTTGTCGGCAGTTGTCGGTTGTCGTTGTGGTTTATATGTGATATTTATTACCGGGGATTGTGGTTGCATCTCTTGTGAATCTAAATGACCGAGGAGTAAAATAAGTGTTGCATCTAAGGTTGTATTTTTGATAGTTGCTGATAAGATGTGTACTGTGTAAGCTACGATATGTTAGCTTACCAGGCTCAGAAATCTCCTCCGCTGTTCCTTGAGCGGAGATCACGTACACTTGGCTTCCACAAAGCTACAGCTACAGGCGAAACACAAAACGGTGACTTAGCCAAGTGCTTCGGTTACCAGAGCGATAGTTTACTCCTGTTTTCTTCACACATTAAAGTGACCACTGTCTTAAAAGTAAAATATAAATGCGTTTGTCGTCAAATATCAAACAGTTAAATCATATCAAATCAAACCAAGAAATGGCCCTAACAAATTCACACTAAACATATTTCAAGTCCATTATATTGTCGGCGTTTTGGGTTATTTGTGTGTTCACATATGGAACACATTGTACTTTATTTATTCATTTACTTGATAAGGGCTTCATGCCGCACTCAAGAATATTTCACTTATACGCGGCGGTTAGCGTTTTGGTGGGAGGAAACCGGACAGAACTTGGGGGAGATCCACGACGATTTTGTGTACTTTGTATATATCAAGAGTAGCTTAGACATTTGACCTTTGATAGTAAGCTGCCTACGTACAGCGGCTATTGACATCGTCAGGGCAGCATATTTTGATTAAAACATCCGATAAATCCTTGACATTTGCAGACATGCAGTGAATACAATGCATCCTGTGTGTTCTAACACTCATATCAAAACACGATAGCTGTTGACACATGTATGAGTAAAGCTGTTCAATGTATCTAGCAAGTCAAATTACCCATCGTGATCATGCCTGAGATCGATGCTTGATTGCCTCAAGTATGTCACAATAAAGCTGAATCATGAAGGGGGTTATACTTTATATCGTACTTTTATCTGAATTTCCACTTCCATTTAACCTTGATCTGTACAATATAACGTTACCAACACATTTGGTGACCCAAATCTTTAGGACAGCTGTTGAATTAATCCGGATTTGGACAAATCATAATATCACATTTGATGAGAACGGAAGGAAATATAAGTTTTACAACTTTTATTATTTATGACCACTGTGACTGTTTTTTGATGTAAGAAGGAAGCAGTGCTTTACGTACTGATGGCCACGTTGGTGAAATTTCCACACTGTTTTGTTAGTATATGGTGAGGGCAATTTGAAGTTTCCGTGAAATGTTCTAATTTGGGTGCATCACATTGTCATGTATAACATGTCATGGACATGACAGATTAGAGTATATGTCACAGGAGTCTTTAAGAAGGAATGGCTAAATGATTGAATTACAAAATCACCAAGGAACATACACTTCTACTATATGTGGGAAATGTTATCAAATGGTGATTTGAAAGCCGTTAGCGGTTTTGATCAGTGTCAGAACTTACGAAAACACCATTTTAATAAGCATATAATATTGTTCACTACTGTTGCATGGTTCAGTATAAAGATTATCGAGGTTAAGCAAGTAAGTGACTAAAGTAGCAGGCTTACAGTCCATTAAATCACACAAAGAGAAACATTATATACAATAATGTTTGTTGTCCTTACCTTCAGAAAAAAAACACCCGGCCAAGGTGTACACGGTAGTCATAAACTGAGGAATGGGCACCCAAATTGCTGTTCAGTCTCCTAGATGAAGATCTATAAATCCGACCGCATTGTTTTTGTATCAGATTACAACTGGAGATGACCTCACGTCGACTGACACGTGACAGGTGGCTGTCATCCAAACAAGACTTACCAAATATGTACCGGGATGTAAGTAACAGGCCTTATTTACACAAGTCTGCTGTCCCTGCTCCCCGTCAGAGGTCTGTGCACATGGACTGACCATCGGACCTGTGGGTGGGATTATATTGTTATCTGTATGGGTCTATAACAACGGTTTGCAGTGGACATAACGCAGAGATAAATCTGTTTCCCGGGCCACCTGTCCTGGGTAAATACAAAGGACGACCCCCCTCTGGGCGTATCATAAAATTGTCTTACGAAACAGTCCATTCAGGCTGCTATATAAACCCTTGGTCCGCTGAGATTTCATCAGATTGAAAACTTGATTGATACACGTCCGCTGACAACCAACGTAAGTATCATTTGTCTTTCTTCAGTGACCGTATATATATTTATATATGTACATCGCCTATATACCCGTAGTTAACATACACATCAGTTCATGCGTGCAAATGAAGAACTGAAACCACTTAAGGGCTTCAACTGTATTATCGTTTAATTGTGTTTGTGTATTAAAACATCAAAAAACAACATTAGAACCAAAAAGCATTTTTCTGCAGGATGTGTTAAAATTAGATGTATATGTAACATATAATTAAAGGGCGCGTCTATAACTGTTATTCAGCGGATTCCGATTGCATTATACGAACACTTTAACTATATTCATTCACCATTGTACAGCGCTCACTTTTTGCCACAAATCACTGGTGGGCAATGCATATGTATATGTGATAAATACCGGCGTGGCGTGACACAAGAGTTAAAATATGCGTGATGTATGCACGTATATGTACTGATGTACACAACGAAGCATTACTGGCATACTAAAACACCTGGTCAATGAAGTCGCATGTTCGAATCCCGCTCCGGGTGATTCCGATGCGGCTTTATGTGAAGGCGTTTGTCACTTCCACCATCCAACATAAAATAACTAAACGAATCAAATCCTTGAAAATTCAGTTAAATATATCTGTTTTGATTTACTGTGAGCCTATTCAAAGAGACTAGCTATGTATATCCAAGCTTGTGCTTGTGGCGAAGTTTTATTTTTCGGGTGAAAATTGGAATGATTTGTTAATGTGAGTTATATATAGGTCATGGGCCGGGGCATGGATTTGCACAAAATATATCCCAGAATATTTGGACAATATGACTGGAATAAAATAAAGCATCAGCTGAGACAGGGTCGTCTGCTTAGGGGTCATGGATATATGCGGTTATTCAAAAAGCGTTGAAAATGGTAGCTTTCACCTGCCTAACACACCGTTAGCCTTGATTAGGGACTTGATCAAAGGCTGCTAATTACATTTGCCCCACTTTTGAGCAGATGTCTATAGTATAAAGACTATAGTCATTAATTATATAACAATTAGCGAAACACCTGTCTGCGAAGTGTGTCACGCGACCAGCTGACGGACCCACTGGCGGACCACCGGGAATACACATCAACATTCATACAATATTCCAGTGTTTCAAAAACGTGCATGATTTTCTTTAATTCTCTGAAATGCTTCACCACAGCAACATATCACGTATTGAATATCTGACATGGACTGTATATGTGGGTCTATGGTTGATTTTGTCCGCCTAAATCTGTCAACCCGTGAGATTTCACGTATAGCTGTAGAATGTAGAAGATAATATGAGAATACGTGAAGCATATATATATATATATATATATACGTACACGCCTTTACAACTAA
The DNA here is from genome assembly GCF_032854445.1 of Liolophura sinensis. Classification (NCBI taxonomy): domain Eukaryota; kingdom Metazoa; phylum Mollusca; class Polyplacophora; order Chitonida; family Chitonidae; genus Liolophura; species Liolophura sinensis. Next base: position 61,138,345 of record NC_088300.1, read on the forward strand.
GGGATAGTTTCAGTTTTTACATTGTGATTGATCGTTTGAACAGATGTTCAGAACCTCTCCTGAGGATGTATAAAATGGCCAATTGTAATGTGTGGACAGTTTCAGTCAAAACCCAGCTGAGGTACACAATTTTGATTAACGATAGCTTTAACAACTATTATTATATCAGGGTTCACGATTTGGATACTGAGTAAATTTACACACCAAGAGCATTCATTGTGTGTTTCCGACATCACTGAAGACTGTCGACTGATAATCTTGATATGACTCTGTCATAATGCACATTGTACTTTCTTAGACTTCTTCAAACTGACGTGGAACACCCAAGCATTCTGCATGATTGATGACTGGCAGGCCTATACAGGAATGTCTGTTAAGATACCAAGCCTTATGGATATAATTCATATTAAACTTTATATAGTTTCCGATACTATACTTGCTCTAATATAAATATAGGAGCTTAAGGCGCTTTGTCTGACTGGTGTTTTACGCCGTGTACTCAAGAATATTTCACTTACAAGACGGCGACCAGCATTATGATTGGCGGAAACCGGGCAGAGCCCAGAGGAAGCCCACGACCATCCGCAGATTGCTGCCAGACCTTCTCACCTCGGATCGGAGAGGAAAACAGCATGAGCAATGGTTTTGTACAAGGAAATTTTGTCACAGATCTATTAGATCGCTTCATTGTCTGTATGCGATGTATAGGCATCTCCATGCAGCATACACTCGATCCTCCCCATTACACTTGTATCATTTTCCCAAGATGTAACCGGATACTTACTCCCCCGGGCTATGTTTGGTTTGTGTTGCTGAGAGGATCACGTTTCATATATATATATATATATATATATATATATATATATATATATATATATATATATATATATATACGTGAAGCATATAATATATCAGAATGTGTAGTACAATAGATCTATGCCACATGCATTGTGTAGAATGTAAAATAATGTGAATATAAATGGATGTCTTTGAGCTAGAAAAAATATAGTAATTAATTATATTGCTTATGATATCCTTTTTGTCTCTTAAAAGGCAAATGTATGCATGTTTATGTAGATCGAAATGTAAAAAAGATGTCTACAGCAGGTACACAGTGTGGTTAACATTTAAGATGTCACTATATGTACACAAATATGGTGTTCATGTGCAAATTTGTTTTAATTATACCGATAAAGTACCAGTAATGCACAGCTTGTGTATTTCTTGGTTTTACAGATCTTCATGTAACTGTACGAGAAGACGTTTCACGTTTGTAGAGAGTGTACAAGATGACGATTGATAAGACTTAATTAAATGTATAGGCACCGTCGAACCAAGGTTCAAAATGTAAGCCATATACAACAGTAATAGGAATTTTCTAGTTGACTTTGATATCCAGACTGTTGTAGGTCTTGCTCGTCGGATTAAGTATCAGATAAGAGGTGGGATATACAGGCTTAATATATATTAAACCCATATTTTAGTATATCTCCAGTTATGTGTATAAAACAGCCCAAAACTACAGATTAGATCTGTACACGGTTTTGTTGAAGTTTAGAGGATGAAAGCTACTATACTTCTCACGTTTGTTTCAGATTCTACTTAGACCTTATATTATCCATCAAGATGACAGAAAGCTCCGTAAATGGTATGAAGGACATTTATTCCAGCATGCATTTTGTTATATCCTACCCTTTCTAGTTAATGTATTAAATTACACAGCGCTGTAAACTAGTACGCCCCTCTACCACAGTTTGCTTAATTCAGAAAAAAAGTAATTAATGTCTTGTTGTGTACTTAACTCATCAAACTGATTAACTTTATTGAGAGACTAAAATATGATCTTTACAAATTGTCCAGAGCGGATATACCTATTCGTTGTAAACAGTACCAATGTTTTTTGATATGTCATTTATTTAATTCTTTTAAGATATCAAACAAAGCTGGAACAACATAAAAATCTTGAATCCAACACTTCCCCGAATTCAAGCCAGGTATGGAGGCCCTGTGCTGAATCACATGCTGTTATTTCTCTGCCACGTGGATTCTGGCGGGAAATGTTCTTTGTTCAAATTGGTCGTCATTCTTTTTTTCTGTTTCAGTTATATTCAATACGTTCTAAAATTATTCATTCTCTAGACCACATATTTTCATTATTACCTATTTTATTCTAACAGGTGTCAGCTATGACGTCACAAACTTGGCGCTGAAGGAACCAAAGCCGATCACCCATCAAACAGGTATATTACAGCATGTTCATTTGTACTTCCGCGTGTTTTCATGCTTTATAGATATTAACCATAGCCCATCAGAAGGCATATCTATACACAACAATGTGCCTACAGTAATATTGTGTATTAAATTTGCTTGTAATTTTTTCTTGAAAAATATAGAAGTATCCCACTATTTCCACACATTTCTTCAAGGCAGCATGCGCCGTTCATGAAAATACTTGAACTATATAAATAGTACGGATTCTTAAAATGTGATATTAAAAACCCTTCTTGCCTTATTATTCACTTTCATTTTTTGAAGCAAAAATAAAGATTACCAAAAGTATTTCCTTTTACTATTAAACCTTCTGCATGCACTCACTCCATGTATAACTGACCTACTTTGACTTCAGGTACGTTCAAAGTGAAGGCCGGTCTTGCGCAGATGGCTAAGGGAGGTATCATTATGGACGTAACGACGGCGGCGGAAGCACGCATAGCTGAGGAGGCTGGGGTGAGTGGGCAACTTTCCCACTCCACATTTTTCCAATCAAAAATAGGATCTGAAACATTTGCTTCCACACTTGCGTTTGAATGCAATTCAAAAAAAGAGCTACATGCATTTGTCAAGGAATGTCAAAGTTCTGATAAGTTTGCAATAAATATGAAATTGGTTTTGCAATTTTTACAGTTGAATGAATGCATTAAAATGACACTTTATCTAGCATGTATCCTCTTCTTTATTCAGGCATGTGCAGTAATGGCCTTAGAACGTGTTCCTGCTGATATTAGGCGCCAAGGGGGCGTGGCCAGAATGACAGATCCAAAGGTGAGCAACACTTTTATTTCTTTATACTGTCATTGTTTTCCTGCGAATTGTCAGTGTGGTGCTTTTTTGGCGACACGGGCTCTACTTTCAAAAACATAATCTGTTGAATTTAACGAAACGTCTGTTGTCTGGGTGATACCAAAATGTATTCTGCTATTGCAGCAGATTACTCCGTTAAATACAGCACACGCAGGGGCGTAGCGCGGATCTTCAGGGGGAGGTTGGGGGGGGGGGGGGGGGCGAATTTGACATTTGACAAGAGCGGAACGACTATCACAGTCTATTAGGCGAGGGTCCATTGGCCTCCTAGGCCCCGGAAGCTCCGGGATATTAGATTGCCGGAGAGTGGATCTGGGTGATTTCGAAGTGTTCCGAATGCAGATTTGGTCAATGTGTACACATTCATTTTCACATTAAAAAAAAACAACCCAAAAAGCAACTCAAGTTCAGCTTAGGTGGGGTTGAAAACAGGCTGTCCCAGAATATACAGTATTTATTGTCATGGGTTCCAGAGTTACAAATAGAACAATTAAAACTGCGTCATTTGTCTTGTCTAGGCGGAAATGGCTACTGCTGTCCGCACGGTACGATTCAAGAGAGGTAATTCTGTAAAACACGCCGTCTTCCACTGGGAACAATATGGAATGGTTCACATAACAGAACATGTGTAAATAGGCCTATATACTATTTAGTAAATTGGTACGAAATTGAAATATTGGCCTACATAGGCTACAGCAAATATTTGTGGAATAAATGTTAATAGCTAGGTAAGAAATATAGGCTAAAATATTTTTTTCGTGGACTTGGGCGGAATATTTTTGCCTCACGGTGGGGGGGGGGGCGCACTTCCCCCCACCCCTCTCCCAGCATTCAATATTAACTTAACAGAATATTATGGCGAACATGACAGAATATTGTGCTATAATAACAGAATACATTCTAGCATCACTCAGACAACAACCTTTCAGTTAAAATTAACAGTGTAATTTTTGGAGGGTAGCTTAAATGGTCAAATTGTGTTCTGTTGTAACACTTGAGTAATACGTCATCAGTTTGTCCACAAAACGTCATCGCAGATCATTGAACAAAGGACTACAAAGTTTTGTCCTGAATTAGCTCATGCAAGAAAGGTTCTTCATTAAGAGGCTAAAATTCTCAGTCTGAATTGAATGAAAAGAAGGCCCTCTCTGATTAAGTTGTACATAACAGAAAAGTTGAGAAATGGTGATCTTTACGAAATCGTCTTGTTTTCATTTAAGAAAATCAAAGCAATCATGGAGGCAGTGACAATTCCTGTGATGGCCAAAACCCGGATCGGTCATTTTGCCGAGGCTCAGATTCTCGAATCTCTAGGTGTGGACATGGTGGACGAGTCGGAAGGTAATGGCAGTTGGCTCCCAGGACGATGACAAACAACTTTTGGAGAAAGCAGATTAGAATATAGAAATTACACAAAAGGTTAAGAAGATCATAAAGGGGAGATGGTTTAGGTGCAATGTGAAATTAAATGTCTTCAACGTATACAGAGAACTGTGAGCTTAGCATGGCCAACACAAATTACGTTGAAATGAATGAGAAGGATGTCATGAAGTTTTAAAAAAACTAAAACAATCTCTTACAAAGCTACTGACTTGTACTTTTTTGAAAAATTAAACCTTCCGAAAAAGCATGCACTAGTATAAATACATAAATGCTTGAACAAATCCCAAAGCCTTATAATTTGCTTATAATTTTTTCTTTAAAAAGATAGAAGTATCCCACTGTTTCCACACATTTCTTCAAAACAGCATGCGCCATTCATGAAAATACTTAGTACCAATTCTTAAAATGTGATATTAAAAATCCTTCTAGCCTCACTATTATTATAAGTCTAGCCTCACTATTATTCAGTCGATTTATTTTTTTTTCGTACAGTTTTAACTCCAGCCGACGAAGAGAATCACATCGACAAGCATCAGTTTACAGTCCCATTTGTGTGTGGAGCCCGGGATTTGGGTGAGGCGTTAAGGAGGGTGTCTGAGGGAGCTGCCATGATCCGGACCAAGGGAGAGGCAGGCACGGGTTAGTACACACAAAGTTTACAATTCTGTTGTTTCTTTCTGATAAATTTCAGTACCTCATTGTGTACATGAATGTCGCTTTGAATTCTGTTTATTCATTTTATTTATGAATAAACAACTTTGAATTTGGAATGTAAGCGTTATACGCTCGAAATATAACGTTTACAGCGATCATTCGTAAACGGCACATTCTGATTATTCACTCAATCAGGTCGAGCCAAATTAGTTTGGCAATCAGAATCTGGAAACTTTGTACTTATAGCTTTGTTTTCAACATTTTGGGATTATGTCCCATGCCATTTTCGCCGGTAGGCTGTCTGGTCATATCTGATACACGTCTTCTGCATGAAGACCGTAGTACATTTAAATACATATATATGATTGACGGCATTTAGATGGCCCTACTACAAATATGCACCGTCGTGCATAATACATAAACGAAAATAAAAAGTGAAAACAAGGTAAAACAACAAACAAACAGTAATTATTATTTGAGCCAATAACCCAATAAATAACTAGGTATTTTCCATGCCGCTGGTATGCCATTACCAAAAAATAAGATAATTTTAGATCGGTTTTGGATACCATCAATCTGGATGAAGGAATGTATCAATCAAGTGTATTTCCCTCAGTCTATCAAGCTGTCACTGACTGACTGACTGACTGACTTTCTTTTTCCTCACACCAGGTGATGTAGCCGAGGCTGTCCGTCACGCCCGGACCATCAACAAGCAGATCCGGATTGCACAATCCTTGGACAGCACGGAACTGTATGCTTATGCCAAAAACCTACAGGTTCCTATTGAGCTACTGAGAAAAACGGCGGAGTTGGGCAGATTACCCGTCGTCAACTTCGCCGCTGGAGGCATAGGTGCGTCTGATTTAGCAGTCTGAAAGAGAAGTATATAAAGTAATATAAAGTATATCAACTATACAACGATGTCCGCGCTCGCTGTGGTCAGATCTGTTTGCCATACACCATACAAAAACTTGTTGCTTACCAGTTCTAAGCTCGGGAGACTTATGCCGGTATTCTGTTTTTCAAGTAAGGTCTTGCCTTGGTATTTTCGGAAATCAAGTACTCTGTTCTTCAGTCAAATTTTTGCTTTCATATTTCTGGAAGTGAAGTACTCTGTTCTTCAGTTAAGATCTTGCTTTCGTATTTTCGGAAGTCAAGTACTCTGTTATCCAATTACCAACTGCTTTCGTATTTCTGGAAGTAAGGTATTCTGTTCTTCAATTAAGGTCTTGTTTTCGCATCTTCGAGAGTCAAGTGCTCTGTTTTTCAGTTAAGGTCATGCTTTCGTATTGTTAGAAATCAAGTCGGTTCCTCATTTGACTTCCAGCATTTGTGCTTTGAATAACGATTGATATTGGGATGTTGGTGTACTAAACGTTTTGGCATACAGCATTGGGGACAACACCGTCCCCAGTCGTATTTATTGCCTTTGAGAAGAATATTCAGAAACGAAGTACTTATGTGTGAAGTTTTCGTCCTCTGCTATATCATCTTTGTGAATTTAAAACGCGTTCATTGATATTTCTCTTTTGAACAGCAACACCAGCTGACGTGTCCCTATTGATGCAGCTTGGAGTCGATGGCGTCTTTGTGGGATCGGGAATTTTCAAAAGTTCCAATCCACCAGAGAGAGCTTTGGCCATGGCACAGGCCGTGACCCATTACAAAGATCCCAAAAAGTTGTCAGACCTGAGCGAGGACCTTGGCGAGGCCATGTTTGGGGTTCCACACGACAAAAGGGTGTCACAGAACAAGCAGACTGGTGGCGACATGACTAAGATCTGGAACGCTACGCTCGGGGATGGTTCTAAAGCAACAACGTCGTAATGCGCCGACCTCGACTTGGACTATTATGCGCTAATGAAAGGTTCCCACATGGTTAACATGGGACACTTCCATCAAATACTGCTGAACAAGCAATTCATTGCAGTGTAAAAGAGTTATGATTGGCGAATACCAAAGAGTTGTTTTGGAAACGTTCGTTATTTCACAGTATATTATGTACGATTTGGAATAGTGTCCAAACCTCTGTTTGTTCACATACATGGTAAGAATCTTAAGAATTCTTTAATATATTGTAATAAATGGGATTCATAATACTCTATCAGTATTTGAGGAAGGTTTTCAAGTATGTCTTCCTGCTTATATAACGTCAAACAATTTGGTTCCATGCACTCACATAAAAAACGGGTTAAAGCAAATGCATATACCCATTGCACACACGTCTGGCGTGATACTTTCAGGAACTAAGAGGCGACATAGTTGTTGATAAATACGATCGTTACAAGATGGCTTTAATCTTTGAGAAACGATAGAACTGTGTACTGAACAAGTTAATGAAAAGACACTATGCCATTTGAAAGTTTCGTTATATACAAACCCTGTATTTTGAATAAGCGTGAACAGGCTATTGTACATCATACTTGTGTGCAGGCACAATAGTTTCATTATTCTTAATTTTGTTGTAAATTCCGATATATTACATGCCTAAATCGGGAAGTATAATGCCGATTATATATATTGTATATACACATATTTAATATGAAATAAATGATATCGAACTATTTGCTTGTTACACTTTGAATTCTTTGTTTCTGAATAATGTTAGAAAAAGATCGTATAAAGTTCATGATAAATAACACTACGTGACATGATCAAGGTTAAGAGAATGAATTAACGAGTAAAATCACGGGAGTCTTAAACAAGAAAATGGTATGTATGAATTGTCATGGACCATGCACTTTTCTTAAACGCCTTTTGTAATGTGATGCTGTCTGACAACACTATAGCTATCAATTCCCCACGCATCAATTTCGAGAAAGTTGATCCAACCCTCTCAAATATTGTTGTTTACTTTTAAATCCACCATACCATATGGACGAGCGTTCATAAAAGATCCGTTTTAAAAAGCTGTGTGATGGATATCCTTTTTCCAGGTTTAATTCTTTATATGTGAATTATAAAACCTACATATTCAGTACATGTATAATACAAGTAAAATTTTGCCTCAGCAAATGATACTATATATGATACTATATATGTATATATTATACAGCACAACTTCACTGAATTATAAAGACTAAGTGAACTGTGAAATTTATTCGAATGCATGTAAAGATCATCTTCGCCAGCCAAGTGATCCGATGCTTTACTCAATTAAGGGGTCACAAATTGGCACGAAAAGATTAAGGTTAAGGAAAATTTAATTTGTAACTATAGATAAAAACAAAACTTTTGAACAAGGTACCAGACATTGGTTTGTAGATTGTGATAGCACTATATATAGGCGTTCGCTGATTATAAGAGACACGCAATTTTGTGTATATGAGTACTTCAAAGCCTATAAATATATACTGGTATATTTTTTTATTCAACGGCTATAAACTTCACCAAATGATCTGTACATGCAGAAGAACTATATACCGATTTTTCTGGTCACGATCGTACACCCGATGTTTGGATAATGAAGAAAGCTTCTGAATTCACCAAACAAATAGGGGACCTTGCTGTTGGTATCTATATACGTATTTTAAAAAGGGTTTTTGCGACATTTATGCTTATTTGAGAAACAAAATGGTGTTCAAAATAGTCGCATCTTGGGCAGCCAGGTAAAACGTCGACACATTCGCTTTCGGGTTGATTATTTTCAAATCAAAGATAGACAGAATTTCACCAAAACATGTGGAAACTGGTCAAAAACTCGAAATGGTATTAGCTGCATGTCAAACGCTTTTTGACTTTGAGCAAATCGGCATAAAAGTTTTGCAGAATTTCTTTCAGGCAGGAAAGTCAAGTTAATCCAAATTTACCCGATATACAAATTAAATATACGAGATCCGCTAGTCTTCCCAGCTTTTAATAGATGTAAGAAATACAGATACCGCAGAAGAAAAGCTTGCAGACGTTTTCACATCTCTGTGGTGGTCAGTTATATGGGTGGAGGAAACCGGCGGCGTAAACCACCGACCTTTGGCACACAACATTGGTTGATTTATTTATTTGATTGGTGTTTTACGCCGTACTCATTTCACTCATGCAACAGCGGTCAGCATTATAGTGCCCGGAAACCGGGTAAAATCCTCTGGAAACCCACGATCATCCACACTGCTGAAAGGCACAGGTGTCCAATGAACGTTAGAGGTCACAAGGATCGTCGACCGCTTACTGCCACCATGGATGTAATCACTCAGTCCAAATGAACACCAAGAAGGAATGTACAAATGCCCTGACCTTGGTTTGGTTTGAACCCGTACTTCGTGTGTCCTAGTGATGGAAAGACACACCTTATAACCCCTCGGCCATCAGCCATTCCCAGTTTGGAACTGGGACAACAGATCTAAAAACTACCCTTTATACAACACGTCAATGGTCAGGTTTCTATGTGAAGCAAACCCTGTGCCTCTCCAGACAAGTACCATTTTCATATTTGGGGATCTTCATTGAGGTTTTAGTCTTGAGGAAATATTCTAGTGCACGGTGTAAACACCAACCAACCAAATAAATAAATCATTGGTAATTTTCTCCCGCCAATGCTTTTGAGCCAAGAACAAGAAACAGAAAGCAGGTATTCAAGTCTGTTCGGGATATTACAACATTTATTGTCCATAATGGCCCATGGTAAACATAAATAAATAAATTGCGTATTGACAGGTATTGGTCATTTATATATGTCTGGCTATTTGTTTCCAGGTACACGTTAAGCCATGACTCAGCTTGGACGTTCTCAGACCTAACACACCGCGGGGACAATCACTGACGATAAACAGTATACATGTACCAACACGTGTACTTTTGTATAAACAAACAGGAATTTTGAAAGTATAGGCTTGCAAAATGGCAGATCTGGCCCTATATATGGGTTTAGTACTTGACACTTTGCTCTCGCATGTAAACATGAATTTTTATAATTTGGATTAATGCAACTGTTGAAACGCTCAGACCAGTGTTACTGTTGCACGCGGACATCGATTTTGGTGAAGGATTGTAATACTCGCTGGGGGATACATTCTGCCAATCTCTAGAGGCAGACGTGTAAAACCTGTCGCAGTATTACATGTACAATACTGATGAGAGCTTTGTAAAGATTCGGTCCTCGTTTTGGAACTTTTTGAGACGCTCAGCTCACGAATACTTCATGATACCCTTGCAACACTGCCATTTCAACCTCAAGGTTTGCTGCCAAACGTTTCTATCAGTATTAACTGAAAGCTGGTTCAACCTTATCTTTCATTCCCCGACCAATGTGTTGAAAAGGAAAGCTTAAAGCAATTTTTGTCGGACACCACGTCATGGCAAACGCATTTACAATATTAACCAATTGCAGAAATCGACAAAAAGCTTAATTTTCATTGTCTGGGCAACGCAGATTTAGAACATCATATACTAACCCTACAAGATAGAGAATTCAAGGATACCATGGGAGTGTGTGTGTGTGTGTGTTTTTTTTTTATCTTGGAGTGTAGGTGATATTCTATTTACAAAGATGTGGGATAAAATTTAACCTCCAGCCACATTGGCGAATATCATGCTGATCAATAGGTGTTCTTTGATTTCATAAAGCACTTATTCTGTAAGGAAATAACTGGTAAAAATTTGGTGGCTTTTTTTTCTGAACTCCAGTCTGTAGACTGTACAGAGAGTTTGATAGTTTTAACTGCATCTGTTTCAATTAGAAAATCAAATTCATAAATCTGGAAAAGCAAGCCTATGTGTACATATCTCACTCCATACAATATATGTGGCATGCTTAACGTAAACAAATCAAGTTTTGGTGCAAAACTTGATGGTCGTAAATTAACAAAATCTATGTATACTTATAACATATCATATGTACATATCAACTGGGACCTCTGTTAGGGTCGATTCTGATGCAAGCAACTATGAATGTACCTACCCTATATATCCAACTAACATAAATTTATTGGTCTACAACAGTGCACAAAAAAAAAACAAAAACAGGGTTACAACTCAGTAATAAATTAACATGTCATTAATATACGCACATCATCAAATTCATAATTTTTTGAGCATCATTTTGATTATTTTGACATTCGCCCATCGGCTCCCAGAACAATTTGCCGATTCACGTTAAACTCTCACATATCATACATCAAAACACAGCCTTTTCCTTATTTTCTCTGACTAGACCAAAACCATCTTCACCCAGACAATAAACAATGATCATGAAATGTTAGACATACATGTAGTCTGTCACCTGAAGCCTTGCTGTTCTCAAGTGATGATAAGCATGGAAGAAGTGGTAGAGGTTTCAAAACGAAACGACTGTTCAGCATGGTAATTAAATGAGAGATAGTTCATATATGCAGATATGCTTGTAGCCTGCAACAAAATAATAAATGATGCACTTCGATAAGGTTAGGAATCATATTATATTATCTTACATGGAAATGTCTCTTTACCAAACTTACAACAGTGAGAACAATACTCCTGGAAAACTAACTTGTAAATAATGGGTTCTAAAGATAGGTGCTAACATACCTATTGCTCCATAGTCTTAACCTGTATTTAATGGGTTCTAAAGACTGGTGCTGACATACCTTTTGCTCCTTTCTCTTAAAATTTATTTAATGGGTTCTAAAGATTGGTGCTGACATACCTTTTAATCCGTAGTCTTAACTTGAAAGCATCAGGATCAGATTTATAATACGCTTTTAAGCTGAATTTTTGTTTTGAAATAGTCTTAAAATCTTGTAATGTTTCAATTTTTGGTTTAATTTGAGATATACATACAATGTCTTATTTCTTCTATCTATTACTTTGATAAACTTTGTCCTATCCAACGTTCATATACTACAGCTTTCTGAAGTGTTCACAATATAACACAGGATCCCCTTGCATGAAGCCCTCTTAATGTTGAGCGATTCGTGCAAGTGGGCCTTTGTCTCCAAATGGCATGCAACTATTCTGTATCTCTTCTTCATACTTCACTGATGATAAAAACAGCCTTTCTCATATAAACAGATTGACAGCAAGCTACAAATAGCACCACTCAATTGATTGATCCAAATTTCAGCTTATGGGTACCTGACTGGTTGAATACCTGATCCAGCACTGATCCATGTTTAGGGCCGATGCCTGAATATGTACACAGGTAGATTGTGTTCCAGTTTAGCTTTAGTGTACTACATGTATGAACAGAAGGAAAATCTGACCAGTGAGGTCAAAAGTAAAAGTCATGTACTTCTCCTTCTGTTAAGAAACAAAATCTTCACTAAACGTACCTGTCTCCAGTATGTATGGGCAGTACTAGGAAAAGTATAGTGTGCATAAACACATTGGTACTGTTACAAAAGCTGTGGTACATGTACTCCTCTTTGATACATCTGGACAAACAGCAGAGCTTACAAATGCTGGTCACAGATGTAGAAGTATTTACAGTTAGTTTCATTTCTCTAGATGTTATGACAAGAACAAGCAGTAATATATTTATGCCTCACTAGACAGTTTACTTTATAATATGCTACTGTTTTAATACATAAATATAACACAAATAATAACAAACAGAAACAGACCCATAGTGCCACTTAACAAACACAAGTAGCATTTGCAACTTAATAGACATTACTGCATTTGCTGTGCATTTACATACTGACATAACTTTACCCGTCTGAAAATCCAACAGTTACTGACAATATTTGTGTCACATGAACAATTCTAATATTTTGAAATGGGATGGGTACCAGAATCTCCACATGACATGAACAGCCATGACAGGTTGCTTTAAATGTGCAAGTGACAGATTTTATTATGCTTATTACAGTTCATATATATTTCTGCTGAATTTTTTTTTACCAAAAGCAACAACAAAAAAAAAAGGAAAAAAATTTTACTTCTTAATTTTGATCTGTATCCCCCGACATCCTGGCTTAAGTATGTCATTGTTTTATTAAGAGTTATCGCCCTTGGTTCATGGTGGCATAAACGGTCACAAAGTTATCTTTCTCTTTTCTAAAGTTTCTCCTTCACATTTTATATATCTTCAAGAATAACTTGCATGAAACTGTCTACAAACATGACTGCCACAAACTGCGCAAGAAAACATGGTGTTTAAGCTGAAACACTGGGTGGGGGGAGTGGGGGGGAGGGGGTGGTGGTTTGGAAATGTTGTCAACTCACAGGATATTCACACAAAATATCTTAAAGCTTTAAAACTTTAAACATATCTGATTGCTTGACAAATTACTGAAACAACTTGCCTCATTATAACACAGACAAATTACTGCAACAACTTGCCTTATTATAACACAGGCATTAAAAGCATTTTAAAAATTTCATGCAATAAATATATCTGTGATAAAAATGTTTGGCCTGCCATATTTTCAATACTGAGAAAATGGCCAAATAATTATTGACAGACAATTTTTTTTACACTTTAAAAGGTTTAAAAATGGATAAAACTGTAATGTTTGAATTACTTGCTGTCCACCTATTGCTGTAGTTTATGTCAAAAAATGTCCTTTTTTAAAAACATACAGACAAAATTTGAACATAGCTGTTCAGAGGAAATCAACAGCATTCCTCCCATTCACATTTGATCTGAAAAAAAAGGTCTTGCTGTGAAAATTTTGAGGTGCTGCTTTCAGATATAGAACAGACAAATACAAAAGTTGTGAACAAAGTCTGCAGGATAAAAACCCATTTTCTGAAAACAGCCAGGTAACAGAGAGACGACGGCTTAAAGGAGAATGGAGGTAGGAGAAGGATTGATTCAACAAATAATCACCTGTTCAAAGCCATCAATAGGTTATTAACATTCTTATGCCAACTCGCATTAAAAGCTGCCAGAAGCTGCAAACAAAGCTATGAAGTTATTTACATGTGCCAATCTGTCACCTGTATTTCTTCACATTCATGTGTACATGAGCATGAGTCTCCGCAAATGTGTGAGCTCAACTCTCACCTGTTCTGCATTATAGTACAGGTGAGCTGAGACAACAGGTAAGAGGGCCCTGTCAAGCCCAGTAAAGTGGGTAGACAAACACATACAGGTAGATACAGTACAGACTTGGCCGGGTCACATCTGGTCCTTCCCACTAAAAGGACAGCTGGACTGTGGGTCTCAGTTATAAGAGACAGTGTGGAGTCACCCTGTACACCCCGTTCTGGGATCAGTCAGAATCTGAGTCCCCAGTGCCCCGGGCCTGCGGGGGAAGATTAATTCCTTCTGTTAACTCCAGCATGTGCTCCACGGGTACGGGCCGGCCATCCTCTCCAATACGGCTTGGCTGCACAAGACCTCCCCTGTGAAGATGACCAAATGTCCAGTATTTACCAGTGAATGGACCCTAGTATATATTTATTTAAACTAAATTGCCTAAAACTTCACCCAAGGCTAAGTTGCCTGATTCTGAGAGCTCTTACAAATGTATTTACAAACGTGTTTTGATGTTTGTTTTGATGATAGCCTACATGAAAAATTGAAAAGTCTCAGCACCAAAATATTTTTGGACATTTATTTGTCTCTAAAAATGCACTATTTGGGACAAATTTTAGGTCATTTACAATATTTGATTTATTTGACTTCATGGCAGACTAAAGAATGTTTCAGTGAGTTTTGTGGATGTAAACCAGGGCAAACCACTAACTGTTCGCATGGGATGGCCACTGACTGCTTCAATGGCCATGGAAATAAACGAAAACACAAAGCACTAAACTTTTGATGAGGCTAACACTAGAATGTGAGAGGGACGTCATACCTCTGGAGTTTGTCCATTAGACCTACTAATTTCATGGCCTCGTACTCTTTCTGCTCCTCCGTCATACCTTCACAGGGATTTGACTTCTCACCCTCGAGTTTACCCGTTACAGGGTTGATCCTGAAGAATGTACAATATAAAAACATGTAGGCACACAAATTTAGACAAACACATGTGTATACACCAAAAGCCCAACACAACTGCAGAGTTGTTACAGCTAAACATGTGATGTGTTTAAAATGCTTATGTTCAGGTTTATTTATTTAATTGGAATTTTAATCTGTACTCAATCCTGCCAGTACTATTGTGGGAGGAAACCAGACTCAAAACCCATGACCATCTGCAGGTTGTTGGCAGACCTTTCTACTGACGATGGTAGAGGCTTATCTCAGGGGTTAATCTGTAGGGTTAATATCTAATTTAACAGTACAAAATTGTTACTGCATCTATTTCTTTCTGGTAAGCTGATTTGAGGCTCATTTCCAAAATATATGTCTGTAAGAAAGAAGTTGATTGTTCTGATGTGGAGAGTAGGTATATTTATTTATTTATTTGATTGGTGTTTTACGCCGTACTCAAGAATATGAGTACTTCTACGACGGCGGCCAGCATTATGGTAGGAGGAAACCGGGCGGAGCCCAGGGGAAACCACGACCATCTGCAGGTTGCTGCAAGACCTTCCTACGTACGGCCAGAGAGGAAGCCAGCATGAGCTGGACTTGAACTCACAGCGACCGCATTGGTGAGAGGCTCCTGGGTCATTACCTTGTGCTAGCGCGCTAACCAACTGAGCCACGGAGGCCCCGAGAGTAGGTATAACAAAAAACGTGAAGTGTTAAATTCAAGTCAGTACCCGCAGCTTCTAGTTAGAAATCTGAGAAGGTTTCATTTGTTTTTTCTTTTTTGTCTACATAAATGTCTATATGCGACTCAGCTTCGACATGGTGCTCAAAGATTATCATTTCACTTACATTTTCGCAAAACACTTTCAACACTTTAATATATACTTTCCTAGACAAGATTACAGAGAGACAGCTAAGGATGTCAATAGTATATAAGACTTGCAAGTTTTCATTTTTATACAAGTTTATTTCAGTTTTCAAGATCAGAACTTCTCTAATATCACCAGCTGATATGCCTCAACAATATTTTTGATATTTTATCGATATGAATAGTCCAATTTAATTTATCATACAAAATACTCCAAGAAATTTATATTCACCGATTTTTTAGTTTCTCTCAATTTTTTTTTCTTTGCGATTTTTTTACAAACGTGAGTTTATAAAGAATGCTACATACTGTTCCTTAAGCTGTGAATATTCTTCTGTCTCAGAGTCTTCTGAATCACTGGAGTAGTTGCCGTCCCCTCGACCTCCCAGCATCAGTCCACGGTTGGCTAACAGCCCGGCAGCATTCCCATAGCCTGTATACTTCACCATTCTGTCCACTGTCAAGGGAGACAACTGACACTTTAAAGGGAGGTAATAAAAGACCTACAACCTTCGACATAGAAACTGTGGATTTACGTGATGTCATTGAACAATTTGTATACTGCCACATTGTATGTTTGCACGTGTACAATTTTACATACCTTACGGATATTATACCGCCCACATACATTAATTTTATTTACCAACTGATTTCTATTTAACATCCAACTGAAGAATTTACTTCTGGCAACTGCTAAGTTGCCCTTAGGTATGTGAATTTCTACAACATACACAGTCATGGTAATCAAAGGCTTAATTAGCTAAGTGCACTTCATAAAATCATGACTAATCTCATAAAATTCTGCACCAAACAGAGTAAAGTACCTAGCTGCTGATCACAAGCCTACAGAGTTATCTTACTTACCACTTTCTTTACAAAGAATGAAGAGGAAATCAGCACAGAGGTCTTTAACTTCGCTGACAGCTGAAGTTAACAATTTACACAGCCTGAAAAATAAATTGAATATTTAACATTACCCATTTGTAAGGCCCGTTAACCATTATGTGATAGTCTCAACAGACAGTCATTCATACATGAGAATTATATCTTCTGGAACAGTGACATACTTGACACCAGATTTAGGAACAATTTTCCCTTACCTGTGACATATGTCCAAATCAAAAAAAAAAAAAAAGTTGTAAACTTATGAAAGCCTATCTAGTTTCTTATGACAACAGTGATTACCTGTTTCTAAGTGAATCTCCCTCTTGTGGAAGATGTTTGACTTCATCACGCAATGGAGGCAGCACCTGCCAACAGAACATAGATGTCTTTTTAGTAGTTATTACTCAAATTCACCCCACACACAGCTCTTGATGCATTTCACCTAAATGTTTGATATGTAAAAATGAACTTCCACAAGCATGTAAAAGGTCACAATATGATTGTTTTTGTGCTAAAACAATGCTTTTCTGATAAGAAATCAATCAAACTCATCTCAAAAGTTACACTTTATTATCAAAGGCGGATGAATCAATCAGACTGAAGCCAAACGTGCCACTTTGAAAATGCTCAACTTTAGGTGAAAGACAGACAGATTTTCTTGACACACAGCCAGTATAAAAAAAAACAGATAAAAAGAAAAATACAGGGTAAGTTGGACATGAACACTTGAGGTCGATGCTTAGACCAGGTAGCGTTTAGCAAAGCTCCTAAATTCCAAATGGACCACCAGTAGTGTGCAGGATAAGAACAACTGTTATTTTACAAAGGGTATCTTTGAAACAATAACACTGTTCAATGCCTCAAGTTGCAGATCACAATAACTAGATTAAGTAGTTAATTTCTTCCACATGTTATTATGTCAAACTGAACTTACCTTTGTCCTACAGAACTTGCGAATACTTCTATTGCTGCGGCATGTCTCACAGAGACAGTGTAAGATAGGGATTAAACTCTCCTTTAGACTCTTTGTAGGCTGAAAATTACAACAGTTATCACAGTAAAGTACAGGTAGCAAATGCTGTCACAGTTCATGGATTGCAGGCTGACAATTTTCTTTATAACTTTAAGAGTGAGAGTGCAGACATGTCAAGATAAGCTGGGTTCTAATTCAAACTATTCTTAATAAAAACCCTAAAAACAGGCCTTGTAACATTTACATCACAGTGAAGGCCAGTCTAGTGATATCACTTACATCTGTTACAAACATTCTCATGAGTAAGGTCTGAAACACTATTTTCACCAGAAACACTGCTTGTGACCATGCAGCTGTCTCTCACCTTGTCCAGCCGTTTGTAAAGGAAGTCCAGAAGTGCCAGGATGGCCTCCATGTTTTTCCCGTCGTATTCCACATCTTTATTCTCCATTCCTCCCACAGCCCCTTCGTTGAGAGGCGTCAGCAACTCCTCGTAGCAATCTCGTGGCATATGGTTAACAGGTTCACTGTGTGACTACAACATTGAGTTGCAGAGGTTAAAACACTCTTATCTGCATCCGTCACATACACTTTCTAATGTGTCAAACACTACAAAATACTTATCCTGGATTTCTTGTCATGGTGATGGCAAGAACAGGAAATTTTTTTTTCTTGAACAGTACAATGCATAGTACATGTGTGTTTGTACAGCACAAGAGTGTGGCTTTAGGCCATGTTGGGAACAATTCAGGCATATTGTGGTGATGCGTGACAAGGCAATGACTTCATCAGGCATCAATGACAGCCTACTGATTTATTTACGTGTTTGATTAGTGTTTAAAACTGTACTCAAGAATTGTTTTCCTTTGACCTTTAACAATATAAATAATTTTGTTTTTGGAAATTACATCATCTCCAAGTGTAATAACCCAGACAAACTTCATTTACGAAAAAAAAATTTCAAGAAACTTGATTCACTGATAGTTTCACGAAAGTGGGCTGTTGACCAGCAGAGCTGAGTAACCATTACGACCTACCCTCTGTAGCTCCTCCCTCTTGTCTTTGGTGGCTGTCTGACAGATCAGCAGGTCATGGAGGACACTGACTAACCTCATGAAATGTGCCTCTTCTTCCTACAATACAGAAGTTATCACATCACAGACCCACTCAGTAGTGGAGTTGTAAGTTTGAACTCTGTTGTCATGAAAGGTAAAACAGTCCAACTGTATCATGTGATATGTGAAAAATGTTAGGCAAACTTTGTTGACATTAATTTACTGAACACAGTTCCAGAGGCACAAATGACACCTCCTTACTTTCGGAGCTTCTCAAATTCACAAACGTTCAGCTCTTCAATTCTTTCAATCTTTTGTCATCTCTAAATTACACTTTGTGAAATATTTGCCTAACATATTTTATAGGCCATTTGATACAGTGGAACCTTTTTCACTTTTAGCGATAAAAGAATTCAAACTCAAAACTCCTATTCACACAGACATGTAAGATGTTAGAATGTAGAAAGACAAAAGCAGCCACAGGTATGCAAACCACAGAGCAATCTCAATGAAAGTCAAATCTACATATCAGCTGCACCCTATGCCAACTTGTTTTTCTAAAACCAGATCTACATTGACACTCACTTTTGAAACGATGTTCCTCACTGCTACCATTAAGGTTTGACATTTATTTTCAAAGACGTGTGAGTGGACAAGACGTCATTTCAGATCTATACGCAGTAAATGAGGTGTCAGCAGGAAGAGACCACCAGATACTTTATTTCACCTGAAGTTTGGTATATTAAAAATGCACCATAAAGGCCTAATAGTGATACTTTTGTTGCCATCACTTTTTTCCTGATAAGAAACTGCTTATAAAATATCTTAAGTTGTCCTATAAGAAAGATAAATCAATCAGAATGAAGCAAAATGTGCCACTTGAAAAAGTTAAGCTTTAGGTGAAATACAAGTATACTGACAACTCTGAGATTCCACTTTAGAGAATCTAAGGATGTATGTATTTTATCCACAAGCAGCACTACTTGCTCTGCCTGATATACATGTATATACAGCAACAAAATAAAGGAGCCTTTTTACATGAGCAGTAATTACCATAAAAAAATGTGTCAGCATGGTTGTTGCTGAAGTGGATTTACCTCAAATACCATCACTTACATCGAATACTGATTTAAACCCTGTGACAAAGCTTAAAAGTCCAACCCCTCTATCAAAGTACCTCATCTAAGGCATTTTTATCCACAGATACTGTCAAATTGAAGAGAATCTTGAGGATTTCGCAGCACAACTCCACCTCCTGGTCAGTCAATGGTGACCCTTTCTCCTCCGCATCTCTCAGACTCAGATCGATCACTTCCACCAAGTATGTGATGCCGTGCATGTCGTGGCGGATTTTTGGTCTACAATGCCAAGAGAACATTGCTTACAAATATGGGTATCATTGAAAAGTAAACAAGTACATATGTATTTGAATGTTGTTCAATGCCACACTTTCGCTTACACCATAGCCGTCCTTTTTAGAGGTGGAGGAAACCAGAGTGCCTGGCATAAACCACCAACGTCTGGCAAGTTACTGATGAACTTTCCCACGTGTGACACACAGATATGCACACTATAAAGGTGGAAGAGGTGGTCATCTTCAACAAACGTTAGACAGCTTAAATAGTTGTCATACGAGAGATATCGACGGCTTATTGTTCCCATGGCAAACAGTGAGAGTTAAGGAGTATACAACTTCCCCATAAATAAACCCATACCTCTTGTTTTCTTGCGGCTGAAAGTTAAATGCCTTTAAATTTACCAACACACACACACACTCAATAGTATAACGTTCACCTACCTAGTATCTTGACATAAGGCTGTGAGCAGAAATAACATTTTCATGTCAAAGAACTGAAAAAGAAAGCAAACAAGAGCCATATTTATTTATTACAAATTAGCTCTTCATTTATAGGATCATGATCCCAAAATTGCCCCCGATTTAGGACAACTTGTTCATAAGGTGCATGCATGGTGAAGGTCGGAAGTATACTCTGGTTTCTGTCATCTGTCAATATTATCTTCATATATTAACTGAGTGCCAAATTCCGCAGCACGGCATTCATTAATACACTGACAAGTGTATTCATCAAGGGTAAGGGTATTTATCAGTTATTTGAATTTTTGTCAATGCTGTTCGAAAGATTACATTCGTTACAGCTTCACCGGTTGCTTTTAGTACATGGGAGAGAGGAAATCAAGGCATAAAGTCCGTAAAGAAAAATAGTGAATTATTCCAATGATTTAGAACAATGATTTCACTTAGTTTAAAAATGTTTTGAAAGAGACAACTACCTTGTTCAAAGGTTCTATGCTTTTACAATGTAACCTGGCCTTTAAAATTGAGCTAAATTATATCTGACAACACACACTAGATATAAAACCATTCATACAATACCTTTATATCAAACTTGAGCTCTGGATCTTTGTATGTCTTAAGTCTTTGGACGATTCCTTCTACACAGCCATTTTTACTGAAAAACAAAATTATGTAAGCCTGTAACAACTGAAAATTTCAAATTTTGAAAATTAATGAAGTAATAATTATGGCTTAATGTCACTTCAGCAGTACTGCAGCCATATCGTGGCGTAGACAAAATGCAATTAGCGTGCATGCACAAGCATAAGCACACAAACATAAGTCAAGACTTAACAGACATCTTGTACTGAAAACAAACAAACTTTTAGCATCAAACTTTTTGAAAAAAAAAAAAAAAAATTATAAACAGATTTTCATGCTAATTCCTCAACGTTTTCGCATGTGAAATTATCGCAACTTTTTAAATTTGATTTTTGGAGACAAAACTACATTGGTGGGGTTGGCAAATTACAGGACTTCACAAAAAGTATAAATCTGTCAGTCAACACAGGGTAATGCCTTCAGAATATACTTGAATAAACACCTTGAAAACACTGCAAAAAGGATGAAGAATTACAGCAATCAAACAATTGTGATTGCCATTGGGAACTGATCAGCTTCAACTCATTCTACATTATATGCAGTTCTAATGGAGAATTGACAGGATTTTTATGTAAGATTTTACAGTTACAACATCTGCTACATACCTGCACATTTTCTGTGCTTTTGGACTGTTGAAGATGAGATTACACAGGCATTTTTGTGCCTCCACGATGACTGAAATCACAACCAACATAAGTTCATCAACTGGCATAAGCTCAATTCTGTGAGAGGATTCCAAGAGTAACACCTAAACACCTTCATGTACTTATGGAGTACTTCCCACTCATTTCAGAGTCATGAAGAGACAATCCCAATTTCGTCTTAGTTCAAAATGTGCAACAAACTTGTTTACACCTTCCATATTGCTAGAATTTAACACAAGAAGAAAACTAGAAGGATACTGATGGATTTTAATGAACTTAACACAGTAATTGTTTAATGCTACTGTGAACAATTACTTAGAAAAGGCCGAAAAACCTAGCTACAATTTATTTATTTATTTGATTGGCTTTTTACGCCGTACTCAACTTATACAACGGCAGTTAATATTATGGTGGGAGGAACCGACCATGACCATTCGCAGGTTGCTGAAACTTTTCCACGTACGGCCGGAGAGGAAGCCAGCATGAGACTTAGCTACAAGGTCATATATGTAGCTATTATGAATGAATATGCCTACTGTCCCCAGTTCTGTCAGCTCTGTACTCAAGTTTGATTTATTTAATTATCTGATTGGTATTTTATGCTGTACTCAAGAATATTTCACTTGTACGATGACAGCCAACGACATCGTGGGAAGAAGTGCGGTATCCAAGTTTGAGCAATGAGAATACTATATATGGAGTGAGACAGCAGACAGGTTTCCATTAATACAAATGTTGTTATGGTTGAAAAAAAAATACTGATAAAGAATTGAAGACAACACTTTATCAAAGAATATTTTAATCTGAATTCCATGGGCTGAAGCTCTATAAATATATTGCAAGCAAAACAAAATCACTGAAAAATTATGAAATTGAAGTCAAGAAAACTTAAGATCTTTGACTGATGCTTGTTTGGCATTCAATAGGATCTTTCCAAGGACAGTAATTCAAAGATGAACACAGCGTTTATTTTGAGGTAAAAACAGTCTAGAAAAGCAATGGTATTTCAGCTTAATCCTCATGAAACTGTAAGGTAAGTTCTTGAGATACATATACACAGACAGCCAAATTACACAAGCCATGAAAATTTTTAAAGGACACTGACAGCCATATCAGGTCAAATGCATTGAAAGGTCATATCATATGAAACTACTTTGAATGTGAAATGGTACACCTGTCTTGAAATGTTGCAAAGACAAATATGTGTAACTTGATCCATGAAAGGTCAAAATGGCAAGGACAGCTAAAATGGAGCTACCAGAATGATGAAAAACAACAGTGGTATTCATCATGGTTCCTTCAAACCAATGTAAGGTTTGAAGTCCACTGATTGGTGCACTCTAAGTTACATGTCATTGATTTTGTATATATAGTTAAATTTAAATATATGTATCCCAATAGTTATTTTGATAGAAACCATGAAAGTTTCTTGCTGGTGGCCACATGATCATTAATAGTTAGATATCAACCAGCATCATTACTGGTATATTTACTAAACATCATGTCTTATGGAATTTCATGTCACGTTTTAGGACTTGTGAAATGTATCGTGTTCTGTAATCTTGATTAACATTCATACATTTCCTACAAAAATAAGAGAACAATATTAGTTGTCATGGTCGGGCCTCTGTGGCTCAATTGGTTAGCATGCTAGCGCAGCGTAATGACTGACGAGTCTCTCATCAATGTGGTTGCTGTGGGTTCAAGTCCAGCTCAGGTTCACTTCCTCTCCAGCTGTACCTGGGAAGGTCTTCCAGCAACCTGCGGAAGGTCGTGGGTTTCCCATGGGCTGTGCCCGGTTTCCTCTCCCCATAATGCTGGTCGCCGTCATATAAGTGAAATATTCTTGAGTAAGGCAAATAACACCAATTTAATAAATAAATAAATAAATAAATAAATAGTTATCATGGCTGGTTGAGGAGGATACAAAGTATCTGTGCTGAGCGCAGAGCATGGAACTGATTTCAGAGACTGAGTGATGCTGCACCGAAGTATAAATCCAATTTCACACGCTCCCTGGTGTTAGCAAACAAGGTTTTGCCATACTGAGAGGGTAGAACTGCCCACAAGAGTCTTGATCGGAAGAGAACTGACCAATGACATAGAAGAGAAACTACTTTTAAAGATAAAAAAATTACTTTCTCAGCCTGTTAACTAAGGTGTACAAATGGCTGTAAAGATAAATCTGTCAGCTCTCAACAGTCATCAATAAAGTAGACTAGGTCAGTGCTGTAGGTTATTAACGATGTCAAGGCAAGTTTAAGTTTAAGAATAGTGGAGGGCGGGACCAAATCTGTGCTTCTGCACAAGCAAGAGATTTGCATGCCAACATTACTTTCAGAAATTCCCATCATAAGTAAGATGGAAAATATGGCCCAAAAATGCAAAAATCGGTGTTCGACATTTTTACTCCTTCCTGCATTACTATCATTAGCTTCAATAGTACCATCATTGTTTCCCAGTTATATTTTGCAAATCCTTTTAAAAACGAAACTAGGAACATTTAAATATCAAACCAACCTCATAAATTTCCCAGCTTTCCCCAGTGCTGATCATGTATGATTGAATGCACTGTTGTAGTTGTTGTTGTTGTAACTCACCTTCAGCATCACCATCCTGGTTATTACTGACAATGTCCTCATCTTCCTCCTCCTCGGACAGGTCCTTGAGCCCTGCGTGTAACATGAGCAATGACAGCGTCTCCTCTGTCAGAAGACATTCCAGCTGGTCTTTGTCCCGACTCAGGATGCGCAGCGTCTCCAGACACGGTCGGTAACACTTTGTGGACGCCGGTGATTTGAGCCATGACAACAGGCCATCCACACATTTCTGCAAAACGGGTCATGGCAGGTTACACTAAAGTCCATTAACACCAACCTTCCCCTCTCCTCCACTCAAAAATGTACTTATTTATTTGATTGGTCTACAACCTCAACAATATTTCACTTATACATCAACAGCTGCCAGCACTACAGTGAGAGGAAACCAGGCAGAGCCTGGGGGGAACCCATGACCATCCACATGCTGGAGAGGAGGCCATCATGAGCTGGACTGCAGGTTAATGCAGTAGTCCATCAGGTTGTGTTCAGAGCACTGTATGGCAACATTTTACAAGAAGTTATTGCACAAGGTGCGCAAATATGAAAAAGTTATGGCAGAGGGGAATTATGGAAGACAAGGAAATTAAAACAAAAAAGGGTGATAACATTTTTTCAAAGAAACTATCCAACAGTCAGGAAAATTGTCATATTTTCCTTTCATCATGACTTAGCAAAACCATTGACAAAAAAACCTTCGCTGAAATAGCAAAATATCCAATATGCAAGCTTATCAGTGGATCAACCAAGTTTATTTTGACATAGTTTTCCCCTTATAAACAACACCGAGAAATCAAAGTACAAGTGACAGTGATTTTTTAAGCCTGATTAAAATGCATACAATTAGAGCTGTTTTCGGTAAATCTACATGTGAAGTAAACACTTCATATCTTATAATGCTTTCATGATTCACTGGCCAATTTCATTTGAAAATAAATTTAATGTTCATGAATATCTCTCTATGCATACAGGGATGTTTCACAGGGTCATTGTATACTCAAACAATAAATAATACAGAAATATTCAATTCTAATGCACAGTACTTCCGTACACTTCTAACTATAGACTTTCTTTAAAACTGTACATGTACAGTACATAACTTCAACAGTCTTTTCAAGATTTATTGAACGAATCTGATTTATTGAAAGTGTTTTTTGCCAACAATGTAGTGGGCGTTTCTCTCAAAGGCTTTACTCTAAAAACAAGCATAATACTGTGTACGAAAATTGCAGTTGCAGTCAGTTATATATATATATATATATAAATATATATATATATATATGTATATATGTATGTAGTTGCACTGAAGTAAGGAGAAAGTTGTTCAGTGATAGCTGCACTTAAAGTGTACATGTTGCAGAGGAATAAGCTGGTCAGAGAAAGAATCATATATGTTGTCAGAGGACAGAAGAAAATATAAACAGCAAGAGAGAAAGAAAAAATAAACAAAGGAAGGAAACAAAAAGTCAGTAGAAAATGGCGGGATAATAAAATTTTTTTTTAATTTTTGTATTGATACCATGATCAACATACCTGTCTTAAGTCCGAGTTGACATTTGGAAATTTAATAGTTTGAGCATTCTGCAACACAAAAGAAAACAAAATCATAAAGTCAGTCAATTAACTGTTCACTACAAAAGTCTTCAAGAACAATGATATGTGCAAATGTACATCTAATGGTACAAGGTGTGTGCTATATTTTCCTCAAGCAACCCAAAACTTACTTGTATCAAGATAAATGCATATCTGCCAGCAACTGTAATTTTCGCGTGCACACGCTAAGTTGAGTACACCATCAATGTATTTTGTATGCTGATATCATCTATTACTGTCATCGCAATAAAGCCAAGGATGATGGGTGGGCTTATAGCAGTACTGATAGTAATGATGTGTGCTTACTGATAGGCACTACAGCCTTGCATCATGGGAATCCCTCCACATGGCAGGTGGAAGGAAGCAATATTGGGGAGTAAACCCAATTCCAGAAGTAGCTCGCTATAATACTGGCAGCCAACACGAAAATGGGATAGAGCAGTGTACAGCTCCATTTCCCACTCCGCAGGCGAGGACAGTGTGAAATGGGATTAACACGTACTTCGGTAGTCAGTTTAAAACACACAGAATGGTACAGAGTTACACATAGCCTTGGCACAAGAGTAGGCTGTACATCCCTGAAGACTGGTACCTTTACAGAGATCACACTGCTGTAAACAGCCTGGAGAAAAAATAACCATCTACATCACCAAGACTGATCAATAAAAGCCTGCATAGAGGGCCAGAACAAAACACCTCCTATGTATCAAACATATCATTATTTCTCACAGAACTTCACATTCTCCACAGGGGCAGCATATTTGTGATGTGATCAGACATTACAGTCTTTGCTACTTGTATGATTCACCTGATACAAGTTTCTGAAATACAAACAAAAGACCCAGAGGGACATAAAACCCAAGGTCAAAAGGACCAGGACAAAAGACACAGGGGGATATAAAACCCAATGTCAAAGGACCAAGGACAAAAGACACAGGGGACATGATCCAAAGACTAAAGACCCAAGATCAAAATGTCCAGGGACAGAAGACAAAGGAGACATAAGATCCAAGAACTAAGGACACAAGGCTAAAGGACTAAAGACCCAGGGGGCATAGGACTTATGGAACATAAGACCCAAGGTCAAAAGGACCAATGACAAAAGACAGGTGCCAGCATTATGGTGGGAGAAAACCTGGATGAGCTCAGGGGAAACCCACCCAAGGGATTTAAGATCCAAGAAAAAACACCACCACCATGATATAAGACCCATGGACACACCATGTCCATATTGAACCCAAAGTGTAACAATTAAGTAACACAAGACCCGAGTGACTCAAGACAAATGTAAGACCCTATTCTATTGAAGGCACGAGTTGGACAAAACATCCATCTACACGGGAAATTCACATACAGCTGTATATGTGTACTCATAATGTTCTTTTCCCAGAATTGGGAGAAACAGGGTGTTTAACACCTTGGAAACTAAAATATAAAAATTTTACATAATAATCAGCCCTCTGTCACTGACAGAAACCCATCAATTATGGAATTAATTTATAAATAGCTACCCTGACATGTTATGTAACATGCCTATAGATCCACTAGATCTGAAGTCCTTTGGGTCCCTTGTCATGGGCCCATGTAATTACAGTGCAGTAAAATGTGATGAGACCACAAAGGCATGGCTGTACATCACAACATGCATCAGAAAGTCACAAATCTAGTCAGATGATATAAGCTAACTCGTACATGTACACATTTTAGTGTAATCCTATATTCAAGAATATTTTAGCTATAGGATGGAGATCACTTTCATAGGTCACACAAGAGTGCCAAAGAGATCTTTAGCAAGAACCTGATGCACTTTTGCACAGGTGAGTGACTGTTGTACAACCACTAGCCCAAATTGTAGTACAATATTGAAATTTCCCTATACATATTTGTACATGTGCAAACACTGCATATTCTTAGCTGTAAGCAACCAGTAAAACAGATCACAATATAGTACTAGGTCTGAGATCTATTTCATTCTTCCTAGTTAAGCTTTCAGACATACTAATGTGGATTGTGCTGGGAACACGATGGCCAACCAATCTCAAAGGCCAATATAACAAATTCAAAATTCCATGTGTCTGATATTTTGTAGATCTCTGTGTAAAACGCTACTAAGGTGGTGTACCAGCCAGAGCCCACTCTGCTATATTGCTGTTTCTGCCAGTATTATGGAAAAAGGGCTGATAGAGATGGAAGCTGACAATGAACAAGTGGCCCTGAATGGACTCATCACACTACCAGCTCACCTGCTGGCTTGTCATCAATACCACATCACCAGAATGGCGATCTGACCACCCACATTCAATACTCCTGTCACCTTAATAGCTTCAGCATCAGCCTAATCCCCAACACAGGTACTGTACATGTACATTCCTTAGGCATACCAAATTTATTTTGACACAAAAAAACATCAAAAAACTGGGGGAAAAAAGTATAATTAAAAAGGACCTTTTTTTTTCTTTCTGATATTGAATTTTTAAAATATGATTTTCTGTTTTTTTCAAGATTTTTGATTAAGTAAGTATAGGAAATGAACTAGGGGGAACAGCTGCTGGGAGAGTGCACATTTTCGCATAAATTAGATGATTTATACACTAATGCTTCAACCTTCTCGGCAACCAATATTTTAAAACACTCTGAGAAAACTACTGAGTGTAGAGAAATAATTTGCAGAGTTTTATGAAGTTCGCATCTTTGGTGATACAAACAAATTAATTTCAGCGTCATTTTCGTAATAATAGAATGCCTAAATTGCAATGAAAAAACTGATTTAGTGGTTGAAAAGATTTACAATATTTTTTATTCTTATACCCACCTCTGATATTGAAAAGACATATATATATATACACACACATCAGTACAGGCAGCTAATTGCTTCGTTCATAAAGATACTTTCTTAAATTGAAAATTTGGCACAATGATTGTATTCAATTTAAATAAATTTACACATACTTGTAGGCCTACCTTTTAATATATAACACATTTATTTAAATCAAGGCCTCCCTGGATAAAGAGATCGTGTCTATCTTTCTATTTGTACACGTGAAGACCACACATACTCACAGTTTGTTATGTAAAATTCTGTTACTACACGGGGTGGGAAGGGATAAGAAGATAAGAGGGGGTTAGAGCAAGGGGTAAAAGGGGGTAAGGTGAGAATCACAATGTACTTTAAAACGCTGGAATTAACATAAATGTTTTAAGATGGATGATTTTCAATTAACAGATAATTTCACTAGAATGTATATGTTACAGTATACAAAAATGATTATCTTTGGAATTTGGTGTTCTTGTAACTCAATGAGTTCAATAAATGTCTTCATCAATGATTCATATAATTTGACATCAACTGACAAATGTGGAGTTTAACGAGCAGTGATGAGCAAGTTAGAGAGATCATGGACTCCTGGTTACAAAGATAGAAAGATACATGATAAAACCTTACCATATCTGCACCACAGGCGCGTCTGAAAGTCAGGCTGGCAAACAGCAAAGTGAACCTGTACACATGGACTCCGTCAGTGTGTTTCAAATAAACTGAGGGAACACTCAGTGTCTTTCACTGCTATCAGCCGTAAAACAGGTGGTCCAGAAATAGGAAAAAGTGTAATGGACTCCGCTATCTTACCGAAATCCAAATTGCCCGTATGAACTCTTCAGCAGTATGGCGCCCGGCAAACTGGTTAATTCCGGTCTGTTTTCCGACAGACCATCATGCTTTATTCTTACACAGAGCAGTGCTTGTGCTATAAACAGACATGAAATTCCCAGAATAGAAAGTTGTTATTGACTCAATGTCTAAATGAAATATCCTGCCCAACTGCCTGTGTGAATTAAGTAGAGACGATCTAGCAATAAGATAGACCACTGGTTCCCTTGTTTTTTTCCTCTCTTCCCTTGGCGTTACTGTGAGCACACGTAGCGTAGCCAAGCCATTCATTGATTAGAAAACCTGATATGTCTGTTGATCAGTTAAAGTCTGCACAACCAAACCATATATAAAATCAGAATAATATTTTGGTTTCTTATCATCAATTTCACAAATGTTTGTGAACTTTTACACAAAAACAGCCTCTATACCCTACCCTCTGTACCCTCAATTTTTTCCAGCCATAACATAAACATTCTGGGCAATAAGTCAAGGGAAGTGATAAACCTCTTTCACATAAGAGCCTGGACAAGTCTAATGGAAATATGCTGCACATTAATAAGGTATAGATTATGATTGGCCTGAAGGAAAGATAACAACTCAATAGCAATAACAAAGCCTGGCTGACTGAAACATTGTTTATAATATTTTGTAATTGTTTCTATATTTGATGCAGTAAACAAACTTCAGGGTTAGCATGTGGAATTTGCGGATGACTTGATGCAAGATGAAACAAATTCAGCTCTCGGTCATGGACATGAGAAATCAGATATCAATTTGCTCATCTTTAAAACCGCTGTGGACTGTTCTAGAACCACCAGGAGTTTTTCACACTGGTCCTCTGTTTTATACATGATTTCAGGAATGAAATTATATCTATTTAGAACTAGTGTAGTATTTCAACTTTGATGTCTGTTTACATGAAGGAAGAAGCATATTAAGGAATGGTTGGGGAGAAAATTGCTTTGTTTACACTGCTACATTCCGAACTTTTGTACAGACCTTTGATGCTATGTTTACTCTGATATAATCACACTCATGTTGACAAAACCCAGCAGACTGTTTGGTTCCCTTATACAACTAATTGCATAATAACATTAGATAGTTTTTCTCCCTAACAAACATGAAGCTACACAAAAAACAAGAACTCATTGATGTTAATTTATTGGAGTGTTATTAAAATAGGCAAATGGTAAGGGCTATTTTGTGACAGCTGTGTCAAGATTATTTTTGCATTAAACTTTGAACTTTACTGAGAAAGGGGCATAGTGAGATTTATCTCTTTCAAAAATGTAGAAATACATTTTCTCCAGCAAAGGGTCTGGTGGATGGCTGGCATTTAACGGGTATGGTCGATGCTTAGAGCAAACTATTTTGTCCCAGGCCAATCAGCTGGTTATATCAGGACGACATTATTAGCTCCTGAACCATGGTGCTGTGCTAGCACGTTAAACACTTGGCCAAGCAGGACAAAGATCACATATATCATCTTCACCATTGGTCGAACATAAACAGTGGTATAGGATAAATAAGACAAACTTACAAATATCGCAACGGATTGATTCATTTATGTTTACCAGCATGTCCAAGAATTTTTTACTCATATAAATGATGTCAGGTGGGGTCAGTGGTATAAACAACTGACCTTTGCCTGTTACCTGACAAAATTCTTGTCTTTAGGCTAGAACAGCTATAGATAGATTTGAACACAAACCCTCATTGATCACAGGCCTACTAGCTATATCAATTCAGCACTATATCCATCTGTGGTAGTGGTGTTCTGATTGAACGCTCAAAATACAAGGTACATTGTACTGCTTTACACAAGTATCCGCAGGTGAAAGAAGTCAGTAACACTGTTTGTTAATGATAAACACATAAACAAAGAAATTCAGGGAAAAACAACCTTATTCATCTGGTTTCATTTAACACACAATTCTCACTAGCTTTGAGGCCACTCCCTCGTGGCCTACACTTGAATAGCTCCAATAAGAGAGGTATTTTGTGATGAGAATTAAAATGGTGACAGCTGCATAGTTTGATCTGCGCAATAGCTTCTTCAATGTCGGGGCTAATGGGAATCTGTGCCATTGTACAATCGTCAAACACACATCAGCAGACAACGCCTTTCAACAGGCATCTGGCTCCTTACACCCTCGATGTAACACAGACTGGTGCTCTTTTGATTATACAGTTGTTCTTCCTGCTAGCCTGTTAATACCTGCCAGACTTGCTGCCTACCATAAATTGGTATTATAAATTGGCGATAATGACATTAAGGGATTTATCTAATAATAATTTCTACAAAGCTCTAACCACTGTTTGCCAGTATGCTATCTTTTACATACCTTAATAAAAGTTTATTTAACCACATTACCCCGAATGTGACAACAAAAAGGCTGTGGCCGTTCATTGTCTGTTTCCATTCCTCTTCTGAAATAACTAAGGTTATATCACTAGTTGTCATTTCTTCTAAAATTTCTCTAATTTTGCAAGTGCTGAAGAAAACTACATGTATGAGGAAGATTCCAATGAAAGTAAAGTATACCTTCAGGATTATGTTAGAGCAAACTACGATAATAAGTCAAGCAAATTACACTCGGCAAAACTTTTCCATGTCTTCCAGAAAATTACTGACCACTTGCATGACTGACTGGCCTTTGTTATCAAATACTTAAAAAAAGAAAAGAAGCAAAATAAAATTTTCACTGAAGTAAACAGTGAAGATTATCTGAATATCTTGGAATCAACCTTTTCTTTGTATGTTTTAATGCAATATATTATATATATAATGTATGTGCTTATTAATTTAATGATTGTTTTATAAAGTACATGCAAAAAAACTCGCCATTTGATTTTGATTTAAATGACATTAGCTTTAGTCAAATAAACCATACACTTGATAGGCTACATGTAGAGAGTGCTGCATTCTCCATGTACTGTCATATACACTACTACATGTAGAGAGCGCAGCATTCTCCATGTCCTGTCATGTACAGTACTACATGTAGAGAGCTCAGCATTCTCCATGTACTGTCATATACAGTACTACATGTAGAGAGCGCAGCATTCTCCATGTGCTGTCATATACAGTACTACATGTAGAGAGCGCAGCATTCTCCATGTGCTGTCATATACAGTACTACATGTAGACAGCGCAGCGTTCTCCATGTGCTGTCATATACAGTACTACATGTAGAGAGCGCAGCGTTCTCCATGTACTGTCATATACACTACTACATGTAGAGAGCGCAGCATTCTCCATGTACTGTCATGTACAGTACTACATGTAGAGAGCGCAGCATTCTCCATGTCCTGTCATGTACAGTACTACATGTAGAGAGCGCAGCATTCTCCATGTCCTGTCATGTACAGTACTACATGTAGGAGAGCTCAGCATTCTCCATGTCCTGTCATATACAGTACTACATGTAGAGAGCTCAGCATTCTCCATGTCCTGTCATGTACAATACTACATGTAGAGAGCACAGCATTCTCCATGTACTGTCATATACAGTACTACATGTAGAGAGCAAAGCATTCTCCATGTCCTGTCATATACAGTACTACATGTAGAGAGCACAGCATTCTCCATGTGCTGTCATATACAGTACTACATGTAGAGAGCGCAGCATTCTCCATGTGCTGTCATGTACAGTACTACATGTAGAGAGCGCAGCATTCTCCATGTCCCTGTCATGTACAGTACTACATATAGAAAGCTCAGCGTTCTCCATGTACTGTCATATACAGTACTACATGTAGAGAGCGCAGCATTCTCCATGTACTGTCATGTACAGTGCTACATGTAGAGAGCTCAGCATTCTCCATGTACTGTCATGTACAGTACTACATGTAGAGAGCTCAGCATTCTCCATGTGCTGTCATGTACAGTACTACATGTAGAGAGCTCAGCATTCTCCATGTGCTGTCATGTACAGTTCTACATGTAGAGAGCGCAGCATTCTCCATGTCCTGCCATGTACAGTACTACATGTAGAGAG
Organism: Liolophura sinensis; assembly: GCF_032854445.1. Classification (NCBI taxonomy): domain Eukaryota; kingdom Metazoa; phylum Mollusca; class Polyplacophora; order Chitonida; family Chitonidae; genus Liolophura; species Liolophura sinensis. The sequence continues at coordinate 61,172,027 of NC_088300.1, forward strand.
CGCAGCATTCTCCATGTCCTGTCATGTACAGTACTACATGTAGAGAGTGCTGCATTCTCCATAGTGCTGTCATGTACAGTACTACAGGTAGAAAGCGCAGCATTCTCCATGTACTGTCATATACAGTACTACACGTAGAGAGCTCAGCATTCTCCATGTACTGTCATATATAGTACTACATGTAGAGAGCGCAGCGTTCTCCATGTGCTGTCATGTACAGTACTACATGTAGAGAGCTCAGCATTCTCCATGTACTGTCATATACAGTACTACATGTAGAGAGGCGCAGCATTCTCCATGTGCTGTCATGTACAGTACTACATGTAGAGAGCTCAGCATTCTCCATGTACTGTCATATACAGTACTACATGTAGAGAGCTCAGCATTCTCCATGTACTGTCATATATAGTACTACATGTAGAGAGCTCAGCATTCTCCATGTACTGTCATATACAGTACTACATGTAGGAGAGCGCAGCATTCTCCATGTCCTGTCATGTACAGTACTACATGTAGAGAGCTCAGCATTCTCCATGTACTGTCATATACAGTACTACATGTAGAGAGTGCTGCATTATCCATGTACTGTCATATACACTACTACATGTAGAGATCGCAGCATTCTCCATGGTCCTGTCATGTACAGTACTACATGTAGAGAGCGCAGCATTCTCCATGTCCTGTCATATACAGTACTACATGTAGAGAGCGCAGCATTCTCCATGTACTGTCATGTACAGTACTACATGTAGAGAGCTCAGCATTCTCCATGTACTGTCATATACAGTACTACATGTAGAGAGCGCAGCATTCTCCATGTACTATCATGTACAGTACTACATGTAGAGAGTGCTGCATTCTCCATGTCCCTGTCATGTACAGTACTACATGCAGAGAGCGAAGCATTCTCCGTGTCCTGTCATATACAGTACTACATGTAGAGAGTGCAGCATTCTCCATGTACTGTCATGTACAGTACTACATGTAGAGAGCTCAGCATTCTCCATGTACTGTCATATACAGTACTACATGTAGAGAGTGCTGCATTCTCCATGTACTGTCATATACAGTACTACATGTAGAGAGCTCAGCATTCTCCATGTACTGTCATGTACAGTACTACATGTAGAGAGCGCAGCATTCTCCATGTGCTGTCATATACAGTACTACATGTAGAGAGCTCAGCATTCTCCATGTACTGTCATGTACAGTACTACATGTAGAGAGCGCAGCATTCTCCATGTGCTGTCATATACAGTACTACATGTAGAGAGCTCAGCATTCTCCATGTACTGTCATATACAGTACTACATGTAGAGAGTGCTGCATTCTCCATGTACTGTCATATACACTACTAGATGTAGAGAGCGCAGCATTCTCCATGTCCTGTCATGTACAGTACTACATGTAGAGAGCGAAGCATTCTCCGTGTCCTGTCATATACAGTACTACATGTAGAGAGTGCTGCATTCTCCATGTCCTGTCATACACAGTACTACATGTAGAGAGCGCAGCATTCTCCATGTACTGTCATATACAGTACTACATATAGAGAGCTCAGCATTCTCCATGTGCTGTCATATACAGTACTACATGTAGAGAGCGAAGCGTTCTCCGTGTCCTGTCATATACAGTACTACATGTAGAGAGTCCTGCATTCTCCATGTGCTGTCATATACAGTACTACATGTAGAGAGCGAAGCGTTCTCCATGTACTGTCATATACAGTACTACATGTAGAGAGTGCTGCATTCTCCATGTGCTGTCATATACACTACTACATGTAGAGAGTGCAGCATTCTCCATGTACTGTCATATACAGTCCCACATGTAGAGAATGACATATGTATGCCTGAACTCGCTAGCAAGTGAAAGGCTCGTCAGACATTGGCACACAAAGGCCACACATGATAATAAGGCTGTTCATCTCTAGCCTCAAGCTCAGACACAGAAAGGTCTCCCTGATGGTGGTGGATGGCATGGACACTGGTTGCCTGTGATCCCACTGTCATCACACAACGACAGCGCTATGTCTGTAAGCCGCGCTGCGACCGCGCTTTGCTTTACACAGAGCTAGCCTGCCAGCCTGAGATACTGTCTGCACCAGTCCTGGCCATACGTCCATGTAACTATGCTGCCTAACAACCGCCCAAAGCTGTGACGTCAATGTCACCATCCTAAAGCCATACCAATTATCCCTCATTCTGCTGACCCATCTTCCTCCACTCCCTCATCAGAATCCCTATTAGTCAAGAAATCTGCTAAAACAAGAGCAGGGCCAAGACGAAAAACACCCCCCAGAATCTCAACACATCTAGCTGCACAGTATTAACACCTTTATGTGGCTACTGCGACAATGCTCATTATGAAGAAACACACATCTTATTTGCTGGACAAAAGCTAAGCCTAATGAGAAGCCTGAGATCTGCAGAACATGTTTATGAATTTATAAGGATCTGTCCAAGAAACGTATTGAGCATATGAGTGACACTTGACAACAATGTTTTTTTAAATTGCACATGTATCCTGGAAGCATTCATAAATATTAATATGACCAACACACATATATATATATACACCTTAATTTTTCAACGTTTTCAACTGCATCTGCACCCAATATTTTGAACCATTATAAGAGAACTACGTGTATGGGGGGTCCAGAAATAATTTGCAGTTTTGTGAAGCTTGCATATTTTAATGACACAAACAAATCGATTTTTGCGTCACTAGCACAATAATTGTATGCATACAATCCACTGAAAAAAGTGCTTCATTGGTTGAAAAGAGTGAAGATTTACAGTCGCTACCATCTGACACCAAATGAGAGTGCACTTTCACTACAAACTGATACATCAATGCATACCTTGCCAGGGTAACGACCCACATGAGAAACAACCTGCTGAATTGCTTTCCAATGCAGACAGACAAAAAAAACACACACACACAAAAATATGCAATGCACTGACTACCCCTAAATGCCATTAGCACAGTTGCAACAGATAGTGTTTACAAGTTAAACTGAAGGTGCAAACCCAATGACCTTGAAAAAAAAACAGGTCAACGTAAATGAAAAACAATAGGGTTCTTCTACATGTATCTGATTTGGTGCCCACCTGGTACGAGTTTTGGAAACATGCCGAAAGGTTTCAGAGATACAATGTTACCGAAGAAATGTTCAGACAGACAACCTGACAGACACCCACCTGCTATTACAATATTTCATATATATAGACCACTGACATTCCCTTCAGAAGCCCACTTTTTTGTTCTTGCTCTTTTCTCAAAACCTTTATGTAAGTTTTAATTAGAACATTTCAAAATGACAGTGTTATGCAAAGAGTGATAACAGCTGAGCTCCTTTCCCTGAAGCAACATACAACGACATACTTTATATCTACTGGATTCGACTCTGCTGTTGCATAACAAACAGCACACCAATGCAAATATTGTAATTCTGCAACCTTTTCGCTGGTTTGTTTGCAAGGTGTTTATTCAAGCATTATTTTAAGGCATTATTTTGGGTTGGCTGATAAATTATGCTTTTTGTGAAACCCTGAAACTAATCCAACAAATGCAATTTTATCTCAAAATCAGATTAACAATGAGCATAAACTGCACTGAAAGTTGCTCTTTTATGTGTGAAAAGGTTGAAAAATTTGGGTAGGTACACACACACATTTATCTTGCATCAGAGAAAATACTCGGCTTTCATTGGACAACAACGGTCACATGGGGGACAGATATATTCTCAAATCCTGCAGGCGATGTCAAATGTGTCTGTTGAGTAGGCTATCTCCCTTTCTTGGGGTCCAACAATTGTCACATCGCTGAAGCGATTCACCTATACACTGGTCTTCTGCACTGAATTGGGTTGAGGAATTAGCAGGATGAATTGGTTACATTGCGACTGAGTGATAGGATACACAAATATATGGTGTCAATAATCCTCATATTGATTCATAAATACGAGGATTATTGACACCATATATTTGCGTATCCTATCACTGAGTAACCCCATAACTAAGAGTCACAACAGTGTTGTAGGTACATACACATGAAAACTTCACTGAGACGACTTACTGCAGGTAAGCAAGCCGCCCCGCCCGAGCCATTATACTGATACGGCAACGCCAAACGCCAAGTTACAACTTCCTCTTTTGAAGTCTTAGACGTGAATCGACTCAGGATTGATCCTGGATCTACCACTCCCAAAGCGGATGCTCTAACAACTGTGCTATCCGGGCCTGTGAGAAAATTATGGAAGGTAGGAGGATATCCCCCTGGGAAAATGTAAATTTCAGAACCAGAAGTAATATCTCCTGACATTTATTTGCCTCCAGAAATGCTCTTCAGTGGATTAATTTTTAGGTCATTTAGGACGGTGCTTTTGCAGAACCTACAGGAATCTGAAATTTGGTTCAAGTTGACACATGAAGAAGTGCAGTCACCATAAATTTGAAATAAATGCATGTACAATTGTATGTGCTACCAAACTTTACAAGAGTTTTTTGTCTAAATTCATTGCATCACAGATACTGATTAACTTTAACACTTGCCACAAAATCATGTACTTGTAACCATACATGTACCAATAATCTTAAAGTAACCGTACCAATAATGTTAAAGTAAATGTACCAATTATGTTTAAGTAACTGTACCAATAATATTAAAGGAACTGTACCATTAATCTTAAAGCCACCATAAACATCATCATTTGGTGTAAAAATGAAACTAAAACAATAATCTAATTCCTGTTAAAAGCATGTTTACCTGATCAGGAAATCTTGAAAACAAGAAAATTATAAAAACATGTATGATTTGTTTGATTAATTTCATGGCTGTTAATTGGTAGACTTGAAGACATAAGATGTGGATACCACCAATGCAAATAATCCACAATATGCAGGAAATAATTCCTTGACTAATGTATTCATAATACATTGACTTCTGACGATAATCATGCGCTCCTAGGACCCCATCTTGCAATTTTCATCAACAGTTGACAGTGTGATAATTAAAATTCTAGTGAGAAGCATTATTGGCAGTTTACAGTTTATACTCCCCAAAACAGCAAAAACGCATAACACCTGCTGTGTGGAAATGAGATGTCCCACCTGGGACTGACGTGAAAACAGGGCCTCGTTCATAACACAGGTGCATGCACAATGGTATCTGATAATTAAGCCAGGGTCAAACAATGTGCTTTATGTGGCGCACAAGAAACTACACTGCATGAATATGGATTTGCTTGTTCAATCCTCTGATAGCAGGTAATCGATGTAACAGTTTAGCATTTACATGACTTTATCTGAGTCAAGCTCCATAAGGTTATCGCTGTGATGCATTTTTGGTACAATAAATTGAAAATGAAATTACATAATGCTACACAGTACTACCTTTCCTTTTTTCGACTTGTTTGCATGTTTAGCTGGTGTTGTCTTAAGTATATTTTGAGGGCATCTCTCTGCCTACAGTGGAAATAAAACAGTATCTTCTGTGAAGCCCATGGTCCCAGCACATTTAAATCATCTCCATAATCACAACATCCAGGTGGACAAATTGTACTTAACCTTTGCTTTTAAACGACACATGCGAATAGGCTGAATAAACCTGGTACTACTTTTTCTATTCTTTGTGTTTTACTCCACACAACTTAATTTGCTGACCGAATTATGAGCAAAGAAACCAAGACTGAGTAAAAGGAAACAATGTTAGCTTACATTACACTACATGTAAAAAGGGGGATTTGTTTAATCCATTAAATTTTTTCACAAAAATGTGGACAAAAAGGTTAGACATTTTTTTTACATATGTTTACTAACTTAATTTGTTCTTTCAAAAATTGCAAGCTGTGTAGGATATGTGGATAGTGCAGTAATTTACTCCATCCACTGAACACAAGAATGACTGTGTTGGAACCTAAAACTGCATATCATTAGGGTGGAAGGCAGCCAGCATTGGATGTAAACAACAGCGCTTTCATCAGTAGTTCCTAGGGTACACATACCCAGTATTTACCACTCAATGGACAATAAATTTAGTCGGAGATTTTATGAGTGACAAGACGTGATCCATGACTTCAGAACAAATATATGCAGCAGTGTTATTGATGCAGAGACCAAGATATATCGAGTCGTCAACAAGCATCAAGCTGCCCTACACAATATATAAGTAATGGTGGTATGCGAGAGCAGCTGGCTGGATTTTCTTGGCACAGCTCCCTCACAGCTCCTTCATGTTGCTTTATTATTTACATGCAACAATGAACTATTTCACCTACAAAAAGTACATGAAGACAAATATGAAAAATACTTTCTTGTCCGGATATCCGGTAAAACATGCAAGTGTCAGAGTTAAACCAGAATGTACCAATTGACTTGGTTTGCTTTCTATCTTCATGCATTAAAAAATCCCTGAGTGTACATGTAACAACATCCAGTCAAAACTCTTGTCAAATTTTGTCAGATTTTATGCTATGTAGTTCTACTGATCAGTAAAAACATCAGTCAAAAATGAAAGAGAACCCTTTCATCTTGACTCAATATTCTGACAAATAATGCTGAAATACTTCTGTTAATAATACTTATGAACGTTACACATGTACATGTATGCGCAGCTGTCTGTACACTAGTATTCAGGTTTTTTTTGCACATGTCAAAATTCACTGATCTACAAATTAGTGTCCTGCAGCCGGTTTCACAAAGTGCAAGTAACGTTGCGTGCACTTAACGTCCATGGCAACCGGTACTACAGGTATTATGTCGCCCTGGTAGTGACGTGGACGTAGTGTTATGTTCGCTTTGTGAAACGAGCCTGAGATTGCAGCTTTACGCCATTAGTTAATGTTTGACCACAGCAATCCACATGTAAACCACAACCAGGATATATCATGTACACATCACCACTGACGAGTGGGTGGATGGCCAGACAATGTCTGATAGGTATACCTCCATAATTTCTTTGTAGCCGATGTTATCAGGGAGACAAATTTGCCTGATTTATTGTGCACTTTACCAAATATTAATCATAGGAATGTGGTAAATATATCCTTCCTCCCTTAGCAAAAGTGTCTATACAGTACAGCAGAAAGCTGACATATACTTAGTGCTGTAGCGCTGTGATGTTGTGATTACGTATATTATCAGAGCCCAGTCTAGTTCCATATGTATTTATTTATTTATTTAGATGATTGGTGTTTTACGCTGTACTCAAGAATATTTTACTTATACGACGGCAGCCAGCATTCTGGTAGGTGGAAAAGGGGCACAGCCTGGGGGAAACCCACAACCATCTGCAGGTTGCTGGCAGACCTCCATAAGTATAAACCAAGTGTATGTATTTGAGACTGCTGATATAAGGGCATATGCCGTTATACTCACTCCAACACGTTTTACTCGCACAGACACAGCATTAAAAACACTGTCTAAATAACATGAACAGTCAACACAAAATTCTACTTCATGGCCCCAAAAGTCCAAACCAAATTTTTTTGACATTCACAATTTACATATGCTTAGTACATTGTTATGTTATATTACATACCATAATTTTAAATTTATGATCAACCATAATTCTCAAAATATCATCAAATGCAGCTCATTTCCCTAAAACTTCCCATAGTTGCTTTCACCTCATTGTCTGCTCGCTACTGCTTCGTGCGAGTGAAGTGCCTGGATGTGGTCAGTCTCGAATGTGACAAACGTGAACATTTAGAACCTTAAGTTCTACACATGTTAATCATTTACACCTGAACAGTACCACAGCAACTTAGTTATCCATGCATTCAATGACTAACAGCTTAGGCAAACACTGTGGGGCACAGTGTCCATAAATCAGTGAGTGCACGCTGATTACAGGCTAAGCTCCCAGATGACGAGCACAGATAGGCTGGTTTCTACATGTAAAATATGGGTATGGATGTAAAAAGAGGAGGGTGGGACAGGGAGGTGGGGTGGTTGTGGGGATTGGGGGTTGGGGTGGTAGTGGTGTGTGGGGTGCTGGTGGTGGTGGGTGGGGAGGGGGTAGTTATAGCTGTCAGGAGGATTTCCATGTTTGTACAGGCAGGCATTATGGCCCTGTATATTTACAGACAATATGACAAACTGATACCTCACTTATCATGCCTACATGGTTGGCCTTCATAATGTACTAATGAAGTTCCACTTTATCATGAAATCTACAGTATAATCAACGACAGCAAGTGATGAATTCAATGCAAAAGAGGATGTTTTGTAATCGGTTTAATTTAACTGATAACACAATGATTGAGTCTTGAATTAACTGGGACACTTGAGATACAGTTGTTTACAGCACGTTAGGGACGGACTCATAACTATCTTTAATCAGTCCTTTTTAATGACAGCGAATGATGGCAGCTTTCTACAGTTCATATATGAGACAGATACACAATTAACAGTGCTGACAGCGGGTCTTAATCAACACAGATAAAGTAATCCCTGAAATTAACTTGGTGAGCCTTACTATGACTAATGATTTTCTCAGCTCAGAGCATCCATGTGCAAATTATGATCTTCCTGGAGCACGACAGCCCTTGTGTCATTAAAGCCATTCTACATTTAAAAGTTTCATCTAACACCTTCAACAATTTATTTAGATTGCACTATTAGGTGTATGTATTTGTTATTTACTTAATATACAATGTTTAATGCTGTGACAAGCAATTTTAAAAGTTGAAAAATATATAATTGACATCCTACATTTTAACAAGGGTCATTCACTTAAGGAGGGGGCTGTGTGTAAGATGACATGAACATTTCGAGGTACCTGTGGCACAGGTACAAGTTTGATCTCAGATAGGCTGACATCATGTTAATGAGTAGAGCAAACTGGAGTGCCTGGTGCAGAGGACTATCCATCTATGAGTCACATCAGACATGGCAAATACAGCTGTACAGGTGTCTCAGCAATCAACAGAAGTTTACTTGCAGCCATCCAGAGTCTTTGTCTTTGTTAGGGTTGACTCAACCCTATCAGACAAAAATGGAGCCGGTTAGGCAGATAAGAATTTTTTTTGCTTTATTCTAGCTAACAGAGAAGACTTTAAGGAAAATCATATTGTGAAAAAAAAAACAAAACAAAAAAAAAAAACATACACACAACTTTGCCATTTTCTTCAGAGGCTCAGCTTGATCAAAATTTTAATCCTGGTCTGAAATTTAACTAAAATGTTGGAATTAAGTCCGAACCAGTTTAAAATTGGGCTAAAACCGTTTCAAACATTAACACTCACACTCACTTAACCTTTTGTTTGGGTTGAGACAGAAAGAGAAGGAAAAGTACAGTGGATCTTTTTGCTTTACGCTTGTTGACTGAATCCTCATCACTTTGAAAACCTACAATTACATGTAGAATAACATGTTTGAAAGCCTGAATTGTTTTAACAGATGTTACATGAATTGTCATTTTACAGGGTATGCATGCCTCCTAAGCAAGTCTTGGATGAACATGGAAATAGCATTTTTTTAATTGCCTTCCAATTTTACTTTGTAGTTTTTTGCGTCACAGCTTTCATAGTAATTTAACACTATTGTCATTTCTGCCCAATGGCTAGTACTGTTTCATTTACTACTGTATATTTCGCTGATAAAGCCACTAAATTGTCATGTACACTCACCCTAAGTAACATCCTGTACCAAAGCTTTGTATATTTTGCACTGCAAATATCACATTTTCACAAAACATTCACATATAATCTGCTCATCTGAAAAGGAAGAAGAACCTAAAACATTCCATGCTACAGATATCATTTCTTGAAAAACTACGCATTGTTGTAATGTGATTGAATATCAAATGTGATGACAACACAGCATTCTGAGTAATTGTAGTCCAGTGACGTCTAATATTTTGGGTTAGCGCGCTAGCGCAGCATAATGACCCAGGAGCCTCTCACCAATGCGGTCGCTGTGAGTTCAAGTCCAGCTCATGCTGGCTTCCTCTCCAGCCGTAAGTGGGAAGGTCTGCCAGCAACCTGCGGATGGTCGTGGGTTTCCCCCGGGCTCTGCCTGGTTTCCACCCACCATAATGCTGGCCGCCGTCGTATAAGTGAAATATTCTTGAGTACGGCGTAAAACACCAATCAAAAAAAAAAAAAAAAAAAAAAAAATCTAATATTTTGCAATTAATTTCACTGCATTTTTTTTTTTTACCTAATTCTGCTTAAGCCATATTTCTAGGGGGCGTGCACATTTCTACTTTCCAAGCATATAGTTGGAACAGAACTCTGACTGAGGTAAACTGACAAGAGGCCGGACTTTACTGGTTACGCGTGACAATTTGTCAACCATCACACTGTTGTTGCTGCTCTGGTTTAAATTTCTGTGGTGTAGTATTCTGTTTGATTTCTACCACAGCGACTGACACAACCGATATTCCATACACATTACAGTATTTATTTATTTATTTATTTGATTGGTGTTTTACGCTGTACTCAAGAATACACATTATGGTAACATGTACTTGGTTCAATATGTACATAGATGTATGTATGTGGTAATAAGTGGTCTTTGTGAAAAAGGATCCTGAACTGTAGAATATAAACTTATCTGACTTCATCAATAAATCAGGTAATACAACAGTTCAACTAAACTCTTGAACAAATTTGTATTTACCCTATCATCTGGTCTGCTCTTTTTCGCCAATGTACAGGTATCTGTAGCACAAATGTTTAGTTTCATATTTCTCACCTGTTTAGACCATCTAATGAACAACACCTTCACATCTTTACTTTTCCAAAAAGCTGGACAGGAAACATAGCATTCTGCTTTCAGCGCTACTTATATCTGTCCCAAAAATTCAAAGAATTTGAGTATGTAGTAGATACAGGGAAAGTGGCAATCACTAAAATAGCAAGCACAGAAAGGCGCTGCACACCATCACTCCTGTGTCTATGCATCCATCAAAACTAAACCTGCATGTGCAAAACAAGGGGTACAGTGTATATTTTCATGCAAATGATCACTCTCCTCAAAGTGGAATTAACCAGTGTTCTTCTTGCAGTGTATGAGAAATACACCATCAGTTTGCCAGGGACTATACAGCTTCAAGGGTCAAAATGTTTAGGTCATTTAGTTGTTCAAACAATTCAAAATAATGACTTCAAAGTGAGCCCAGTTCATCAGAAACATGATTTTGTATCATGTAAATATGTATTTTATCCACTTTAATGTTGTTTTACAAGGACATAAATGAAATATAATATCACTTGTTTAAATTAGACTGAATGACCTAAATTTTTGTCAAAGTCATCACTTCAAAGAGCGCTAAATTGTTAGAAATATTTACCTTTCAATTTAGGCCAGATTTACATACATGCAAAGTAGCAGAGCTTCCCCAATGGAGTCGCAGCTCTGACACATCATATATTTACCTATCTACTTAGATGAATGCACATGTTGGGAAATAGGCAATCTGGTTACCATGGCAACCGCAGAAATAGACATGTGTGAGGCATGGCAAATCGTCACCTCTGTATCTATGAACATGTATCCATCAAAAATTAAAACTGCCCATGCAAAGCAACTGAACATGAAGGAATTCAAATATGTTCTTCTATACACAACATTGGACATGTTTGAACACACAAATATTGTGGGTAGTTTGGATGAATTCGTCTTGTTTTCAAGCTTCATATCAAAGAAGTCTGCATGGAGTTATCACTTCAGAATATGTTATATACATACCCAATAAATTGTTAATGGAATAATAAAACCTATAGGCAAAAATTCTGTCAAATTACTGATATCAGATGACATAATATTTTAACAGCAAAGTATTGGAATTATTTTCAATAATATACAAGCCAAACAGCTAAATCTTATTGTGAACATTTCATGAGGATGTATGTTTCTGTTTGCAGAAAACCATCTCCATCCCCACTGTTTGGCCCAGAAAACTATTGTTTGCATGGCATGACTTTGCCTTCTAGATAATCAATGACCAGGGACAAAATTAGATCTCTGGTCTCCTGGTGTTTGCCCAGGCAACAGGTAGTTAGCTGACTGAAGTGGCGCTAATGACGCTGCTAACATTTGGATTGCATTAGTGAAAATACTGTGGCACACAACACACATGCCCAAAGTAAAGGTAGTTAAAGCAAAGAGCATGGCTGAGCAAATATCCCGAAACAAGTCATAATAACCCGCTTTTGCGTGTAATGGGAACATCACAATTATCTGTTCCATTTCCATGACCACGTACCACCAAAAATAACTCCTTCCTAGCCATGGTGCCACAAATGGTTAGGCTGTAAGGTCAGCACAAGTAACCTACTAACCACAACTCAGCATTCTGGGCATACATGTGTATGTATATGTATGTATGTATAATATGATGGTCAGACTCAGATATTAGTAATCTGTAACACGATGAACTGTATTATTATACACAAGAGTGTACCATAGGGGCCTATAGCATAAAGGCACATGTTTGCCTGTTACCATTACATGTACGTCTGTCACAAGAAGCAGTGAAGCTTTGCATCCAAGCTGAAGACTAATCTGGATTACAGGTGGTTTATGTAGAAGAGAAATGAGATGCGTACATGGTGGCTGTTTAGCCGCGTCATAACCCTGGCATATTTAGTGAATCGTCATATACATCCCGCTTTCAACAAATAATCCCGGTGCCAGGCATGTTGATTGTGCCTGTGGTCTCAAGAAATGGACAGTTGTCAATCATTAACATAATTCATGATCCTGCTGGACGTTTTTCTAATATCACGTTTTTGATGGTGAATCGCTGTCCCTCTTTCTTTGTTTCCCCCCATTGAATTCAGATCAGAGAGCCAAGCCCAGGCTACTTACCGATGCGTTGAAGCTTTGAAGGGCCTTGCAGACGGCATCTTCCTCTCCTCCCTGAACTGCCGTCACGAAATTGTCGTCCATCTTTTTTATCCTGCTCAAAACCCCGGTTCGTGGCGAAAACAAACGTTAAGACATGGGCAAATTAAGAAATGTGATGTTAACGGCAAAATGTCAAGTGAAAATATAGCGCCATAAATAGACCATGTACAAGGTCGCCTTGGAAAAATCGATTCGTGGCCAGTACGTAGGCCTAACTGCAATATCGCCGACCTCAGCCCCCTAAGCTTGCCGTCTGTAATTTATTCAGGCAGCACCGGTTGCTGGTTAAAGGGGAATAACTCTCATCGGCTTCTTTGGCCGCCCTGATTGAATAATGAATACTTACGGGATATATGCTTTGGGTGTGATGTTATGCACATATTATAATTTATACTAAAATTTACTCTGTAAAAATGCAGGACAAGTTAGTTGGGTGATTTGTATTAGATGATTTTTGTTTGATTTGAATGTGAAAATATGAAAAGTAGATGATGCTTCAGTGCGGCAGCATTAAATAATATGACCATTCTGTGATTGTTATGCTATAAGAAGGCACAGCATTAAGATGGTCAAAATATTATTGAAAATATTATCTTAACTGTTACACTTTTAGTGTTGAAAAAACTTTTGCCTAAAGCGCCACATCGTACAAAAAAAAAATTGGATTTCTTTCATCGTCGTCTTTCGTCGTTGCGCTGTCGCTTGAACGTTTTCAAACTGAATAACAAGATCAACAACGAAAGTACACCAAAAGAAGTTTCCATTGTCGCTTTTTTTTCTCGTCCTCTATCATTTCTCTTTAAGCACGCGCTCAAAGTGACGGCTAAACACGACCTTTCCTTCTTAACCAATGGAAATCGCTGTTACAACCACGAAGACATGATGTTCGACGGCTGAAGTAAACACCATGTCTCGAGCCAACTTAGGTAAAATTTTAGAAGCTGTTAGTGAATATCGTTTGTATGAACCTGAAATTGTTTGTTATAATGATTATCACTTAAATATCGAGGGAGAATTTATGTTTTAAACGTTTTGTGATGCATGTTAGCGATGTTTTGCACTCGACATGACGAAAACTGAGATCCGGATAATGCTCTCAGCTGTGACGATTTTAAGAATTTCACAATCAACATCGGAGAAGCTCTGAACATGGAGGTAGAAAGGAAAGAGGAACAACTCGGGAATCTTTGAAATTAATAGTGTTGTATGTACATTACTGGCACAGTAGGACTCAAACTTTATTTTAACTTGGGATTAATGCTTTCTTGCATGTGGTAGATCCTTGTGCATTTGCTCTTGAGATAAGCTGCAAGAGAAACACACTAGGCAGCAATTTGTTCACCAAATCAGATGATCCACTACTATTCAATGGCCATAGGTGGGATGTGTTACATTTGACCACTTAACCCCATAAAGCATGTGACAGTTTCAAAACACGAATGAAAAGAAAACATCTAAGTGCGTATCTACCTCAATGGCTGAAAGACCATTGCCTGACTTCAGTTTGACACATATTGTATTCATTTACCCGTTAAATAAAACCATTTTATCATCGGTTGCGAAGACCCGAGTTTTCAGATCAGTTTAAAACTGAAACCATAGAAAAAAATCACATCCAGAACAGCCTGTACATGAAAAAGATGAAAGTGACTGTCACTCAGAACTCTACTGTTCGTTTCCAGATATTGGTACAAGTTTTAGCATATCTTATTAATATGAGCCTAAAGCATTCAGAAGCGTTAGCTGTATTTGAAATTATAGTTACTCTTGTGGATTTTAAATAACGCTAGATTTATAATAATGTCTGATATTTCCATTAACCAGAAGTGAAAAAGCTGAACTTAGTGCTCAGCGATTCTGCCGTGCTGAATGACGGCTCGAAGCTGTGATTAGGCAGAGAATAATGAAGACAACAGATGTCAGACTACTTTGATATAGTTCTCAAAGCAGCTATTGAAAACAGAAGAAATTGGCAACTTAGCAGAAGGAACTGGCAACTCCTTGAGGAATTTCATAATTACAGGCAGATAAAATTAAAGACAAATTCATGTGAGCTGAATAGCAAGGGTACGAATGTAAATGACAACTTCTGATTTATTACATTTATACCGTTTTGATATACATTCTAACATTGTTGTCAAGCAAGTGAATGTGTAACAGAAAGCTAAGCTGGACGTTCCTACCGTAAAGCCAAGCTGCGGTCATATAGACTTCCATGCGGACAATTTCATTTTAAAAAAACGGCTCGAACTCTACCTTTTTTTTTTGCTATTAACCAATTCCCTGAAATGCCAGAAATGTAATATATCAAAGCCAGCATTGGTAAACCATCCTTCAACAGTAATCCAGTTGTTTAGAATCGGACAACTGAAATCAACATCTGCCATGTTTGGAATTTTTTTTTTCCTGACTTCGGGCAAGGTGATGGGCAGTGAAAATTTTATCCTACCCAACATTCTCCTTAAAAATTGAATGCCTGTAAAGAGAATGGGATAAAATCTTTGCGGCCAATCACCCTGCCCGAAGATAAAAAAATTTCTTTTAACAACTAGATTGCCAGCCTTGTTTTATGTCAAGATTTGTTTGTGTTCAAGGCTTTGTTTACATTTTCTCAGGGGAAGCCGTGGTGTGAGTTTGAACTGTCCAAAAGCTCAGGATGGGACGTCGCCGAGATAAGCTACAAGGTAGCAGACGACGACAGGTGCTACAGTTGGAAGATGATGGCCGAGATAGCTTTCTGAGTGAGTTTTAATTGGTACTTTATATTTATTTATTTTATTATTATTTAGGCCACACCAATTTGAATGGTTGTTACATAAATCCTTTTTTCTGCGCTGTGTGCTGTTTGGCGTAAAAAAGGTTGAGCAAACTTTTTACAAATGAAGGTGATAACAGTGTAGACTTGAACCAAACTTTAAATTCACATTTTACTGAAATAATCTCCAGATGTAGGAGTAAGCTTCCCTGCACAAAGTTAAATGTGTTAAGGTGACATATTGCATGAGCAGAATAGTATATGTACTCAGAGTTAACAGAAATCAGTTTTGAGGTAAAGCTTTAATGATCATGTTTGATCTGGTGTTTGCAGCTCAGTATGGATACAATTCTCGATATGGAGAAGAGGAAGAAGATGACGTAAATGAAGGTCAGTGACAGCATTTTGTTGGGGATGCAAATTTTCATTTTTCATTTCATTTCCATATCCATGGGTACATATCTCTTTACATGAGGTAAATCACATATTCAAGATGATTATTTAACTCGTCCTTTAAAAGTTGTGGCACAAAAGGAAATCAGTCTCTTTACCTTTTTTTGAAGATTTTCTCATAATGGAAATTGTTGAACTAATATGAAAGACTGTGTGTTTGTCTTCAATATCAGCTTAATTGTGGTCATTGTTTGTGTTTTTCTCACAGCTCCCATGTTCAGGCAACTTGGCTACCTGTATGAGGAGAACATGGATATGGACAGTGATGAGAGAAACCCTGATACAGAAGACGACGGCAGATCTGGCATTGGTAAGAGAGTGGTCTTTTTGTTTCAAAGAATAAAGAAATAGGAATATGAATTAAAAACAAGCTGGATTTATCAAAACAGTGCGGTGTTCTGCTAATTATTCTTGAATAATCTGCTGTGGGGCAGAGGTGGTTAGTATGCCAGCACGACACTATGACCCAGGAGCCTCTCACCAAATTTGGTCGTTGGCTTCCTCTCTGGCCGAAGGTTTGTCATCAATCTGTGGATGGCCATAGTTTTGCATTGAGCCCTGCCCTGTTTCCTACCACCATGCTGGCCGCAGTCGTATAAGTGAAATATTCTAGACTATGAAATAAATAATTTGGTGATGCAATTTTCAGTACATGACACTGTACTTCCTTGGGTCCTGTGCAATACACCTGACAAGTACATCTCCATCAGACCAGTGGTTGTGTCCTTTCTGTATAATTAGCTGATCGTACTTAATTTTAATTTCACTTAAAACTCATTATTGACTGATTTTTAAGATGGACATAAATAATTTGTCCACGTACAACAGTTTTGATCATGACGAATTAACCTCATGATTTAATTATGAAAACCCACAATTATGCTGTTGAAGCAATTTCACAGAAACTTTGATGGTTTTATTTCTCTTTTCTGATCAGATTTTAAATCGAATGGAGGCAGTCACTCAGAAGGACCTCAAGAAGGGAAGAAAATAGACTCTGAATTGGCTAACTTTATGGCTGTGAGTTTAATTATCTGTTCAAAGCAAAGCCTATGAATCCGCTCAAAAAGGAGTTCATTTATTTGTTTATTGCCTGTTAGGGTGATGCCCTCAGAACTAATGATCCAAATTTAATAAAATTTAGTTTTACTTATCAATGGATCAACATTGTATTAGTTAACTACTTTGTCCGTGCGATAACCTCAGAATGTAATCAGATTTGTATTTTTGTGCGAAGCTTGAATACATTTAATTTCAGAAGTAATCAGCTTAATGGAATAAAGGAGTGTGTTTGTTGTCCAGTGACCTGATAATGATTTTTGTGGGATTGTAGTGGAGGGGGGTGGCCCAGCCGAGTCACCTGGTTTGGTCCGGTCTTACATGGGAAGGTCTGTCAGCAACCTGTGAATGGTCGTGGTAGTACTCCGGGCTCTGTTCGTTTTCCTGCCAATATAATACTGACCACTGTCATTTAAGTGAAACATTCTTGAATACGGTGTTGAACACCAATCAAATAAATATATAAATAAAACACCTGTCAAGCGAATAAATAAATCCAACATCTTGGCTGGTACGTTTTTTGTCTCCAGGAAATAGAGGCGATATCAAGCGTCGCCCCACCCCCTTCTGATGACCAAGAGGAGGATGGACAAGAAGGGATGGAGAAAGTGGCTCCTGAAAAGGAGAGTACCCCAGAACTACCAACAAAAGTGGAGGGAAAAGCAGCAGACAGCAATGTAGTGTACCTGGAAGGTAGCCAAGACTTTAAACCATTAAATCATTATTAACTATACCAAGAAACTTATTCATTTATTTGTTAAGGATTTAGCCCAACCCAGATGCATGTATTTGTTGTTGGAATACCTCTTTGATGAGGACATACAACATGTACACAAAGTTTTGATAGTCATAAACAGAAGAAACTAGTGAGTGTATCATACAAGCAGATGTTGTCTATAAATGCCAATTTATACATATTGTTCAACCATTTTGCCAAGAAAAGTATAACAAACTATGATTTAATAGATGATAATGACTTAAACTTTAATTTTTATTGTTTTTAGTATATTAGAATAATGGTTGTAAGATTTCCTTAAGTTGGGGGCTTTGGTGGTCGAAGGGGTTAGCATGGCACAGTGATCCAGGAGCCTTCTACCAGTTTGGTTGCTATGAGTTCCAGCTCATGCTGGCTTCGTATCTGGCTGTACATGTGAAGATATGTCATCAACCTGTGGATGATCCTGGGTTTCCCCTGGACTCTGCCTGGTTTCCTCCCACCATAATGATGGCTGCCGTTGTATATGTGAAATGTTCTTGAGTATGGCGTAAAACACCAATCAAATAAAAAAATAAATTAGGTATAGTACCTGACACCTGTTTAAAGCGTAACTCTCTTGCTGCCTTTGTAGAGCCAGTGACATGTTGGCAGCAGTGCCTGGATGAAAACACAGAGTGCTACTATTACTGGCATATAGATACGAATGAGGTTACCTGGGACATACCCCCAGAATACACTCAGTACCTGCTCCAATTTAAGGCCTTTGAGGAGAAAGTGTTGGCCTTAGAACAAGCTGGCAAAACAGTGAAAATCACAGGGGGATCACAGGCGGCAGGGTAGGTCATTTATAGTTCAACTTTACACAAAAGGTCCTAGCCATGGTTCATTCTGAAACAGAGATGTCACCCCTGAACTGGCTGGAGTGCCAGATAGCGACTCTCTGGAAAGTTCCTGCCGTCTTGAAAAAGGAAAGAGCAAGGGAGATAGTTCTTTGGTTGTCAACAGAGATATCGCTTGGTAGGAGCTGTGATATATACAATTACTTCAGTATATTTTGTAGTACCAATGCCTAGTGTTGTTTATATCTAGCTATATTATAAATCTATACATGTCACATATTTCGGGAAAACTAAAGCAGAAAGCTTGACCTCAAATTTCTTGAAGTTCGCCAACACCAGCCGAGCTGTCTAGTCCACATCAGTTCAGAGATAAGTGCTTATGAACTAGTCCCTCTCTGGCTGTCTTCACTGCTGCCTTATGTCCTACCCTTTGTAATGAATCAGGTTAAGGAGGAGTGGTTTTTCCAGACTGTAAACCTGACCACCATCATATAAAGTGAATTATTTGTGAGATGGATTCACGGTTGTGAAAGTTGTGTGAAAGTTGTGTGAAAGTTGTGTGAAAGTTGTGTGAAAGTGAAGCTAAATGATTCTGGTGGAATTCTTATGTTGTACGCAGCTCATACAATGGAGAAACTGATTCTACCTTTATCACTTGAAACAAGTGAAGCTTTATCGGATACTCACTGTACTTATTTTATTGGCTGTGTAGGCTGGCAGGCACTGAGAAAGCAGGAGACTCAGGTGAGAGAGAAACTCAAGTGTATGGACCATTTTTACCTAAGAAGCCATCTGAAGATAGCAGCAAAGCAGGTCACGGAGAGGATAACAAGGGGAGCAACTCTGCTGTGAGTGTTGTCCAGGGCAGTGGCAAGCTGCTGTCAGCTGATTATTATGACTCTGACGATGCCAGTGAAGATGATGCAGATAAAAGTGAGAAGCAGCCCACAGTAACTGCTGAACCTGCTGAAGCTGAAGACGATGATCTGGATTTTGATATTGACGATATTGACAGAGAGTTAGAATTAGCGCTGGAGCGAAAACAGGTACGAAGGTGCATGAAGAAAATTGATAATTTAGTGTTAAAATATGAACATATTTCTGCTTCATGTTAATATGCACATGCGCCAACAGTCTGAAGACCGATTCCAGATCTTTTCTCAGAATATAGAAAATTAAAAATGATCCATTTCTGTTTCATGCTGCCAGTTATTTTCAGTCTGTTAGGTAGAACTTTAGACGACTTCAACAAAGAATGATGATAGTTGAGAAAAAAATCTTATATTATATTTATGTTTTAGCTTTAATTACATTTTGAGCTGAGCCACTGTCTGATATGACTTCATTAAATTATGAATGGAAAAATGTTCAGTACATTGTGAAAGCAGTCAGGGAGAAGAGTTTAACTGTGCTAGAGGCTGTGAGAACAAATATTAAATTTACAGATTTTTATCTGACTGCCATTATGCCATTATATAGTGAACAACTTAAAAGTGATGTTTCAGATATGTTTTTTGATTTGGCAAATGGCTTTGTGTCATGTTAAACTGCATTCCCAATTAAAATTGAGTAACTTGAGTCAAATTTATGGATGGTTTGCCAATGTAATAATGCTGTTATAATTCTTCAAGATTTTCATATGTTAGAAGGTGTTGATTCAATCATATTCTAAGGCATTATTCTGTGTAGACTGATAAAATTTTACTTTTTGTGAAGTTCTGAAATTAGCCAACCCATCCAATGTGGTCTGCGAAATCAA
Source organism: Liolophura sinensis (assembly GCF_032854445.1). Taxonomy (NCBI): domain Eukaryota; kingdom Metazoa; phylum Mollusca; class Polyplacophora; order Chitonida; family Chitonidae; genus Liolophura; species Liolophura sinensis. The sequence continues at coordinate 61,192,470 of NC_088300.1, forward strand.
ATTTAAAATGCGCATAAATTTCACTGGAAGTTGCTGTTTCATATGCGAAAAGGTTTGAGGAATTAGGGTAATAGTAATCATGGTCTGGAGTTGTTCCACACAGAAGCTATAGTCAAGTTTGTTTAGTTTAGTTATGATGCATCTAATCCTCCATAGTTACCAGTAGTCAGAGTGTTCGATATGTTGAGCTCTTTGAGTTGATGACTTCAACACAAATTGAGGTCGTCCAAAATGATAAAAAGGTGTGAAATGTATTAGATTACATTTAGACACATCGAAACACAATGGTTAAAGTGGTTAAATTTGTATAACAAACCAGCCATTTATGGTTTTAGTATTATGAATATTTGCATGATTCAAAGTCATCTTTGTGATGACCTGACCTGAAGATGTGGTCGCTGTAGGTGGAAAGGTCTTCCAGCAACCTGTGGATGGTCGTGGGTTTCCGCCGGGCTCTGCCCGGTCTCCACCCACCATAATGCTGGCCACCGTCGTATAAGTGAAATATTCTTGAGTATGGCGTAAAACACCAATCAAATAATTAAATAAATAATGAAGATGTGGCCATCATTTTTATTTTGGGCTCTTAAATACAAGTCAATGCTTTGACCCCTGGTTACATCTTCCACTCATTCATAACATTCCAACATGCTGTAGGGTATTAAATACAACCAATTGCCACACTTCCTGTACTTCTTCATTATAATCTGCAGGCTGAGATAAAGGAAATTTCCAAGACTTCTGTGATTGAGAAGGTTGAAGAAACTACCAAAACAACCAGTTCCAATGCTGATGACTTGACAGCAGTTTGCACTGTGCCCACTGAAGATGGTTCTTCTGAGAGCAAACCTGATGACTTCATTACTGCGCCTGGTAAAATAATACCAGAGACAGTTACCCCTGTGGTTGTTCAGGACAGTGCTGATGGTGTTGATAAGTCGAGTGAAGATCTGAAAGATGCTATTAAACTTTCCACAAATTCCCCAAAGCTGTTAACAGAGTTTAAGGCTGATAATGAGGAGAAGGATCGAAATTTTAAAAAATTGATTGAAGTGAAAGATGATCGAGTGTCATTAGAACGCCGAGAAAGGAAGGTTGAAGAGAGACACGAGAAAAAGAGCAGCCGAGAAGAGAAAAGGAGTTCCAAAGAGGATAAGAGAAGCGATCGAAAAAGTGAACGTAAAGAGGATCGAAAGTCTGAGCATAAAGAGAAAAAGAAGAAGGACGATCGAAAAGAGGACAAGAAAAGTCATCGACACAAAAGCTCTAGTCGAGAGAAGAGTAAACATGGCTCTGATCATAAGAGGACGCTGTCGGATCAAGAAAGTGGAGACTCTGACGAATACAGGTCGCACAGGAAGCGTAGCAAACATAAGCATAAGGACAAGAGCAAAGACCGTGCTCTGACCAGTGTCATCACAGGTGTGTCTTATATAACACGGTGAACTCCTCCATAGTTTCCATATAGTTTCATACAATTTGTATTGTCGTACATTTTTACATGATATAAAAATGTTCCTGGTGTAAGGTTGAAAGAGACAACTGCCGAGCTAAATAAGGTTAATTTTCTAACAGTTGTGTCAGAAGCATCAGTACAGCATTATTTCTGGCTATACTTCAGTACTTCGGTGCATGATCGGTGCTTTTTTTTTTTTTTTCATATACATGTAGTAACACTTCTATAAAATGCCTGTTCACATTTCTTTAATGCTCTTTAATGAAAAATATATATGTCATCAGACTTTTTTTTATAAATAGGTTAAAGAAGAAAGGTAGCTGCTGTTACACTTCTAAACTTACTTTGTGGTTGAGTGGTTGGTGTGCTAGCAAAGCAGAATGATGTGGAGCCTCTCACCAATATGGTTGCTGTGAGTTCAAGTCCCAGCTTTTTCCTGACGTCTGCCTGGTTTCCTCCCACCGTTTCCTGGTTTCCTGGCCACTCTCCCATAAGTGAAATATTCTTGAGTACACCAACAAGTAAAATAAATTTTTGAACAGTAGATTCTGAGATGTAACACCTTTTGTGTTTTGTGTTCAAGTAGTTATTTTGGAACTAGCTTTTCTTATATATTGAAAGCTGCTGTTGTCTTACATGTGTGCCTGTATTATTGTTTTTCAGTTGAACCCAGGCCAGCAACACCTACCGATGTGTTACCCCCAAAACCTGACACTACTGCTTCATCAGTGAAAGATGAAGATAAAACTATAAAGGTAGTACATCAAGGCCATATCTAGGAAACATTGAAGGTTCTGATCTCCAGATTTTGAAGGTGACGTTGTGACCGTGCTTGAGAGCTTTTAAGTCTGTGAATAATAGAAATTTGTTTCAAAATTTTACTCTTTGATGGTAAATTATCATATTTTTGTTCAGTTCATTTGTTAGTTTTTATACAGTGTGATTAGTGTGGGTGCCAAAGAGTATGGGGGCCCAAATGTTTTCAGGAACTAAAAAGGCTATACTCTAGGCTATGGCAGAGTCGTTAGCATGTCAGCATGATGCAATTACTCAGGAACCTCAACAATGCGGTAGCTGTGGGTTCAAGTCCAGCTCATACGGGCTTCCTCTCCATTCATATATTTGAAGGTATCCCAGCAACCTGCAGATGGTTATGGAATTTCCTTGGGCTCTGCCTGGTTTCCTCCCACCATAATACTTGCTGCTGTTGTATAAGTGAAATATTGTTGATTACGGCGTAAAATACTAGTCAGAATAATAAATAAGATGGCTCTAGATATGGTTCTGCATAGGTACATATTTATGATGTACCTGATGTTTGCTGATGTGTTTATGACTTGCAGGTACTTGTATAAAGGTGCAAACACGGACCAAGACATGAAAGCTACAGTGGAACTTAAGATCCAACTGTTACCATCCCAACATCTCAAATTTCGTCCATCACTTGTATTTTGAGAGTTTATTTCATCTCACAAATTATTGTGTCAGGCTTTTGTGAAATCTAGGATGATATCCAGCTGGAAAAATAAAAGATTTATCAAGTAGTTGTTAATGAGATTATCTGAATCTAAATTTGAACTTTTTTGATGAATTTTTATGTGAAATGCCCTCTTTTACTGGAGAGAATACCACAGATAGCCAATTGTAAATGACATGAAAACTTAACCCTAGAAGCTATACTTTGTATATACTGAGAGATCTCTGTCTAGCTGCTCGTGTGTGTTCTAGGAGACAATAGTGGAGATTTCAGAGACAGTGTTTGGAAAGCTACAGTTCCTGGAGATTGTGAAGGAGGGATTATCAGGTCTTCAGATGCTCCTTATATCGTTAGAGGTGAGTTTGGTATCTCCCCTGATCTGCACCAGATTCGTAGAAGTGAGAAAATGTATATGTGTACTATGTATGGAGCGGAATACATGTATTCTGAAGTGAAATTCATGCACAAGCTTTGGAGAGCTCTCTGGAATGGAATGTGAAAAAGCACAGTGTATGTATTCATCGTGATTCTGAAGTACTGAATAAAATGGCCAACTTTGTCTTCATTTTGATGGTCTCATTAGGAGTTTCTAGTTTAGGGATTTAAAATTATGAAAACAAATGGATTTCCTTTTCTTTTTTTAATATTTGAAAAATCAATTGATGGTAACTGTTACTTGTTTTGTAGTTTTCATTGATATTTTTTTCTTTTGTTTTTTATTTAAGACAAGGATACAGGATTGGGAGGCTGGAGGATTATCAAATCAATACTTACTGAAAAAACTCCAGGATGCCAGTGACCAACTGCTCAAGTATGAAGACAGTGCAGCTCCCCCTGGCTGGTCCACCCACTGGAACAGGTACGATCTACTTGTTCTAGTTATCTCCCTTCCTCTCAAGCACTCATGGTATGGACCACACTCCCTCTTGTAAATCTCCCACTATCACAAGCCATGAGGGTGAGCGTCTGATTTAAGGAGGCACATCTATACAGCTTCCAAGCTCTCTGTCAAAAAATCCCGGACAATTTTCACGTCTCCCAACACGGAGGACAAAGCGAGGACTGCTGGTCCATGCTGGAGTGTTCCTCCAATATGTATGTCATGTTTGTATCAATCTTTGTCCGTGATTCGTACGTCACGAACCCTGAAGAAGACGACGCTGAAGATCTGATTGGTCAAGCCGATTCCCAGCATGACAACAACAAGAGGTGAAGGCAGATGGCAGGTGGTGAGTTTTAAAATTTTTGATCTTATAAGACGTTCTCTTTTTTTTCTGTGTGGTGGGGTTGGGAGTGTGTGGTGGGGAATAAGCAGTACACTTCTGTATACATAGGTTAATAGAAATTTATGGCAACACATGGCTGATTTTTGCCGTTTATACCTGGTAGGTTGGCAATGACCGTATGGCACATTATTGTGTTGTAAATTCAACCTCCCCCAGGGTTCTGTGTCTTTTGTGACATTTTAACATGTGAATAATGATTCTGTCTTTTAAGTATTATTCTGTGTATTTGTCAGCAAAATGTCAACAAACGTCAGTCAGCAAAAGTCAGCCATGTTGGCTGTTTGTAACCATTTACCCAGGCACAGGTGAACAGTTGAATATTATGTCCCTCTCCATTAATGAACTTAAGTCAAGACTCATCCATCCATCCATCCATCATCAATCAGCAAAGCATCTTATGTGCATTGGTATACATGTATACTAGTATTTATGAAATTTGATGAATTTATTTCCAAAGTCTATTGAGATAAATGTTGTAAGATACTCAGTTATGCTCATAGATCAGAGTACTCACCTGTTTTATTACCTGTGATATAATAGCCTCATAAGCTGTAGAAGCACATTGTCTTCAAAATGTTGGGTTGTGGTTTAAGTGAAGAAGTATCAGTAACAAATTCTTGAGAGCTAAATTACACTCAATTCAAATAAAGAAATAAATTTTCGCCAAAACTACCTGGCCAGTTTCGGAGAAATTACATCAGTGGATTCATTGATGGGTACGAATATCTAATTAGATTGTGGTTAGCTCAACTAACCTTTGACCTACTGTTTTAAGTCAATTTAAATTTGCCTATTACATGCAGACACTAGTCACGATTATATCCTGAAAGCTACTGAGCTGAATTACTTGTAATCTCATACATTGATTAACTGCATTGGCAGGTCCATTAGAATAGGTTATATTGTATTCAGTGCTTACTGACCTTTGACCTACATTCTTGGGTCAAAGTTCATATTTCTTCGTCCATATTTTATCCCTGCTTTGTTATCGGAAGCCTTGTGATGTTCCCCTGGGTCGAGGGGCATTAATCAGTGCAGCTTTGTCATATTCTCAATGTATTTAAAGAGTGAATAAATGTTTATACAGATATCTACACTTTTTTATCCAACATCGGTCTATTTGTATGTTCTCTGTTCCATTCACAAAGGCATCTGAAAAATCGTTCATTAAAGCTGAAAGTTTTTTTTTTCTTTAGGTATCCTTTATGGTAGACCATTGCACTTTCTCTGTTTACTCTCATTGGTCAAAAAATCTGTCTGTTCTCTTTGTACAAATTACCAGCCGTGTTTTATTTGAGATCTGTCTTGTAACAGGTTTGTGCACAAGCGTAATCTCACTTCTGTGTGGTGACTGTGTGCGTCTGCTAGTTGAGTTATTTTTGTAATTTCTGGCTTTGCTACTTCTGTGCTTCTCTGCTTTGTTCTATTCTTTGTTTTACACTGCTTAAGCCAGATTGTCCTACTGTACTTGGATTCCTTCCTGCTGTGTTTCTTATGAAGTTATCCTGTTCTGCTGTACCATTTTTTGTTCTTTTTTCTGCTTTGCCATGTGCTATGCTCTACTCTACTTTGTTCCATTATGGCCTTGCCCTATATTCTACTCTACTTTGTTCCACTGTGCCCTGTCCTATATTCTACTCTATTTTGTTCCATTATGGCCTGCCCTGTATTCTACTCTACTTTGTTCCACTGTGCCCTGTCGCATGTTATACTCTACTTTGTTCCACTGTGCCTTGTCGGATGTTCTACTCTACTTTGTTCCATTATGGCCTGCCCTTTTTTCTACTCTACTTTGTTCTACTGTGCCACGTCTCTATGTTCTACTCTACTTTGTTCCATTTTGCCCTATCCTATATTCTACTCTACTTTGCTCCAACTGTGCCCTGTCGCATGATCTACTCTACTTTGTTCTGCTGTGCCCTGTCCTGTGTTCTACTCTACTCTGTTCTACTGTGGCTTGTCCCTTGTTCTGCTCTTAAACCCATTTTTTTTTAGCATTAATTGCATTAACTGAAACATCTATAAATGTGATGCAGGAGATGTATCATAATGACAACATCATCATCATCAGTCTTCTCTCCTTTCATTTATCTACTTTGTGGTCATGTGACAGGTATCGGTTACCTTAGCAGATCTACTTACTTAATTTTTCTGTTTTGTTGATAACTGTATTTCACAAATACGGTTACGCTTATTTAGAAACAATAACTGCAGTGGAATTGGATATCTGTGAAATAAAATGGCTTTTCACTGATTTACACATGTAGTGTAGACTCATCATTACTTCATGTTATCGTAGTTCTGAGACAGTGACTTCCTTAGCAGGTTGTCAAATCTGTCATTTGCTGTTGTTGTTTAAAATAAAAAAAAAATAAAAAAAGGAGGCATCCATCACTGATGTATTAGAGTGCTAGGGCAGCACAATGATTTGGGGAGCTCATCTGTGAGTCCAGCTCATGCCCAAGCTGGCTTTCTCTCCCAACCTACAGATGGTCATGGGTTTCTCTGAGCATGGTTTCCTCCCACCATAATGCCGGTTGACATCTGATATGTGAAATATTCTTGATTACAGCGTAAAACACCAATCAAATAAATAAATAAATAAATCAGTTCATGAGCAGTACATTCCAAACTGTGTATTGTGTTCAGTGAGTTACATAACTATGTCTCGGGTGGGGATTTGTTGCCAAAGAGTTAAATGTAAATTTTTCTCCCCACAGGAGGTGTATATATACATGGCACATTTTATTGGTAGTGTCAGTTCCTGTAATTGAAAGGGGAAAGACAGCAGATAACATATGTGTTCACTTTATTGGTGTTTTATGCTGAACTTTGAATATTTCTCTTCTGTAATGGTGATATAGACGTTTATATGCTGAGCAAAACCGAGCAAAACAAGTGACAGATCTCCTGTCCATCTACATGTACAAGTAGCAGCGCCTGTGCCAATGGGAGCTGCAATTCAACATGTGACCACATAGTTCATCGAGCACTGCTGATGAAAGGAAAACTTAGAAAAGCTGTGCGTGCAATTAACTTTGAAAAAGACTGTTACTCACTCTCATTTGTCTTGAATGTTTGCTTAATGGGTGATTTCCGTTTCACATTGATGCTAGAAAGTCAGTTGTCTTGTTTACCTGTGATTATGCTGTGAAGTACCTATTCATTAACACAAGTGCTGCATAGAGGATGTTGGCTGTTAAAAGACATCCTTGGAATATGCTATAGTGTTGGAGACTTGGATTCATGCCCAGGCAGTTAGTGACCTGCAGCAGTGGAGAACAGATGTATGATCTATTGACTACGTGTGTCCTATACGAGGAGAAGTGTTTACACTGCTAAAGAGTGGACCAGGTGGATTGTGGGAGTCTTGATGTTTTATTAGGGTCCCAGGAAGCTTTTCAGTGACACTTTACACTCAAGTCATTTGATGATAAGATGGAGGCTGACTGCGACAGAGTTTGTACAACACCTAAGTCCTTGTTGTGGAGATAAGGCAATATTCATTGAGCTTCTGTTCTCTTTCAGTTGGCAGCATAAACCCTGAACAATTCCACGTCATCTTGACCTCAGTGGGATTGTTCCCATTCTGTAGGCCTCAGTTCATCTCTGGTTTTTCTTTTTTTTTTTTCCTCTCGGGTGCTTAACCTGTGTAGGAATTACAGGCGGTACTTTTACACCAATGTGGTGACGGGAGACTCACAGTGGGACTACCCGGACCTGGATGATACAGAGACAGCAACGACGACAACAGAGGTCACAAAGGCGAGGGTACCACAGGATGGGGAGGCTGCTGTCACAAATGGTGCTACAGATAAAGGGAACAAGGTAAAGAGGCTGGTTAACACTTAGATTGACATTGGGAAGGGTCATCTTTTTTTATGTTAAGAAATTGTGTTATGTCAAAAATTGTTATTGTGAAATGTCTACAATTTTACAATGTATCGACCTCTAATGTAACATACACGTACAGTCCTTAATGTGACACCATTATAAAGAGCTGGAAAAAAAAATGTTTCATGTTCTCATTGTACAAGTCCAGCGATGTCCGCACACATACAGGTACATGCATATCAGTTCATCCTCCACCATTTGAGATACTGACTTCAAGGATTTGTTTTCTTAAAAGTTTTGTTTTGATGTATTTATTGAAAAATTCAGGACGTTCAAAACATCAATGCCATCATTAGTGTGTTATCTTTAAGTAGTACTTCTCTTTTGGTACTTCTGAAATTTTCTTATCTCTCTCTCTCTCTTTTCGTTTTTTTTTTGTATGTGTTACTTAAGATGGACCTTGTAATTTACATAAATATTTACTCTATTTTTTTTTTACTATTTTCAGGAAAGGACTGATGGGAGCAAGGAAGGTAATACATTGATTCAGGTTTTAAAACTGTGTGTGAACTTAAGTATTTAATAGTGTTGATGTACTACTGAAGTTCATTTCTAAAAATCGGAGGGGTTGGGAAGGCTCGCTGGCTCCAGTTAAGGTTTTGGCCTAATTCCACAATCTCATTGCATATGAAAGAGCAACTTTTGATTCAGTTTATGCACATTTTTAATTTGATTTTGGAGACAAAACTACACTGGTTGGATTGGCCAGTTTCAGGGCTTCACAAAAAGTATGATTTTATCAATCAACACAGAATAATGCCTTTGGAATGTACTTGAAGAAACACCTTGCAAACATATGAAAAGGTTGAAGAATTTCAGTAGTGGCTGGTTTTAGCTGGTTAGTAGCTGGCTGGTACAAGTATCTGGCCAAGGGTGCTAGTTTACTCTGGGCACTCTGGTTTTGTTCATCTCTTTTTAAACATCAATCAGATTATTCAATAAATAACTGAATCTACATGTGCTGTATTTTTGACAGACACTGACAAAGGGATAAAGCACACTTCAGAGAAAGTAGAGAGTAAACTGGAGGAGTTACAGCCCTTGGTTCATCCAGGAGAGCCCCCTCCACCAGGCACAGAGACTCCAGGGTCTACAGAGCTGGGACAGGCCTCTATGGATGAAGGGTCGTATGAGGTTTCTCCTACTCACAGTATCGACCTGGAGGAAATAGATGATGTCAGGGAAGATGTTGAAAAGGCCCCATCTGAACCCAAAGATTCTGCTGTCATCTCTAGGCCTCCGCTCTTGTTAGGACCAGAGTCTGGTGATCCCACCCACGCTAACCATGCCCCTGCATCTCAAGGGGCACATCACCTGGATGAAGTTCCCAACCCTACATTATCCCAGCCAGAGGGGCCAGCTAGTAACTCTGTGCCAGAGGTAGCCCCATCAGCTGAGGGTGAAAGAGGTGTGCCGGATCCTAACACCAGTCATCATAAGGACAAGGAAAAGAAAAAGAAGAAAGATAAGGTATGACAATACTATAATATTTCATTATATTTGATGCATCCATAAAGATGTGTCATAAATATGTGTTAAAGTAATTCCATTTAATTCCATCACCCCATCACAATATGACCATAATATTATTGAAAATGATGATTAACACCATGCAGACAAACAAAAAACAGATATTATGCAAAATCTTTCACAAGATTCAGATTACAGGTCGTCTGCATAATATATGATCTGAGTCTTTGTATTTGGTGTATGTCCAGCAGAAGTCTGTCGTGCATTATGACTTGCCAACCACCTAATGTATGATCTGAATCTTTGTATTTGGTGAATATCCAGCAGAAGTCTGTCATGCATTATGACTTGCCAACCACCTAATGTATGATCCGAGTCTTTGTATTTGGTGAATATCCAGCAGAAGTCTGTCATGCATTATGACTTGCCAACCACCTAATGTATGATCCGAGTCTTTGTATTTGGTGAATATCCAGCAGAAGTCTGTCATGCATTATGACTTGCCAACCACCTAATGTATGATCCGAGTCTTTGTATTTGGTGAATATCCAGCAGAAGTCTGTCATGCATTATGACTTGCCAACCACCTAATGTATGATCCGAGTCTTTGTATTTGGTGAATATCCAGCAGAAGTCTGTCATGCATTATGACTTGCCAACCACCTAATGTATGATCCGAGTCTTTGTATTTGGTGAATATCCAGCAGAAGTCTGTCATGCATTATGACTTGCCAACCACCTAATGTATGATCCGAGTCTTTGTATTTGGTGAATATCCAGCAGAAGTCTGTCATGCATTATGACTTGCCAACCCACCTAATGTATGATCCGAGTCTTTGTATTTGGTGAATATCCAGCAGAAGTCTGTCATGCATTATGACTTGCCAACCACCTAATGTATGATCCGAGTCTTTGTATTTGGTGAATATCCAGCAGAAGTCTGTCATGCATTATGACTTGCCAACCACCTAATGTATGATCCGAGTCTTTGTATTTGGTGAATATCCAGCAGAAGTCTGTCATGCATTATGACTTGCCAACCACCTAATGTGTGATGTGAACCTTTGTATTTGGTGTATATCTAGCAGATGTCTTTCAAGCATTTGGATTTCTCAGCCACCCTAATTCTGATTCTTTGAATTTAGAGTATATCTAGCAGTAGCCTTTCGCTGAAGAAGAAAAAAGTGTCGTCCCTGGTACAAAAGTGGCAGCAGGTGCAGCAGGAGGTGGAGAGAGAGGAGAAGTCCAGTAAAGAGAGAGAGTCCTATCTGAACAGATACTCTCCCTGAGGGTGGGTGGGGACACTACCTGCTCTGATTACAGGTGAGTGGGGACTCTATACAAATGCACAAAATTTTAACAGCTGATAGAGGGCTTTGTTTGTAAAACAGTTTGTATTGTTCATTTCTAGATTTCTGATGTAGTTATTTGATTGGTGTTTTACACCGTACTCGAGAATGTTTTTTCTTATACGATGACGGCCAACATTATGGTGGGAGGAAGCCGGGGAAGCCCATGATCATCCTCAAGTTGCTGGAAGACCTTCCCACTTACGGCCAGAGAGGAAGCCAGAATGATGGAGATGGAGATGCAGAATGAATGAAGCCACATTGGTGAAAGGCACTCAGGTCATTGTGCTGTGCTGCATTGCAAACCCCCTCAGCCATGGTAGCTTTTAGCTAGCTTTTAGAAGTTACCATAATCAACTTAAGAAATCATACCATTTCTTGGTACTCAAATATCTCAAACTTTCTGCAGATGAAAGCGCAACTTTCAGTGCAATTTATGCACATTTTAATTTTTGATTTTGGGGACAAAATCAGTTGAAAGGGCCAGTTTCAGGGATTCACAAAGAGTATAATTCTATCAGTCTACACAGAATAATGCCTTCAGAGTATCTTGAATAAACACATTACAAAACACCAGTGAAATAAATAAATACACATGCATAGAAGAGTTTCATGCAGATGGCTGTGTTTGACTTACTGTGTTTGACTTACTGTGTTGTGTTTTAGGCCAGTAATATTGGACGGTTTTCAGTCTTTCATGGTATGCTCCGTGGGCATATGTAGCCATTTGATTTTGCCTGAAAAGGAGAGAGTTTTGGCCGATAAAATCACAGCTCAATCACACCATGGTTATTCGTATGATTTTCTCAGACTTGGAATTTGATACGTTTGTTTTGTAGTATAAAGCAAACTTTCAATGTAGCAATCAATACAATTCCTTCAAAATATTGCCCAAAGAGCAGGATTAAATTTGTAATGGTTCAGTGATTGATACATGCATCCTTGTTCAGACTGCAGAAGGATTGAACAGATGTGGATAGTGGAGCCTGCTTGTCAGCCCTACCTGGGAGAAGACAAGAGAGGAGGGTCAGACATATTCCCGGACTCTTCGACACCATTTCCAGGATCATAAAGTTCACTGAGAAGGCTGGATAAGTGGATCAAGTCATGCACCTGACATTTGACTGAGTGAGACATCCGTATACATTCTAGAATTGATTGAACTATACAGCAAAGAGCATTTGAGGAGATGATGTATAAAGGTCATTGAGGTAGACCTGCGGCTGACCCGTGTGAGGTCAAAATGTGGCAGAGGTCACTGAGGTCAACTTGTGGATGAACTTACAAATCTGGACAATAATTTGTGTTAGCAAGACAATCAGGTTCATTCTAAAATAGAATTCCTTTAGAGAGCATTTCCCGAAAAGTTGTCCCACATTCGCCAGCTGTTATTTGTGTCCAACATCGTTAAACTGTGTGGAGTATGCTCTTGTCTTCAGTATGCCTGTGTATTTGTGCAATACCACAAGATCAGGATTGGCTTTTACATTACTGTATTTCACACGTTTTGCTGGATTCTGATCAATTCCATTTAAGAGCTTTATTATGAAGTTTCAAAAGTACATTTTTACATAATAAACTTCAGGGGAAATACAGTAATTGGTCTTATGTTAAGGACATCCAAGATCCTGGGTGCCATTTTAATCCATGCAACACTGTTTGCGAAAAACAGTGAAGAGAGTGTAGAAGTGTGGATTTACGATGTTTGTACTAATGGGGGGAGGTTTTAAGTTCAGGTTGTTGTCCTGATAGAGTGACATCAATTCATGGGGGAACCAGGGTTCCAGAATGAACATCTGAGAATGGAGTAAGAAAGACATCAACACAGTCTACAACTGCTTAAGTGGGCCCAAGGACTTCATTGTACAACTATAATTATTGGAAGAATTTTTACCATTTCATGTGGAAAATATTTTTTGACAGTTGCAATGAACAGATTATCCATTAGAATGGACAGATTATCAAGTTTACACCTATATATTAATATACTTTGGCAAGTCAATTCTGACAACAGTCGCAAAAAGTATGTCTTCCGTAGTGCCTGGATGTTCCGTCAATGCTATAATGAAGCCCAGTGTTTTTGTTTTGCATGACAGTGTTAATGACAGTGCACATAAAAGAGAGATGTATTAGCTATGGTTTAGATTTGCAGTGTAATGGCAAAGAATAGCATGCTTTGGATCGATCATGTCAAGGTAGCTCTTTGTTTGAGCTATTCTGTTTGAATCATAAGTATACTCATTGTAACTGATACATGGTAGTGTGTGTGCTGAACTGTGTTAATTGCCACTGTATAAATGGTGTGGCATTCACAGTCAGGATGATTCTGGGGCTTATACTGTAAGTAAAAAGTGCTTTCTGTCATAATTTTGCTGCACAATTCAGTTTTTGAGACTGTTATAGCCACGTTTCAGTTATCTCAATGAAAACCGGTCTGTAGAAAGACAGACATGAAATTATGACAATAACTTTTTTTCTGCGTGTTTGAGATAAATTCTTTTTTTTTTTAATTGTTTGAAATGCACCAGAATCCCTTTTTTTTTTTTAAGTATTATCCTATGAAAATATACTCCTGAATTCTGGTGTGGTCGGGTCTGATGGAAAGAATTTTATTTTCATTGCCTTTTTTTTTAAAGGATCACTCAACATAATGAAGGTAGTACAATCCTAAACCATTATGCATAAACATACTTGCTTGGATGTATCAAGTCAAATACTTATTTTGAATGGTATTATTGATTTGTCTCTGTTGGCCAGAAATCTCTCCAGTCCAAGAAATCAGGTTTCATGTGTTGACACTTTTGATTGGTGCTTGAGTGTTCATCTCTCCTTGATGTAAGGCTTGTGTCACAGATGAAATGTAATAAACCAATAACATGCATTTATTATATTGTAGTTGTTGTTTTTATAAAAGTGTGCATATTTCTAGACACATGTAGTGGCAATATTTATTTGATTGGTGTTTTATGCCTTACTCCAGAATATTTCACATTTGTAACGACAGTCAGCATTATGATGGGAGGAAACAGGGACAGCCTAGAGAAAATCCAAACCCATCCAAATAATATTTGAGAGGATATCACCATGAGCTGGACTTAACTCATCGTAATTGTATTGATGAGAAGCTTTTAGGTCATTGTACAATGCTAACCACTATGCAAGGCCCTCTGACAGTGGCCATTGTTTTGGGTCATAGCCAAGTGCTTAAGATGTCTTTCAAGCACTAGGGTACACACAGGTTTTCATGTGGTAAATCTGGTAACATGAAGTCCTTATTTCTTGATTGATCCACAAAAACTGTGTCGAGTGATATGAAGACTGAATCACATGTATTGAAAATAATGAAATGATTCTCACTGGTACTAAGACTGGAGCTCTCCTGCCAAAATGAGCTCATTACTCAGGAGGGGAGAAAATAGTCACTAGTTAGCAAGAAAGTGGCAAACAGCTACTAGATCAGAGGTTAGTTAGACTTCATGCAATACCCATCTTCCAGGTCCCTAGTTGGATGACAGACTCAACCCAGACATCTTTAGGCCTTGCATGAAGCCTATCCTTTAAGGATTTAGGTGCACTGTGTGCTTTTCATGTATTATCATGCTACATTTGTAATATTGGAGCATTGTTGTGAACGTGAGTTTGCGAGTCGCATGGTCTGTCTGGCCCAGAAAAGCCAACAGTGCACTTTAATGCCCTTAAGGAAGGCTTGCAAGGAAGTTGGCAACATTCTCTGGTTCTTTTAAGCATGATTTCCTTTTTAAATTTTATTCTAATTTCCATCAATGGGTTTAATGTAGTCTCAGTACAGTATTTTTTTTCTTTTTAAAATATAAAATATTAAATATTTTATTAAACATCAATCATGCAAACTGGGTGCTCCACTGTTGGTTCAAAATTAAGCATACCATCAATATTTACCAGTAATACAAGAATGAATATATTATTTACTTCAAATCAATAACACTTCTTCAAAACTTTGCAACAAATATATTTTTATGTCACTTTTCACAAGAAAGCACTATCATAATCACATACATATCAGTACATACAAAACTTACCGACATAATAAATACCTTAGAAAAAAGATCATGTGTCGCCTTAGCAATATTTCACAGAAAACCTAAATCCTGTCTCTTTCTAAAATACAGTTTACAATCAAGCTGTTTGGATTTCTCCTCATCCATGTCGACTGCTAGGTCACTCAAGGCGAGGGTTATTATTATCAAGTACCATTGTAGGAGAAGATTCCTCTGCTTCCATTGTTACGTGGTGGATGGTGATCCCTCGTGCAGTCTTGCATGAAGTTCGGTGGAGACCGCATGCTTTCCACCAATATAATGTAAGTCACTTGTGTAAAAGTTCACACGTATAATATGTGGTTGGTGGTTTACTCCACACATAACAGTTTCATCCATTCATAATATAATGGCTGTCATTATATAAATGAACATCTTTCCGTTGTGGTGTTACACAACAATAGAAAAAACATTCCCGATTTATCATTCAGCAGGTTCATTGTTTGTGCACTGTACCTTTGCTTTCATACACAAAAGACCTTCATTAATGTTTCTATCATGCCAGTCTATTTCTCATTTCATTGCTTGTACTCCTTAACAAAGTTTGACAGGGTCTCTTCTAAAATTTCTAATCTAGATTCTTGCAGAAGTTCAGAGAGTAAATTCTCCAGCTGTTCCCGACCTGTCATAAAGCGCTCGATACTAAACATATTCATGCCTAAGCGATGGTCGGTGATGCGATCCTGGCTGAAGTTGTATGTCCGTATCTTCTCAGAGCGGCCGGCTGATCCAACCTGAAACTTTCTGGCCTGTTGTTGTTGACTCATCTGCTCGTACAACATTTTCTGGTAGATTCTGAAGAAGGAACATAAATATGCAGAAGTAATGTCCAGACAAATGATGTCTGTTCACTCAATGATTTCTGACACATTTAGACACGTCATCTGGGCCCACTTTCACAAATCATTTTATCTTTTCTCATAAATCACACAGCCTCTACAATGTCATTTACAAGTTAAGTTACTATGAAGTGGATTTCCAAAGATTTGTAAATCTGTACATTTGTACAAAGATTTATAAATCTGTACATTTGTACAAAGATTTGTAAATCTGTACATTTGTACAAAGATTTGTAAATCCGCATCAGCATTATAGCATGCAGTCACAATGTGTACCATCAACTCAATTGAAAAAAAAAATAACAATTTTAATCATGTTTCAGAGTCAATTATAGATTTTATCTGTTCAATGAAGTTGATTTGCTTGCTCATTAATCTTCTCACTAGGTCAAATACTTGTATGCAATGACTTCATGACAAAATCTGCTGTATCAGCAATATGACTTTACATGTCCACATGTAATTCTACATCTTAGAGAAGTTTTTTTCATGAGTGAGGTGATCAAAGCTGAAAGAGTCCTGTGACTTTCAGAACTATATCATCATGGTGATACATCTGATGTAACTACTGGCTGTGTGGGTATGATGCTGACCGTCATATACGTTCACATCATGTCAGTTCAAATTCTTATTTCATCTGGTATTTTGATTGGGCGAAAATAGTTATCTTTTCCTGGAAATATGAAGTTTAAGAGGTTTACACAACCTAATTTGGGTAATCATAGTGGAGCCATGCTGCTAATATTGCTCCACAATGGCAGACAAGCTACATGTGTGCTTCTGCTGTATGGTGACATATGCACTCTCTCTATACCCACACAGTCAGCTACAATAACTCACAATCTCATCTCATTACCTAGATTTCAGAACTTTCATGGCAATTTCTTTGTTTCTGATCTGGGATCTTTCTTCCTGACACTCAGCAACAACACCTGGAGCAGGAGAGCAAATGTTAAACAATAACAATTACATGTCACATGTCCATCCATACACAAAGAAAGGGGGCAGAAATTCCAAATGGTCCAAATATATTTCTTGCAATTAACATTTACTTAGATTAAAAACCCTTAAAACATCAGGCAAAGCAGATTTTTTCAGGACCAGTGTATTGCTTGGCGAAGGCAAGAATGCCACCTGCAGGATCAACAGCTAGCATCTCTCTCTTACTCCCACGTTGTTTAAAGCTGACACAAAAAAATTATTATTAAAAAATATAAAACTAGAATCTACTAATCTTCTCATTTTTTTTTCTTGCCAAGACTACTCTTCTAAATTAATGAACAAATAAGTTTGTTTATGAAATGCTTATTCTGTAACATAGAGAACATGGTCTTCAAATGTTTATTTTATATCTATTTGAAATTCTTGGTTTACCATATTTTTAGTTTATACAATAGTGTAAATATTATTTTGGTTGTAGGAAGATGAAATATAACCCAAGATATGGTTAATCTGATGATCCTATGGAGGCCATCATTGGGCAGGTCTGTCAGCATCCTGTGGATGGTTGTGGGTTTCCTCCCACCATAAAGCTGGGCGCCCTTGTGGAACTGAAATATTCTTGAGGATGTTATATAACACGAAACAAATAAATAAATGAATAAATATTGAGGCCTTCATGATAGAGCCCCTCCAGCTAACCCCTTGAAAACTGACACCAAGCCCGCCCGTCCTTACACTACCAGTTACATCAAGATTTCATGAAGAGTACTTGAAGTAATTTCAAGAATACAGTACCTGATGGCAGATGTACAATACGAACTGCACTGTCTGTTGTATTCACGTGTTGTCCTCCTTTACCCGATGCACGACATGTTTCAATCTGCAAATCCTTTGTGTTTAGTGTAATGTCTATCTAGAATCAAAAGGAAAAAAAAAATATACTGGAATATACAATACGTGTAAATGAAAAAATGAATGGTCTCAAATTTCAGACTGGATGTTTTTCAGTCACAAGATACTAATGCCACACCATTTAATAGTTGTTTTACAGGCAGAATGAATCTTTTTTCTGTGTCATCAGAACAAATAATGATACAAATAAACGTGAAATATAATTTGTGAGAAATGTCGATTATCTCACCAACTGTTCCTGTTAAAGACGTATTTATGTGATTGGGAAGCTTTGAAAAATGGGAAATTAGTGAAAAACAAGAAGATTGGATAAAATAAAAAAGTGGATTTTAAATTTTATGTTTATTCCATTTTTAGACTTTTTTTAGTGTTGGATCACCCATAAAACACAAAAAACTGGTGTTTCTTGGAGGTAAAACAAGACTTTCTTGGCTGTGACAGCTGAGTAGATTTTTACACATCCTTCATATTAACTAACCTCCGTGGGCTGGGGTAGGACAGCCACGGTCATAGTGCTAGTATGGACTCTCCCAGACTTCTCTGTCTTTGGTACTCTCTGTACCCGATGAACACCCCCTTCAAACTTGAACAGCCTGTAGACAAAAGATCCACTAATGCTAGCTGAAGCTCTCCTTAGTCCACCTGCAGTGTGAAACACAACGTATTGGCTCTGGGGTCAAAATGTATAGTCATGGTCAAATGAAATATAACCTCAAATTACTCATATGTCATCAAAAAGATTAATTTATATCATACAAATAAACATAATTTCAGACGTGAATGAATACTTGTGAAATTTTATCCACATCCATATTGTTTTTCAATGACATAATTGATATCTAATACATCTGAAACATTTAAACCATACTGGATAACCTAAATTTTTGTTGTGGTCATCACTCTCAAGAGTTCAAAATATCCTACATTTTGACCACTGCAGCTATTAGCCTGTCTGCTCTAGAAAACTTGTTGTTTGGGCATTTAATAGTAGTATGGCACGGACTTTAAATGTACTTGTACAGAAATGTTGTGTTCAACTGATATTTTGACGTAGCGTATTCTGAAGTATAGCAAATCTGAAAATACATATTTTGACTAAATATTTTGGCACTATATTTTGCCCCCATCGTTACACTTCTCTTGTATGTCCATATATACGTACATGTATACACTAAGTTGGTTTACTGTAATTTTCAGTAGTTCAGAAATCTTCACAATACTTTAAATATACATGTATGTATACATGAAGGGAAAATAACTACTATGTGACAAAACTTCTAATGAAGTTATTTTCAGATGATGTTGAACAACACTCTCCATGAACAAATGTAATTCATGGTACATGCTATCTCAATAAAACATCACAAAGAAAACTCCAGCCAGTCAGAGCAAACTAACAAAGAATTTACATTCCTTAACCATTTCACCTTTAACAGCATTGACGGTAAGTGGAGAATCCAGTATGACTGTTAAGTATTTTGTAGAACCCAACTTTGGACCAAACTGTAGTCTACTACATACAATCTTAGAATGTGAGTTCTTCATCAAGTACGAACATGTGTCAATAATTTCTAAACATGAATCTGTAGCATTTCTAAAATCATCAGTGCATTAGCACTTGACTTTGAATAAAGAGTCAGAGTGGTACTTTTGGAAACAGCAGTTTGAAAGTTAAAGCCAAGGTTGTGTTTTTCCATGGGAATTTTTTACCCTGTATGCCCTTTCTGGGATCCACTCACCAATTTCACTTTCTTCATAGCTCATTATCTGGAAGCTCCAGCCTTTATAAGTGGCAAAGTTTTGGTACATCTGGAAGACCTCAGCAGTAAACAACATAGCCTCTTGACCTCCAACCCCAGCACTGACTTCCAGGATGACATCATTATGATCAGCTGACCTGTCAGGGGTCAAGAGGTCAACCACCTGGCAGAATAATTAAGATGTGGGTATAGTCCAATATATATATTTATTTGATTTGATTGGTGTTTTAGTCTGTGCTCAAGAGTATTTCACTTATATTTCACTGCATCAGGGTGGGAGGAAATCGAGCAGAGCCCGTGGCGAAACCCAGGACCATTCCCAGGTTGCTGGCAGACCTTCCCACTTATGGCTGGAGAGGAACCCAGTTTGAGCTGGACTTGAACTTACAGCGACCGCATTGGTGACAGGTTCCTGGGTCATTGTGTCGCAGCCACAGAGGCCCCCTAGTCCAATATAATTTATCATCTCACAATGTAAGACTGAACTTAGCTTCACTGTCTTTAGAAATTTTTGCCAGAACAAATTAAGAGTGCAAATCAGTGTGATGTTTTAAGACAAGAGGTGCCTAGGAAGTCATATCCGCCAAACCGAACAACAAAATCATGTATTCATATACTTTACAATTTTTTTCGTTCAATATCAAAATAAAGTCAACATTCACAGGATTGTCTGTGTCTGAATTGGATCAACCAGATCTTAATTTGTGTAGTGCTTATGGGTACAAGTTCTAAAATGGGTACAGAATGGAGAAATAACAAACCTCATGTTCTATGTGTTTGATCTTTTCTTGGCAAGATGCCATTTCTTCTAAAGCCAGACGTCTCATTTCATCTTCATCTGGTGGTAAGCCTATAATAATATATATGCGATGCTACTGTTTTATGCTCAAATAAATTCAAACAAAAATGAACTTTTAACATACCCAATAGATGTGCATGTCAAATTTTTAGAGACTTTCATATTCTTTCACACTGCCCAATGCATGGGAAGATTTGCAGTGTTAAGAAAGTTAATACAACAACACTACACCTCATCCCACCCCACAGCTTCTCTCAAAGACAAACAAATGTTTGTAAATTCAGATGTAGGCAGTACATAACAGCTTACAACATAATTCCTTTATTTACACTTTCCTTAAGTTTAGTAATGTATTTTAACAATAAAAAAAATCTGCTTTAAATTTCAATAATGGTATTGATAATAAGGATATCGCACCATCTAGTAAATTCTGTGTTTCTGTAACCTCAGCACATTTTCCATGAAGTTCATGGATTTTCCTGGCTAGAGCAGTCAAGTAGATGCGTCTTTCTTTCCCTGTTTTTTCATCTGCTCCCTCATTCATTGATTCATACTCTGATAAGAGATGGTCCAAATATTTCCTGAATGTCTCATTTTCTAAGCTGAACTTGTCTCTGTGTGACTGGTTGCTGGCAGACTTAGAGATGATCACATATGCCTGATAGGATGGCCTGGTGCAAACAGCTGAACTTAAGGAATGAAAATTTGCACACGATGACACCTGAAACATTCTTCTAAGCAGAGACATCTGTTGATGGAAGTGTCTGTAAAATGCACCCACATATAAAAATGGTGACACTGGAGACTGAACACAACGACAGATATATTTCCTGTGTGGAGCCACCTGTCTCATGAGAGACAAAACAACTCTCATCTCCGCAGCCATAGCGACCAGCTCACAGCACGGGAATTTGTCGTCATCGGACGGCCCTGACACTGTTAGCTGAAAATTAACGATATATCGGTATGAGTCAACAATTGTTATCACACAGATAAAACTGATGAAATCCTGATCATTACTTCAATTGATAATAATTTAACAAGCCAGTAACAAATAAGGCACAAAGCTCTAGTCTATAATACATATGTCGATACTCACAGTGCTAATTTACAGTGATATGACTGAAGGGGTAAATAGTCAATGGCTTTATTTATTTATTTATTTGATTCGTGTTTTGCGCCGTACTCAAGAATATTTCACTTATACGACGGTGGCCAGCATTATGGCAGGTGGAAACCGGGTAGAGCCCGGGGGAAACCCACGACTATCCGCAGGTTGCTGGCAGACCTTCCCACGTACAGCTGGAGAGGAAGCCAGAATGAGCTGGACTTGAACTCACAGCGACCGCATTGGTGAGAGACTCCTGGGTCATTACGCTGTGCTAGCACACTAACCAACAGAACCCTGGAGGCCTTGATGGTTTTAAAACAAGCCAAATTCTGAAAAATCTCCCTAATAATCCAAATATCCACTCAATTAGTAACAATGACAAAATGTACAAGTCGATCAGGTATATTGAAAAGTATGTACAAAAGAGGTGACTTGGGGTGATACATTTAAGTACAAAGTGAAGTACTGCTGGTTAAAGTTTGGAGTTCAAGTCATTTGTAGATTGTGCAGATTGATATTTAACTCAAAAAAGAGTAACTGTTGTGAGAACAATATACATGCAACTCAACTATCAGTTTATGTAGTTCTATTGGCCTTATGGACTTATGAATAGGGCAATTTAAACTTACCTTAAATTTAATTGTTATATAGAAAACATAGAGCTTGGGTCAATGTGAGTTCTGCAAACTGCGATTAACACAAAAAGTTGTAACGTATTTAACTAACCGCAACCAGCTACAACTTACAGCTGTTTAAGCACACATCAACAATTTTACTTCATCAGTGCTGAGAGCTATCTCATTATCACTTAAAACATAGCTTTCTCACATGTCAGTGAGCAATCGTCTGCTTTCTCCTCCACATGAACGTTAGCTACTGCATATCAGTCCTGTGATTATTCCGAAAAAATGGTCATAGAAGCATAGAGATTGTACATTTCTAAACTTAAATCTCTCACACTGATCCATGGACAGTCATTAAAATTATTATTTTCACTTATCTGGTATAAATGCTTTGACTATCCAAAAATCTTTCCATTAGACATTAATATCAGTTATGACTTTCCGTTTAAATCTGAAGTTTTAAAATTAGTAGATTACTTTATCCCAGAACTCCCCAACACGTGGAGATCACTTCCGGCAAATTTGCCGGTTGATCTTCGTTGTTTACAAAAATGACTTCTAAACGCAAGGCAGACGGCCAAGTCCCGGCCGAAGAGAGCGACCAGCTCATAATCAGACCATTGTAAGATGTTATAGTAAGACGTACAAAGCAAACGATCTTGCCCTTGTTGCCTTTTTCTAAATAGGCTTATGTTGTAAACTGAAAACAACAACGACACAGTGTTATTTACATAAGTTTACCTTGCACGAAAGGTTTCAAACATGTACTGAGTACGATTGGGAATTTTAAACTTTAGGGTGGCATCACATGGTAAAGTGATGGCAATTCATTGTAGAAGCAGCTTTTTATAATGAACATATGAGAAGGAGGTCATTAACTAACAATAGAGTCACCCTTGTCTTTACAACTGCCGTACAATTTTACTTGTAGCTCGGAGACTACAAAGCACTGCCTCATCGAACACATTACATTTATCCCTTGATTCAGACAGCTAAATGTGCTCCACACTGTTCCCCATAGCTCTCATCTATTTGTACTCAAGTAAGGTCTCTCACGCATCCTGGCACTTTTTTCACACGAAGCAGCAGCAAGCAGACGACGAGTCAAACGACAACTTGTGGAGGGAAATGAACAACATTCGACGCTATTCTGAGAATTACAGCTGATGATAACTGAAAATGAGAGCTGACTAAAGTGTGTTGGCACAAGTAAAACGACCACATGTCTGGATGTCTGTGGTCACAAATTTGACCTATAGTAGGCCTATGTGTTGAGAGAACTGAATGGAGTAAAAAAAAAAAAATGAGAGTTTCTGTGATTCTAGCCATTACCTAAGTGGTTGGTGCACCCACCATTATCTTGATTATGTAAAAAATGTTCTGGCCTAAAGAATGGAATGATAGTCCAGGCAGGAATAATGACTGATTCTATTTGGCCGAGACAACGTCAGAGGTGTAACATATGACTTTTGTCAGCAATCCTAGATACATGACTGCAGTAGTATGATCAGAGAGTACGTAAATTATTCTCAAATCGCTGTGTTCACAGTGTAGTACTCGTTAGTTTACTAACTATTATGGCTGTTTTTCAGGGGTGCTGGCCAGGAAGTTGGGAGATCATGTATCATGTTGGAATTCAAGGGCAAGAAAATCATGGTAATTAGCTTTTATGCACATTGTCTTCAATCCATCCACAGCAAAAATCTGATTTATGGCCAATTCTGTGTTTTATGATGTACCTCATGTTGAAAATTGAATCCAAAACATTAAAAGAAGAAAAAGCAATAGAATTTCCCATATTAAATTTGAAATGCCTACCTTTTTGTTTTTGAGCACAATCCCATATGATATTTCTTCCTTTCATAACATTGTACACAGTGTCTTGTGTGAATTCCAGATAATTGGATTTATAGATTTTAGCAAGCACACTAGAACAAAACAGCCCTGGCCCACTGGGTCTGTTTCCAGCTCTCCTTCGAAGTTTATTATTTATTTTTTCTTGTAATGTGAAGCACTTTAGTCTGGAAACTGGGAGCAGTTTGCAAAGATTTTCAGTTTCATTCGGGACTGCCAACCTCCCAGCACTGGAACTCCATTTTACTGTTATCAGATGTTCCTTTCTCATCAGACTGATGGCTCATGGAGTTTCAAAGTAGCACAAGCTAACAGAGTAAAAAAAATATGCAACTTTACCATTATGTATTGTAAGTGTGAAAGTGGGTTATGTTGGAATACATTCTTTTATGTACATTGTAATGTTAATTTGTTATAGATGGTTAAGGAGTGAGTTCAAATGTTTTAATCCTGCTGCTACTGTGTGGACAGCAGCTTTAAATGAAGTAGTTTGTCAGATGGTTGATGAAGGCTGTTGGTTACTTAAAGCAATCTTGTTTCTTCCACTAACTAACCAGACTGCTGTCATGTGATTGAAAAATTCTTGAGCACATGGTGAATAAAGAAATATTAATTTGTTGTAAGGAAAGCAAAGAGAACAAATTTTCCCCCTTGTACTTAGTTTCTTTTATTTTCAGCTGGATTGCGGGATACATCCTGGACTGAATGGGTTTGCCTCCCTTCCATTTCTTGATCTTGTTGAGGTGGAGGAAATTGATCTTCTGCTTATCAGCCAGTAGGTTTTTAATCTTTTTTGGTATTCATTTCATATACTTTAATATTTAAAGCAAAAGATTATTGTACTTGAAGCTTGCATTCAATTAGCTTATACATGTAGGAGCAGACATACTAAGACTACTATTTTAGTATGTTCCACAGATCAATACGCATTACTGTAATGGTATTACCTGCTATGTAAAGAGAACATTTCTTATAGTTTAGAGTAGACAGTTCATGGTTTTTGTAACGTGTGATCAAATTTGCCAAGTTCTGGCCAAGCCATCATTTTTTTTTTAGTGTTGATAAGTATTAATTTATGTTGTGGTGTAAATGACAATGAAACGTCACCCATATTCGGGTGTCACAAGAATTCATTATTTGTCCCTTTATCGCTATCAGCTTAAATTTATCATTTTGGTGTGGTTTTTATTTGTAGTTTTCATTTGGATCACTGTGGAGCCCTGCCGTTTTTCCTGGAGAAGACTGCTTTCAAAGGTCGTTGTTTCATGACCCATGCCTCTAAGGCTATTTACAGATGGCTGCTGTCTGATTATGTTAAAGTCAGGTTAGTCTCTACCCTTTTCTTTCATTACACTAAATTACTGTGAATAACTAACCTTGTCTGGGCCTCATTGGCTCATTTAGCTGAAACGTAATTCTCACTGGAAGTTGATGGTTTTATCTTGTTTGTTAAGACAGCATGGTCGTGATCTAATCTCTTTGAACTTCTACTGTTTCCCCCGGGCTTTGCCCGTTTTTCTCCCACCATAATGCAGGTCGTATTAGTGAAATATTCTTGAGTACCGCATAAAACCCGAATGAAATAAATAATAAAACTTGTGAAGCTTTGATTTCTTTTTTGTTACAGCAATATTGCCACCGAGGATATGCTGTATTCAGACAAGGACATTGAGAGTAGCATGGACAAAATAGAAACTGTTAATTTCCATCAGGTATTGTGTACTGATTATCATGGAAATGGGTTGAATTCTACCCCGCTGTTAGTTGCGGGGTGTGTGCTAATTTACATATTAAAGAGGTGGCCTTTCAAACAACATCGAGTGTGTCATGCGACATGCTGGCTGGTACTTTTACCTTCCCGAGTAATATGACGTCATACTGTTTATGTCTACAAATAAAAGAATTTAAATTTGTTTACTGTTGGATTTGCTTTTGTGATTTATATAAAAGTGAATTGTCAGAATTTCCTTCAGTGATAAAAGTCTCATTTCACACAGTTTATAGATATCGATTCTGTTTTTACGTTTTTTTAGTTTACATCCAGACACAGGATGTGGAAAAAGAAACACTTGTTTCATGACGTTTCAATCTGAGCTCAGCAGTATGACGTCCTAATACACGTACACTGCAATTTTACAGTCCTACATCACTCAACAATGAGACACAACATCCTACATCACTCAACAATGAGACACAACATCCTACATCACTCAACAATGAGACACAACATCCTACATACGCAGAGACACAACATCCTACATATGCAGATTTAAAGTATCTAGGTCAACTGAAATGGAATAGGCTTGCTATGATGATGTGGAGGGAGAGAAAGAGAGTGGCAGCAAAAAGCTGCATGAAATATGGAGTTTTTAGCTCATTTTCATCATTTTTGGGGTTAGAATAGACTTTAACACCTTTGTGTAGCCCGATGCCGCTGAACCTTGTTTCGTACCAAGTCAGATCCCGAGAATGCGCGTATCGGTACCGGGTTACACAACAAACACCGCTACCGCGATGTTAAACCCTTAATTATCCAGCTCTTGCTGGCTCAGCTAATTTGATATAAATTACATTTATTTATTGTTGCCATGATATGGCTGACATATTTCTGAAGTGTTGTTATGCCATAAACATTCATTCATGTATTCGTGATTGGCAAAATGATCATATTAGCAAAATGCAGTGTTTGTTGATGTGGTTTTTTGGTTGATAATGCTGTCTGTCAATTTTGTTATGAATAATTGTTATATATACTTACTTGACTGTGAATCTTAGAACTACAGGGTGAAAGTTTGTGTGAATGTGTGAGTGAGAGGGCCTGAGGAGAGATCAACCACTGTTGTTGACTGAGTGTATATAATCCTCTGTAAAGAAAGTTTGTTATTATTATTATTATTGTGACTAAACAGATTTAATTTTGTTGAAAATCTTGGGCATTTTTTCTGACTGTTTTTATGTACACTTACAGGAAACAGAGGTGAATGGGGTGAAATTTTGGTGTTATAATGCTGGCCATGTGTTAGGAGCTGCCATGTTTATGATAGAAATAGCCGGTGTGAAGGTAAGTTCTATGTATTCATCTCCAGCACTTTTTAACTTATCACTCCAGTTATCGACATTGTAATTAGTCATTATATGCCTTTTGTGATTGATGTCAAAAAAAAAAAAAATAGAAATAAGTTATTGACTGCCTTACTCGCAACAAGAAGACTTGAGTAAAAATGTTATTTCACGCGTCAAGATGGCATGCATAGTCTTGATATGCACTCTGTTAGAATTAAGATGATCGGGTGGGATGTTTTCGATTTGATGCGCGATGAAATGTGATGTTAGCTGTTTGCCTATATCCATCTTTCTCATTTTGTCTCTTTCCAGATTCTGTACACAGGAGATTTTTCCCGACAAGAAGATCGTCATTTGATGGCAGCCGAGATACCCAATGTCCACCCGGATGTTGTCATTATTGTATGTTTATTTTGCTGAAGTATATTATTTATTTATCAAAAATGTATACGTCTGAGTATCATTTTCCTTTTGTTGTTTTTTTTTGATGCAGCAAAACACCTGCTCTAATCGATATTGTTTTGACATCTTTTGATTGCTACAGAAGGTAGAATTTAAAATTTCTTGATTCATGCATTACTTTTGAAGAAAAATGAAGAGATTTAGGTCAGACATGCTTGTACCTATGTAATTAGTGTGACACCATGTGGAATGAAAATACTTCACACTTAATCCTTACAGGTGTCATACGAGCGAAATTTTCATGTGTGAAGCATAAAACACCAGGAAAATTACCATAAAACGCATTATTTAAAAACTGATTAAAGGTTTCACATTGTTTTCCATGGCCACAGGAATCCACCTATGGTACACACATCCATGAGAAGAGAGAAGACCGAGAGGCCAGGTTTACAGGTCTGGTTCACGACATCGTGAACAGAGGAGGACGCTGTCTGATTCCTGTGTTTGCTCTTGGCAGGGCCCAGGAGCTGCTACTCATCTTAGGTAAACTGAACACACTCTGGGGAAGTTAACACCCTTTAGTAAGTGCTTGAAGCGGGTGCTCAGTTTTAGTGCATGAGTCATCGACTGTTCAGTCCTTTCAGTTTTCGTCCTTTATCCTAACTTTACATGAACGTTCATATCAGTGTCTGATTTTTTAAATTCTCTTTGGTAAGCAGGAAGGTCTTGCAGCAACCTGGGGATGGTTGTGGGTTTCCCTCGGGTTCTGCCGGCTTTCCTCCCACCATAATGCTGGACACAGATGTATAAGTGAAATGTTCTAGAGTATGTGCAAAACACCAATCAGATAAATAATTCTCCTTGTGGACGTTACTTGAAATACTAGAGGTTTCAATGACAGTCATACTTAACGCAGAGCATAGGTCACCAGTCAAGGAGTCCGGTTTCTTTTCGTCAATACTGAGGTAATTTCAGATGAATGCTGTGAGTATGCAATGAATGTGAATTAAGTTTGTTATTTGAGGGTTCTGTTTTCTTTTTGGTAGATGAATACTGGGGAAATCATCCAGAACTTCATGATATCCCCATATACTATGCCTCTTCTCTGGCTAAGAAGTGCATGAGTGTCTATCAGACGTATATCAACGCCATGAATGACAACATTCGCAGGCAGATTACCATGAGCAACCCATTTGTCTTTAAACACATTTCGAATCTAAAGGTAGGTTGACAGGGTTTGCAAGAATTTGTATTACAGTATTAAAGGGACATACGGCCAAAAGAAATTTACAATTTTTTGACTTGTTTCAGCAAAATACAAAAATAAGTTTGTATCCTGAATCCTGACTAAACCTCCTGGACCTATATTTTCCGAAAAATGTCAACTAAGAGAATTATAAGGGGAAATCCATCACTGATCTAAACTGTCCGCCTGAAGAGATAACATGTAAATGAGGCAAAGATCCTTACAATGCAACCTTTGCTCGTGAATCACACATGTAAACAATATGATTTACTGAAAGTGAATTCTAAGTCTCGTAAACCATATATGATCTTCTTTTCTATTGATAATGTTTTATAAAGTATTCGGAATTCCCAACGATTTCTAGGGCAGCACTGAATTTAAATGGTAGGCCACATGATTGCAACACATTACCATGTCTGACATTCAAGTTTGCTGAACATCTCCCGTTGTCTAGACAACAAGGGGAGGTAACTGATTCTAAAAAAGCAGGGCTGAGTTAGTTGATGGTCGAAAGGAAACCTTGGGTAAAGCGGAACATTCGATTGTTCACTCAAAGTCAGTGACGTTGATACGTGTAAGTGGACATCTGGAAGTCTCAACTTTATGTAGATGACATCTAAAATCACAGCACAATTTTTTGACGTCGGCGGTAAATAAGGAGCTTAACTTACCTAAGGTGTTCAATTCATTTTGCCTGTGGTACATGTGTTGTTCTTGGGTTTTACTCCAAATTTGTTTTATGTTGTCCAATGGGACTTTTAAGTTTTTACCTAGGGCGTTCATATCCATATTCCATCTTTTTTATAGATAAAGCACATGTACCTGGTATATGAATGTTAAGGCTACACCAATTTAATGTTTTGTTTTATGAACCATTGGGCACTAAAAAATCCAAAAATGTGACAAAAATAAAACTGAAAATCTACCTTTTTACTTTGCCTAATCTCAATATTTTTGTTATCTCTCCTGTTTCTCAGGGCTTTCCAATCCTGTAAATATGTCTTCCACAGGAAATTTAATGGGACATTCCATTTCTCCCAAAATTAGACTGTTTTGGAGTTTTATTTTTATTCCCTCCGTGGACACTGGAAAAAGATTTATTCTACCTGTAAAACAACAATTTAAATTGATGTGGCCAAAGGTGTGAAAAAAAAAGAAATGATTTAAGAGTGATTTATTTGAAGTTGTGTGCACAGGCTACAACTTTTGTTGTGTTATATTTGCAGAGCATGGACCATTTTGAGGACATTGGCCCCTGTGTGGTGATGGCCAGTCCTGGCATGATGCAGAGTGGACTGTCCAGAGAGCTGTTTGAGAGCTGGTGTACAGACAAGAGGAATGGCTGTATCATAGCTGGTTACTGTGTGGAAGGCACTCTTGCTAAGGTAAGGAGGATACTCATCAAATTTTGGGTACTTCTAAAAAAACGGTGAATGACCTATACGGTTCAGCGCTGAAAGTAGTATGTTAGACCATTTATTTGCCTCTAACAGTACAATTATTTGGGTGAAATTTGAGGTCATTTACTGTAGACATGTGGTGTTAAAAACTTCATCTTTTTAGAATTTGTATAAATGATAGGTGTGTTCCCTCTTAGGCGGTTGCCATGTCTCGTTACATGGGATTTGTATAAATGATAGGTGTGTTCCCTCTTAGGCGGTTGCCATGTCTCGTTACATGGGATTTGTATAAATGATAGGTGTGTTCCCTCTTAGGCGGTTGCCATGTCTCGTTACATGGGATTTGTATAAATGATAGGTGTGTTCCCTCTTAGGCGGTTGCCATGTCTCGTTACATGGGATTTGTATAAATGATAGGTGTGTTCCCTCTTAGGCGGTTGCCATGTCTCGTTACATGGGATTTGTATAAATGATAGGTGTGTTCCCTCTTAGGCGGTTGCCATGTCTCGTTACATGGGATTTGTATAAATGATAGGTGTGTTCCCTCTTAGGCGGTTGCCATGTCTCGTTACATGGGATTTGTATAAATGATAGGTGTGTTCCCTCTTAGGCGGTTGCCCTGTCTCGTTACATGGGATTTGTTTAGTCATTGACTTGAATTGCCCTTGTAATTGGCAGTTATTAAT
The DNA here is from genome assembly GCF_032854445.1 of Liolophura sinensis. Lineage (NCBI taxonomy): Eukaryota > Metazoa > Mollusca > Polyplacophora > Chitonida > Chitonidae > Liolophura > Liolophura sinensis. The sequence goes on from NC_088300.1 coordinate 61,223,115, forward strand.
TTGGTAATGTATTTATTTATTTTTTTTTTTTGATTGGTGTTTTACGCTGTACTCAAGAATATTTCACTTATACAATGGCAGCCAGCATTATGGTGAGAGGAAACTGGGCAGGGCCCCGGGGGAAACCCACAACCATCTGCAGGTTGTTGTCAGATCTTCCCACTTACTCTGATAATATAAGTGAAATAATCTTGAGTACAGCATTAAACACAAATAAACAGGATAAAATCAGGAGGTATGTCGGGTACCAAGCTTACTCTCAGCATTTGAGTATTATGTATTGTGGCTCCACCGTAAATCAGATGACCATTGTACACATTAAACCTCAATGAAATAAGTAATACATATATGAAAATTTGGATGTGATTTTAATCGACTGATGATTGTTTTGCCAGCATGTCTTATCTGAACCTGATGAGATAGTCACGATGACAGGACAGAAGCTCCCTCTCAAGTGCTCTGTAGATTACATATCCTTCTCCGCTCACACAGATTACCAGCAGACCAGTGAGTTCCTGCGGGCCCTCAAACCCCCACACTGTGTAAGTATAGCTCTGTCCAGGCCAATGATCTGTCCAGGGATTTAGATTAGGTTTAAAAATTGAACTTTTACAGAAATACTGATAAAAGTTTGGTTCTGTGCAGCTTGGTGGCAGTTTTCAAGGCTGTACATTTAAGAGGAAATTGTTGATTACCCTGCAGCTTAACGTTTGGTGACTGTCGCTGGCTTTCAGTCAGGAGGTTTATCAGGTACCTCGTTTACTAGGGCTACTCAGATTTCCATCAGCCACAAACCTGACCGTAATCATCAAAGTGAAATATTCTTGAGTACAGCGATACACACCAATCAAATAATTAAATGCATTAAGTTAGTGGCATGACATTTCTGAGGTGTGGAGGTTCCAGTATGATCTGATTTGAGTGTCTCCTTTCTGTACATGAAGTTTATTTAAATGTCTACAATCAGATTATGTCACTAACTGCGATAGCAAACTTTTTAATCGGGTGCATATCCAATACATGTAACTTCTGAGTCTGGTTTGGATGAAGTGAGGAAAAAAATAGATCAGGTTTTGGTGAAGTATGACCCATACATAATTATGTAAAATTCCTGTCCCAGAAAAAGATCAGGGACCAAGTTGATTGTAACTACCATGGCCACATATGTCCTTAACATGTGTTAACATGGTACTTACAGTCAACTTAGCCTTCAGTTGATTCCAGGAATGGGGACTAGGTTTTACCCAAGATTGACTTGAGTGCTTAAGATCACGTCGTTCCAAGAGAGGAATATAGATGTGAGGACTTTCTTGGTTAATTATTGAGCGCTTTTATTTTCAGGCTGTCTCTGGAATAGATTGGATAAAGATCTTTTGATATGTTAACAGATGTTTGTCTGTGTCTTGTTCTGCCACTTTACAGGTGTTGGTGCATGGGGAAGCCAATGAGATGAGCAGGTTAAAAGCTGCACTAATTCGGGAGTACGAGGATAATGTTGACTATCAGATGATTGTACACAACCCTCGTAACACATGCGCTGTTGAACTGCACTTTAGAGGGGAGAAAATGGCCAAGGTAAGATCTGTATATTATTTCTTTTTTTTTTTTTTAATTGTATTTCACAGCGGCAAGTGTGATAAATCTGATCCATCAGTGTTGTTGTGAGATCATGAACTGAATTAGCAGAACATAACATTATTTTAATTTTACATGTTTCTGTCATATCTCAAGGTCTGTCTTTGCCACAGAGAAGCTACTACATTTTATGAGACCACATTAATTTAAATTGTTGTTTTATTGGCAGAAAAAATCTATTTTCAGTATTGGAGGGGAGTATAAAAATAGAACTTAAAAACTGCCTAATTTGTGGGAAATATGGACTATCCCAAAAATTGTTCATGTTGAAGACATAATGGGAAAGCCTTGAGAAACAGACAAAATTATAAAAATTGGACAAAATAGAAAGGTGGATTTTCAGTTTTATTTTCATTCCATTTTTGAATCTTTTAGTGTTGGCTGGCCTGTAAAAACACAAAATAAATGGGTGTCACCTTGGCTAATGTTATGCATTATATTGAGTATAATGCTGTCATTAATAAAAAAATTCTACCTTTGTTAACCTTGTATGCATTCAGGTTGTTGGCAGTCTGGCCTCTGAGAAGCCCACTCAAGATCAGAAGATTTCTGGCATTCTCGTCAAGAGAAACTTTAACTACCACATTGTGTCTCCCACAGACCTGCCCAGTAAGTTCTCTTAGGCTGATATAATTTTGTGGTCACCTTAGTATGGAATGGTCATCCAGAATAGGAACATTGTAGTCCGGTGTTCTTTTTACTCCTCAGCCAGTATTGGCAATTTTATAAAAGGCTTTGTAACGCTCTATGTCTCGAATGGTTTAGCTGAAGTTCAGCAAACTTACACCACAATTACACCTTGGCATGAGAAAGAACCCTGTTGATTTCCAGTGACCGTGACTTTTTTCTTCAAGGTCATTGGGGTCATTTACTGTAAGTTAAATTTGATAAAAGGCTTGTAAACATGCTATCTCTAGAATGTTTTAGCCCAAGTTCACCAAACTTACACCACATTTACCCCTTGGCATGAGGAAGAACCCTATTGATTTTCAGTGACCTGGACCGTTTTCTTCAAGATCATAGGGCTTTGTTAAGTCAAATTTTATATAAGAGGCTGCAACGGCAGTCTGAAGTAAACAAAAAAGTTGTTATCCTGAAAAGGTATTTTTCTGCTTCATGTTTCATAACTTCCTAAAGTCCACTTGAAAAAGACCTACACATTATTACAAACCACCGTTAAGTTGGACCCATAATTACATTGTTATTTATTTATTTGATTGGTGTTTTACGCTGTACTCAAGAATATTTCACTTATACGACGGCAGCCAGTATTATGGTGCGAGGAAACGGGGCAGAGCCCGGAGGAAACTCACGACCATCCACATGTTGATGTCAGACCTTCCCACTTACGGCCAGAGAGGAAGTCAGCATGAGCTGGACTTGAACTCACAATGACCGCATTGGTGAGAGGCTCCTGGGTCATTATGTTGCACTAGTGTGCTAACCAACAGAGCCACGGAGGCCCCATCATTACATTGTACCTGCGTTTGAGGCTGAGGTGTTATAAGTGCATTGCAGGGTATTTTTTTCCCATTTGTGAGGGATAAAGGATTCCTTGTGATTTTGAATTTAGTGGTTGTACAAACTCTCAGAACTGTCTAGCAAAAAACAAAGAAAATGTTGTATTTGAATTAAAGTAGATAAGCGAAAGTTCTTTAGATGCCTTTTCCAATACTGAAGCAGAAGAAATTTTGCCAACATAAGAAAATAAATCACTATAATGAACATCAAATGAATGCAACAAACTCTTTGTGTTGTAGGGACTATTAAAAATGCAAAGTGTGCCTCAGAAATTAATATTTTTTCATTTTTTGACACGATTCTTTTTTTTTCTTAAAAGCATACTCTTTTATAATATCGTTTTTAATTTTTGAGTTTCTCTTTATAGACTACACTGACCTAGCCATGAGCACGGTGACTCAACGTTTAAGTGTGGGCTACACGGGCACTCCCCTGCTCCTCAAGTATTACCTGAGTCAGCTAGCCGGGGATGTGGAACAGGTGGAGACCCAGGAGAAAAAGGCCTTTGTTCTGTTTAACTCCATTACTGTCACGATGGAACTAAGGATGGCTGTTGTTGAGGTAAGTGGTTTGCCATGATAAGTGCCAGATAGTAACGCAGTTATTGCTAGGGCATAGTTCACAGATTTTTGGAAAGGTCGTGTGGAAAACTTCAGTGTAAAACTGCATATTTTGGGAGCTGTGACTTTAAGCACTGTGTCCTTAAGATATGTCACAAAATAAAAACTTTTGAATGCAAATTTAAGTTAATGAGAATCAAACTTACTCCTATTATACCCTACTCTGACTGTTCAAACAATGGAAGCCAGCGCAGCGCAATGACCCAGGAGCCTCCCACCAATGCAGTCGTTGTTAGTTCAAGCCCAGCTCATGCTGGCTTCCTCTCCGGCCTTATGTGGGAAGATCTGACGGCAACCTGCGGATGGTCATGGGCTTCCTCCCACCATAATGCTGGCTGACATTATAGAAGTGAAATATTCCTGAGTATCACGTAAAACACCAATCAAATAAGTAAATAAATAATCATTGTGGGAAATCAGCTCTGAGTTGGAACAGTTGTTGTTCTATTTGTTGAATGCTATTTATGATGTGGAGACTCACTTTAATTGCTCAAGATATGAGGCTTTTCAACCAATTCTCTGTTTACAGTGGATCGCAAACCCAGTGACAGATATGTACGCTGATGCGGTCGTCATGGTGATTCTGCGGGCCGAAAGTGACGCCTTGCCTCAGCATAGTAAGTGATTTATGGTTATTCACTAACATACTGTGAATCTTCGACTGTTTTCAACCACTAAGACTCTTTTATCAGTAGAATTTATGCATACCATTATTATGAAAATGGTACTAAAAAATTATTTGTTTGTGTCATTAAAGATTTCTGCTGCATAAAGCTGTACAAATTATTTCTCTACTGCCCCCAGTTCTCTCAGAATGTTTTAAACTATTGGCTGAAGAGAAGATTGAAATGGTTGAATAATTAGGTCATATATAGGGACAGTGTGTTTCCTTAGTGAAAATCTTTACGATCAGAAATTACAATTGAAAATATTTACATTGTCCCATAATCAGTGTTAAGTACAAATACTTGCTTTAGATGGACTGTTACATCAATTAAGTAATTTTCAACTGGGTTTGCAAAGATGTGCAATTAAATTTTCTCAAAAAGATGTTATGAAAATTTGTTCGTTTAACTGCTGAATCATTATGATGTAGAACTCAAAACGATTGAAGAAAAAGTTATATGACTGGTACATTTCCCATATATACTGACTACCATTATGTACACGTAAAATTTTGCATACTATCATGATTGTAACTGAAAAAGTTATAATCCCCTTACAATTCCTTTGCCCAAGAGGCTTAACTTGCAACAATCAATTGTAAAATAGATTGTAGTGTAGTCTCTGAACTTTCCAACAAAGTCAGTGTTGTTTCATCCATATGAATGCTTTTTTTTTTTTTTTTGGTGGATGCTCATGTATGAAAAGGTTAAGGCATTAAGGTTACCTGGGTTACATACCCTAATTCTTCTAAAATTTGGGACAGATATTAGTAGTGTTGAAAGAAGAATATTACATTTCTTTACCAGCATTTTGGAAAAGTAAAGATATAAGTATGTTGTTCATTAGATAGTCTAACCTTGTATAATACTCAGTATTCCTGCTACAATTACATATATATTGGCTAAAATGAGCAGGTGTCCAAAATTTTAGAAGAAATACGGTATTCTGAATGTGTAAAATGATGCATATACATCATACATTTAATGTGGTGTGTTTTGTATTATTATCCTGTTGCTGTTTTTTAGTCTAGTGCCCATTGTAACTCTCCATGTTATTTGATTGAATGCATCAAGTTCTGGTATTGTATAAATGTGAAATTATTGAGTAAGGCAGTAACCAAAAATCAATCACATAACTCATCCTTTTGGAACTCGCACTTTACAGCATATGAACAAGGTTTAGAATGAATGTCTACAGTGCCATTTCTGCGTTTCAGTACCCAATAAGCTGGTTGTGGACAAATCACATTTCCGTGAGTGTTTACTGGAGATGCTGTCTGAGATGTTTGGTACAGAGTGCATCAGTAAGGTCATCAAGGCAGACAAGATGACGGTCACTGTCAATGAGAAAGTCGCCACCATTAACGTGGACAGCTTGGTAAGTGCTACTGTAAATGTTCAACATTTTCGCAGGTTTGCAAGTTGTTTACAGTATTCAAGCAAATTGTCTGGCTGTTTTTCTGTGTTGACTGATAAAATTACACTTTTTGTGAAGCCCTGAAATTGGCCAACCCAACCAATGTAGTTTTGTCTTCAAAATCAAACTAAAAATTGCAGTGAAAGTTACTCTTTCATATGTGAAAAAGTTGAGGAATTAGGGTAACAAGACTTGCCTTTTTCAGTGGCTAGAACACACTAGGAGCTAGGACAGGCTCTAACTGTTTGTGCAACCTTGCCGACAATAGATAGTCAACAACACTCCGGTGACAAATACGGTGTGCTTATCTTTACATGATGTGTGGAAAAGCTCGTCAGTAACTTGCCAAAGGTCGGTGGTTTACCCCAGGCACTACGGTTTCCTCCACCAAATGAAAAATTGTTGAGTATGATGAATGCAGTAGTATTGTATAAGAGTCAAATGACAGGATACATTACAGCTGCACCAAAATTGGCAGATAAACTATATATTTAAACTGTCTCGAGTAACCATAAGCTCGGGTGTGACAATGAAACGTATACATGTAATACACTCTGTATATCCTTACCCCGTCTTCTGTTGTAGGCGGTGAAGTGTGACGATGAGTCATTACAGCAGGTGATACAAACAGCTGTGACCAAACTACACCAAGCCGTCAACCCTCTCAAGGCATAAAACGACTTTGCCGGCTCTCATTATCTCATGTGTACATTGCTCATTCACGCTTCTCAAAGGATGAACATTGCTTTGTCAACCTTTACAGAAGGCAAACGTCGTTTACCCCATGTGCTGTCGAAGAATGAACAATGTTTGTTTGTCCTAACAGAGAGTAGACATCATTTCATGGTAAAAGATCTGCAAGGATAGACAGTGCTTTATAAGTCTTTCCAGAGGGTAGGCTTCATCACAGTCAGCGATCAAGAACATTGCTTTGCAAGTCTTCACATAGGATAGGCATCCTTTCGTGGTCATTGCTCTACTAGGAATGACAGTGCTTTATAAGTTTTTACAGAGGGTAGACTTCATTTCATGGTCAGTGATCAAGGACGAACATTGCTTTGTAAGTCTTCGTATAGGATAGGCATCATTTCATAGTCATTGTTCTACCAGTAAAAACTGGTTTATTTCAAGTACTATATTAACTTTTCCTCAGCTTAACAAATTATGTGATTCAGATTTGTTGGAATTTTATAATGTTAATTATAATTTATAATTAATAATTATAATGAAGCTTTGTAGTACTGTTGTGTTAGCCTGTACTGTGGAGATCAGTTGCTATATGAACTATATAATTTGTTTAATTTGCAATATATTTATTAACTTTGGAAAAGAAAGTTGTGCAAGTCATTCAAGGTTTTTGGGCCAGATGCTGGCTTGTATAACTGGTTTTTCTCTCCCAAATTCATTCTCAGTCCTCTGCTTGTACTCTTCTTGTATATGAGAGCATTGAAATAACTGGTGTTGAAATAATAACCCTGATACAAGACTATAGTCTATTTCTTTAGAGAGTCACTTATATTCATCTGTCCGTAAAATCAGCCATACTTGCTACCAAAATTTCCTTTAGTCACTGACACATAACAACACAAGCTCTACACATAGATATGTTGGAAGTACAAGTTGGAACACTTTTTCTAATTCATAATGTTGTGATGTTCAAAAACAAGTGGCAAGCTTGGGATTGTGCATGGAAAGCAATTTGTTTCACAATAGGTGCACCAACATGCTGTTAGAACAAGCTCCACGCAGTAACACAGCCGACACTACACTATCGGTGAGTAGACTGCATTGTTTAAACAAAATTTCCTAATATCCAGCTTTAAAACCATTCTGCCAGGAGATCACATACAACAGATAGAATTAAATTCATTTATGAAGGTTATATCAGACTAAAACGTGTAAACAGTTCCAGAATGTCAGTGTCAGAAACTAGGATTACAGTAAAGTCGACAGCAGTTGGGGTAACTGGTGTCACCCTCCGTCAAGACATGTTGAACTCCGTCAATTATCCAGCATGCCACTGGTTTTTGAATAATTATGATTGTCACTCAAGGCAATGGGTTCTTGCTGTCAAAACCAGACATTATGAATTAGAAAGTGTTCTAACTTCTGTTTCCTTCTGTGAACATATCAATGTGTAGAGCTTATGTTATGTATCAAGTACTAAAGGCAATTTTGGTAGCGAGTATGACTGATTTTACAGACAGCTGAAAATAGGTGACTCTCGAAAAGAAATAGGCTATAGTGACATGTAATCACAGCACACATGCGCCAGTTTACCTATAACTGGATGAGAGTTTATCTTGTGTGTGCTAAGTGCCTGATGTTGATTAGTGGCTGTAACGTCTGGTTCTTTGACACTGATGTAAAATGTAAACTATATCAGGTGGTCTGATGCATGTGTACATTGAAGTCTCACAAACATTTAATACCATTTAATACCAAGACCATCTCAGACAACAGGGCTTATTTTTGAAAGTGTTTTAGCTAATACTAAGTCATATTTTATATTTAAGATATTAGCTAAATTAAGCAACCGATGCAGTTGTCGAACATCAGAGTATGAAAACAGCTGTTTATATTCACATTTGATTAACTGTTATTTTTGGGCTGAGTACAAAACTGATGACTTAGCTTAACGTTAAATCTGGTCTTCAAACAGTTTTGAACAACTGTGCCCAGCATTGTAAATACCAAAATGGGTGATGTACATGTAGCTTGCTGCAATTGTTAAATGTGGATAAAACATAAAAATGACAAAGTTCAGATGAAAGAGGGCGAAAATTTATTCCTAAATGTGGTCTTCAATATTTTTCAGATTTTTTTTTTTTTAAGGAGAAAGAGACACTTGAAAATAATTTTTGTAGGGTGGGTATTTGGGACCACCATTTGGTATTTATAGTCTCTGCTTAATAATGTCAAAAATGAGGATGTACAACAGGTTTAATATTTTTGCACTAGAATTTGCTCTTTTAAGCTAACAAATGTTTTAAACCTCAATTTGGATCATATTTAAATTTTTAATATGTTCATAAATTAGGTTAAATGCATGTGTTTTGAAATAAACAACAGATTTACATTCAAATAAATTTATTAGACAAGCATCACATCCTTATTTAGAACATTATTAGGCAACAATGATAAATACCTAAAATTGGTCCCAAATACCCACCATACAAAAATATTTTCAAATAAGTTTTGATGCTCTTTCATCTGATTTTGGCATCATTTTTATGTTTTCTTCTTCTTTAAGTGAAATGTACAAGATTACAACAGCCAGTTTTGAACTGTTCATTTTAGATGCTCTGGCTGTTGAAATATGTACTAGTGAAAGTTGTAAATACCTGTAAATATGTGTACATGTATTGTTTTGTAGGTAATAAAAAGTAAAACATCTTGAACATATTTTTTGTCTTGAATAACAGGCATGGTTTGATCTTAAGCGGTTGGTTTTAAATTGTTGTAACGTGAAGAAAGCGTTCAAAGTTGGTTGTTATTCTAACAACACTGTGCCTTGTCAATTGTCATAAAGAAAAACATTACAAATACGGCTTCAGTTTTTTGTCCTAAAGTTTCCAGGGTTGAGGTCATGGCACTTAAGAATTAACTGATGGACTTCCCCATGCTCCTGTGAGTCAGAGTTTTACCTAGAGAGTGTATGTCATACCAGTGGACAAGAGATTTCCCTGAAGGCTACTTGAAACACTGTATCAACGTGGTCTATGACTTACTGCCACCAGCAGGCGTATCAGTCATGTAAGAGTGAGATTTGCAGGTTGCCTGATAGAACGGACACATGAATGCGAGTATCATTTTGAATTAAATTCAGGTTGAAGCGGGCTTTCGCATTACTTGAACACTATCCCCACCAAGGCTCGGAGAATCTTGAAAGCTCCGTGTCTGAGGATTGGAGTGAACCCGTACACTGTGTGGTCACACACCCATCACATTTGCTATTTGGTGCTTTACGTTCCATTCAATAAATGTTTTACATTGGTAATATTGAATGTGTTTCTTAACATGGAAATCTCGACTACAGTGTTTCCTCATTGAAATGGTGTAATGCCACACCAGATGATCATGTCATGTGTGGACATATAACCATGCTGCTTCTATAAAACGGAATATTACATCAGATGTCTCAACAAGTTCTCAGTGAAGAAATGTATCTCAAGTGGTGCCTTACGAAAATGGCTTAATGTCACATTAAATGTCCCAACCTGTTGGTGTCCTCAATGTGGAGGTATCAACTTTGCTGCCTCATTAAAATGGCCTACCACACCAGATGTCCCAACTTGTGTGCTCAATGTAGAAATGTATCTGCCTCACCGAAATAGCTTAATGTCACATCAGATGTCCCAACATATAAGTGTTCTCAATGTGGGCATATCAACCACGCTGCCTCACTAAAACTGCACAACACACTAGGTGTCAGTGTTAATAACTTGTACGTTTCAGTGCTGCCTCACTAAAATGGCATGTTACACCAGGGGCTGATTCCACAAAACCAGTTTTGACTGAAGTCAAAAATCAGAAATATGATTTTAGAGCTTATTTTTGAGGCCTGTGATTTAAAATTTTGACCACCTCATCAATGTTATATTAAGACAAATATGTTGAAATTTCATCTTACATTACCGAAAAGTAAATACTGTGAGAACATTTTATTTTTTGACCTGTGTCAGAAATGTCTTTGTTGAATTGGCCCCATATGCCCCACCACCTCACAATGTCAGTACTTGGCCTACTGACTTTTTCCTAGAGTCCAATAAGGTAGGACCAGGAATGCCAATATGACAATGGTTTGAACCCACTTTTCCCCACTCTAAAGACTCGTGCTCTATCACCGTGACGTTCTTGTGTGGTATTAGAAAGCATCATTCATGCTCATGTTTATCATTTATACTCAACACCAAAGAGTGATTTATTCATTCTTGTCATATTGCCAAGTGCTCTGGCAATATTCCAGCCATATTATGAAGATTTCAGCACTTAACATACATGTGGTTCCTTGCTAAAAGTTTGAGTGACTACTAGTTTAGAACAAATGCTACACGCTGGAGAATACCACATTTAATCTTAAAGTTCAGACAAGAAAAAAAAAAATGTTTTAAAATGAAAATAATGGAGTTAAAATTTAGCTTTTGGAGCAGAAACTTAGGTTTTGCTAGTTGGAAATTATCATATCTTAAAAACTTCAATAATCCAGCAAAATGTGACACTATTTTTCATATCTGAAATATTATGTCCAAAACCATAATCATGGATTAGTAGCAAATGATACTAAAAAAATATAAAAGAAAAAAGCGACAAACACTGTACATTAGGATCACTTTTTAACAGTACAAAAACTTTCACAAAGCACAGACTGAGCAATGCTTAAGTGAACTCAGAAGGCTTACTGATACATGTCCTGCAGAAAGGCATTAAAGTTTGTATAATATTTTACAATATTGTATACAGTTCAGCACTGGCCATATAGTGGTTTCCGGCAGTCATTTGGAAAACATTCAACTGTTCTTCGCCAAGGACTACACACAAAATACATGTAGCTGGAAACATCAACAACAAATTCAATTTCATTTAAGTCAAATGTCTTCGGAATCTGGAGAACTTTTGGTACCCTGCTGAAAAAATATTGCTCTGAGTGGCTTTGAAAACAGAAGGACTTGAACCAGTAAAGTGAAAAAATCTATTGTAGGTTGAAACTGCTCGCCAGTACAAGAGGAATGGTGGCAAATTCTGGAGCTTAAAACTTAAAAGGAAAAAACACTGTGCACAGAAATATGTACATGTCAAGCAATAAAACTGCTTTGCATCTAGTGAAGTCTTGTACAGTCAGTGCATTAAGAATGGCTCCTTTTGTAGTAAAACACCCATTAATATCGTACGCTAATTTCACCAAGCAAGAAGCCCACCCATGAATCATTATACTCATCCACAAACGGAACCTTGGAAAAATTGCAGCAATATATACAGGCAGTCATAAATCGGTTCAGCAAAAGGAGTCCAGGGTTGTGTCGAGTGATCAGAATGATGAGACACTCAAGGTCCTGGGATATTTACCCACAATACAGCTGTGCTTGTGAAGGCAGGTCTTCCAACGGCGAGGTTCAGTTCTACATACATGTAGTCCATGTGCTACGCGAGTTTAACAGCAACAAATAAATATGCAACACCAGGAACATTACGGAAAGCCAGATTCAGTCTGTATCAAACTGACTCCAGGGGTCATCAGTATACTGTTCACTTATATCACATAACACAAGAGACGTCAATGCACATATGGAAATCAGTTGCAGAATAAGCATCCACTCCTGTCATAGGTGAGGTGTTTTTTTTTTTGTTTTTTGGGGATTTTTTTAACAGTTCATTTTGGTGTGTCAAAGCAAATGCACAATACTTCTCCGACTGGAGTCAATCTGGAGGCAACCTGTGAAATCCTGTGTCGTTTATGGACTGGAAAAGTCGAATGTTGTTGGCACTGAGGTGTTGGTGAACACATAACCACCTCCCTGCTCAATACGCCTCGATTCTGCAGACAGACGGAAAAGAAAAGGTTGCAAATCATATTCTAAAAATGTTGCTTTTCATTAGGACTTCAACAATTTCCTAGATGTATCCTTCATCCAAGCAAACAATGATTGATTCAAATCGCCAAGAGTCACTAGGCTACACCAAATTTAATTGTTGTTTTATGGGCGGAATATACGTCTTTCTTTCAATATCGTTGGAGGGCATAAAAATAAAGATGTGGAAATTATCTGATTGATGGGAAATGTAGAATACCCCAGCATTTTCTCCTGTTGAAGACATATTTACATGATCGAAAAGCCTTGAAAAATAGGAAAATCATAAAAACATTAAAATCAGACAAAATAATAAGGTGGATTTCAGTTTTATTTTTATTCTATTTTAAGATTTTTTTACTGTCAGCTAGCCAGTAAAACACAAAATAACATTGGTGTCACCTTGGTTTCATATTAAAAGTATGTTATACACAGGCACTCGTATCAAAAATCTTGAGAGAATCAAAGTGGTCTTTGTATGAGCACAAAAAATATCTTAGATCCTGCTCTGAAGTTTTTATTTTCCTCTCAATTGTTATTTCTTTATAATCCCTAGCTTTCTCATTTGCCAGCAAGGGAAGAAATATTGGGGGTATACATTCACCAATGCACCTGTATTATTTGACAGTTGTACAATGAACTCCAACCATACAAATTACCTTGTATAGACAACAGATTCCTACTGGAAGTTTGTATTAGTTGATTTCAAATTTGCTACCAACCTACCCTCTTGTTTTTGGTAAGGTTCAGTTACATTCAACAAAGGATGTTTTTCATGATGGCCTCACGATACTTCAAAGATCATTTCAATATTTTAAAACATACATGTACATCAAACAATTAGATTGATAATTTTCTGATTTATGACCATCCCTCCTGGACTAACCTGCAGCAGCTTTCCTTTGGTCAGCCAGTGTAAACACTTCCTCCAGTTCTGTCTTCTGTTCAGCGGTCAGCTGACTGATCAGTAGGTTGTACCAGTTAGGATCCTGAGTCTGCAAACCTACCACCGCACAACACTGATAATCAATCACACACTTCATTTATACCTTACACATATATCTTGATTCCCAGAGTAACTGTTTGTTAACTGACAATCCCAATAAATATTTACGAACACCAAAAAAAAACAGAAACAGTGTATTACATGATGCTTGACTTTATATAGGATTTCAATGCCTATACCCATCCAAGTATTCATTCTATTTATCTGTTTATTTTATTGATGTTTTATGTTGTAGTTTAGAATTTCAAGCATTCAATTATTTATAATTCTATATTAGGCACAAGAAACTCTGGAGAATGCCGTATCTACAGAAATCTGAAATCACACTCCACATATTGAACGGAAGTGTATTAGAGCAGCAACAATCCTGTTCTCCCTCTCTCCCCTTCCCTCACACACATGGACATACACTTAATATTACTTTTCTTTGACATTCTATGTGTGGTATCCCCAGCCGATGAAAGGAAAAATAGCTTCTGTCCAAATCACGCGAATTCTACAAACCTCGAGTTTTAACATCAAGCGCAATAATATTTCTTTGTAAATTAATCATGCATCCTTGGTTACATATAAACATCACTATTACTAATGAAGAAAAAAAATCCAAGGTACAGATTCTTGCTTCGGATTTAAATCTTGATCTAAGAATGGCTCACCCTCGAGAACAGACTTAAAGATGATATATTCATCCACAGGTGAGTGTTCCTCGTCTATTGGTGTGGTGAATGTTTCTAAAGGCGTTTCATCTTCTCCATCATCTGAATACCCATCACTGTCATCATCTTCTCCAGCTTCCTATAATGATTGCAGGACAAAAGGTTTAACTTGGTTAAATGAACACTAGGAAAAAAAGAAAAGGTATCCCATAGGATGTTTAAAAGGCATAGTGTTTTGTATTTGTATCGTGGCAAAACCAAGATATCACAGTTCATTCAAAGTAAGCAAAATCACACACCTTGAGACAATCACAAGCATCATTATGTTATCAGTTTTAATCAATCAGACGTCAGTTATTCTATAACTTGAGGTGGCAGTTGTTTACGTTCCTGTCACCCAAACCCTGTTTTGCCTTTTAACCATATAACTGTGGGTTACAAATCCTATCGCCTCATAGCCCAAATTAAAAGCTGATTCACCACACACGTTTAAAAAATGTTTAGGTCAGTTTCCATTCCTCTTCTGAAATAACTCATATTATTTGTTGCCTTTTATTTTAAGCATTAACTCTGCCAGTATTACTTAAAGGTGTTCTTAGTTCAAATGGTATCTTCATCACTTTTGTCATCTGCATATAACTGATATTTCCTTGTAATTTCTATATTTCATTACCATTTCTATGTTTCACAGGTTAAATTCAATACGTACCGCCCTTTCTAGTTTTTCTAAATACTGCTGTGATTCATCATCTATATCATCGTCGTCATCTTCTAAAACCTCTGTAAAATACCAAACATCATTCATGAAAACAACTGTAAAGCTCTTACAAGTGGCATTTGTGGATTTTTTGATATTTACAGTACAGCTCTGGCTAAAAGTCAAAACTAGGCAGGAGATTAGCGTGATCCTAGAGGCCCTGTTCAGAGTTTGTACAGGGCCTACAGACAGACAGTCACCTGTAGAGTCAGTGATCCGTCCACTGTGACTGATCACACACACAGCATTGGTAAGTCTACGCATTGGCTGTGGGAAGCTGACAACAGAAAATATAGTTCTTTGTTAGGATGATTTATAAGGTTTTTGAAATATATGAAACTGCAGTAAAATATCTGATGTGTGTGTCTTTGATCGCAAATTGGCAATCTTCTTTCAAAGGATAATACAGCACCTGAATAAAAAATATTTCAATTGAAAGCAGGATAGACAAGCTTTCTAAAAAGTATCTGACTTCATTATTTTAATGAGATTTCACCGAATAACATATAGAACAAAATGACAACACTGCACAAATGGCTCGTGTGAAGTGAAGCAGCCATCTTGAGAAATTCAGCCAACCAATCAGGTTGCTATCAGGTTGCTCGGCACAAGATGTGACGTAGCATTACCCAATCACTCCATAAAGTGACATATGATAACACAGAACTACTGCACAAGACATCATTTTGAGATTGTTTACAAAGATTTATCTACATGTAGCCATTTTACACAGTTTTGTAGGACAGGTCTGTATCATTTATAGACCACCACAGGCGTAAAATCAGTTAATTTACCAACCATGTCATATTCAACAATGATATAAAAAATTATGTCTGACAACAGCAAACCATCTCTGCACAAACTGCATTCATCTCTCCAGTAGACCTTACGCCTACTTAAGACACGCTGTTCAAATTATACAAATACATTTTTTGTAGTTCATGTTAATGTTTAGTCAGCATGAAGGTGCTAAATAACGAATGTCAGAGTCAGTGAAAAAATCATTTGGATGCCGAATGTTGATGGGAATGAGAAGGACAATGCTTAAAATTAATTACATCTTATGACATATTTTTTTCTATGAATTTATTAGAAAGAATTTAAATTTTGCCCTTTGTCTTTCTTGCATACAATGGATGGTTTTTTTTTTTTTTTGTTTTCATTCATAAAATACAGTAAAATTATGGAAACGGCGTGTTTAAGCTGGGTGCTTTCTTTGATATCTGCAATAACTAGGTCAGCACTGCTCTCATCTTAGAAGCCATCACTATAAAACTGAAGTATAAAATCCACTGACAGCTGAATGCCTCGATCAGCCTCAGTGGTGCTTAGATTTATTTTTGAGCATGAATCCAGTTGTACAACAATCCTATAATAATTCTGTAAACATTTAATAGGGGTCAGAATTAACGGTACCAGCACAACCCCTCCGGAGGCTAAGAACTGAACCAGGAAATATCTTGGCTGTGCGTGATGTAACCTTGCTGCTGACAATGGAGACGTGCTGAAGTTGTGACAATACGAAGTTTCACTAAACTTTCACTGGGTTGAAAAAATGTAAAAACCATTTAATGCTGGTTTAAGATAATTTGATTTTAGTCTTTCTGTGAACATAAACACTGGTCAGATGCTGTCTTTCACTTTAACTTGTGATTTACAAGTGAGTCTGCGAGATTTGTAATGGATCAACAAGACTGTTAAAATGTAGCTCATTCTTTATCTCCTGTAACAAGTTAAAAGATGGACATATATCTTTTGTTTCTTTCGCAGAAGGTTTTCGTTGTTGTGGTAGTCATTTGCCAGTGAAAAAGTATCTGCCACTCAGTGATTTAAAGAACCAAATAAGTAGACAATTCAATGCTAACGTGCAGTGCAACAACAACAACAACAACTTCTTCAGAAGTGGTAAAAAATAAAAACATGATACAGGACAAGTTGAATTTTGTCTACATGACTGTGGAGAATTTGTAGTTTCTACGAAAACATGTAGGGAAAGCACCCACATAGCATTTGGGTTATATCGAAAGGTTTTTCTCACAGAAAATGAAATAATAATTTCCCACTTGCACAAGTACACTCTATTTCAATTTTGGGCTTACCAAGCACAGTGTACCTTAAATATTTTCTTTTCTGACTCTCCGTTACTGTAAAATGCCTTCATGGAATTCATTCCACTCTGTTAATTTATGCCTAACAATAGGCCTACATGATTTGCACTAACACCCAGATCACCTAAGATACTAGTATCAAATTTTACTTGTGAAAATGTATGGGAAGTAGCTTACATGTGTATGAATAAACATATGATCAACAGTTTTTTTCAGTTTAGACAGTAATGTTTTGGTGTTTACTATACCTGTGTGAAAAAATACCATGGGTGTTCAATAAGCAAAGAGAGCAAAGCGGACTATTGTAGGTTTACTGCGGGATTAAGACAGGCCATCAAAGGCTTAATTAAAACATTCAGAATTATTATGCAGAGACCTGGAAGAAGAAATCACGCAGGTCTAGTGTGCAGCAGTGACACTTTGCCACAATTGCAGAACAATAGGCATATTGTATTAGAGTAAGTAAATTATATTCACAAGTGTCAGACTTCATTAACTGACACACACTGTATGATTTTGAAAATTGTAAACAATAGGAATAAATTAATCTCTCAAAACTGGCTGCTGGGGCTAGATTTACTCTGTCTGAGTAAATCTCTCTTCTGTACAACTTTCTCAGTGGCAATTCAGTCAGTAACATAGCATGTTTGTATAGACAATCAATGATGTGGGCTAATTTTGAAAATTCTGTACACACACCAGTCAGATTTAATAAAAAATACACCAGCCATTAAGGGTTGCTTGTTGAAAACACAGACTGCTGAGGTTTGGCCTACATGTATGTCAAACACAAGCAGCATACAGTGAAATGTCTGCAGCCTGGTGATGTCTGATTCTGGCCTGAACATAGGCCTACATGTCCTTTTTTTTTTTTTTTTTTTTTTAAATTCTTTTGACATGAGGCTAGCATGATCCTTGCAGTAATATGAATACATGATTATATTTAAATGTCACTTTTCACAAATGCAACAAATGATAAGACATGAGCATGAACAGCCACACAAGACTGCTGTCTGCCTGTGTTGGGGTGATTACCTAAGCGAGAAGCATTTGCTTTACTCACAAGAAAAGTTAGTTCTGAAACTTACGTGAGATTAAGATTTGGCCAGTTTATTATAAAATATCTGTTGCACGATTCCATATGACATAATATAAATGTGTATCAAAATTAGTGCCCATCGACTCCAATCGATGGCTTTGATCGCATATTTAATCCCTTGATCAAGTTGATTTTATTCCGCTTTTCATGGCTAGTATATGTTCAAATAGCTGAAACATGGGGACATTTGCTTGCAAACCAGGATATGTCTGTAGACGGAACTATATTTACACCTTCCAGCGATAATCTTGCACGCTTCAGCAGGTCTCTAAGACAGCCAAACAGAGGGTTTGTCACACGCCATTGGAGTGTTATTCAGTATCTCGGAGCACAATACGAGTGGTAAAAAACATACTTTTAGCTGTACTGTACTGTAGATATACTGAACACCAAATGTGACATCTCTGGCTGCAAACTTCTAATTATACAGCTGGGGCAGTAGTCCAACAGGTTTACCACAAACACAATACAACATAATACTGAGGCTCCATTACAGAATAGCTGATAAATGAGATTGCTGAAAAATCTTCCCTACACAATGTATTCAGTACAGCATGCTCATGTATCCCCCTAGTGTGATGTTATTTTGATAAGGTATCATACATCACATGTTGTTTCTTAAGATCCCAAGTATTGTGTGATCATTATATGGCCTTACCTGGCTCATACTCTTCATCTTCCTCTTCTTCCTCCTCCTCTTCCTCAGCCTCGTCTTGTGCTCGATCTGCAACAACGCAGTACAGCTATTAGAGTGCAACAACGCAGTACAGCCATTAGAGTGCAACAACACAGCACAGTCATCAGAGTAAAACAATACAGCAGCCATTAGAGTTCAACAACACAGTACAGCCAACAGAGTGCAAAAACACAGCACAGCCATTAGAGCGCAACAATACAGCACAGCCATCAGAGTAAAGCAATACAGCAGCATTAGAGTGCAACAACACAGTACAGCTATTAAAGTGCAACAACACAGTACAGCTATTAGAGTGCAACAACGCAGTACAGCCATTAGAGTGCAACAATACAGCATAGTCATCAGAGTAAAGCAATACAGCAGCATTAGAGTGCAACAACACAGTACAGCCATCAGAGTGCAACAACACAGCACAGCCATTAGAGCGCAACAATACAGCACAGCCATCAGAGCGCAACAATAGAGCACAGACATCAGAGTGCAACAACACAGTACAGCCATTAGAGTGCACCAAACAGCACTGCCATTAGAGCGCAACAATACAGTACAGCCATTAGAGCGTAACAATACAGCATAGACATCAGAGCACAATAATGCAGCACAGCCATCAGAGTGCAACAACACAGCACAGCCATTAGAGCGCAACAATAGAGCACAGCCATCCGAGTGCAACAACACAGCACAGCCATTAGAGTGCAACAATACAGCACAGCCATCAGAACGCAACAATACAGCACAGCCATCAGAGTACAACAACACAGCACAGCCATTAGAGTGCAACAAAACAGCACAGCATAGTCTGCGACAGTGAAACATTACAGCAATATACATGTACAAGTAGTACAGCCTTACAGTATGATTCAGCACAGCCATTAAGTGCAACAACAGTGTACATCCATTAACAGTGAAGCCTCACAACAATACAAATGTAGTCCAGTCTCACAATATGATACAGCACAGCCATGCAGTATGATACAGTAATGCCATACAGTTTGGAAACAGCAGAGCAATACAGTATGATACAGTAATGCCATACAGTATGACAGTGATGCTATACAGTTTGGAACAGCGGATCAAAACAGTATGATACAGCAATTTGGAAACAGCAGAGCAATGCAGTATGATACAGCAATGCTATACAGGTTGGAAACGGCAGAGCAATACAGTATGATACAGTAATGCCATACAGTTTGGATACAGCAGAGCAATACAGTATAATACAGTAATGCCATACAGTTTGGAGACAGCAGAGCAATACAGTATAATACACCAATGCCATACAGTTTGGATACAGCAGAGCAATACAGTATAATACAGTAATGCCATACAGTTTGGAGACAGCAGGGCAATACAGTATAATACACCAATGCCATACAGTTTGTAACATCAGAGCAACAGAGTATCGTACAAACAGAAACCCACGATCATGGGTTGCTGGCCAACCTTCCCATGTATGGCAGGAAGGAAGCCAACATGAGCTTGAGACAGCAATGCAGTGTGAAAGAAATTAAATACAGGTACTATATTTGACCTAGAATTTCGTCCATGACTAAGTAAATCTCCATGATTCTGAATTCTATTAATCTTAGAAAGGTATTTTAAGGTTTGTTTGAAATGTACAATAACATTCTACCAGAAGAATGTTTATTTCAGCAAAAAAGGTAATATTTTCTAGGTCATTTTAACCTAAAAATGCACTTTCTGGGCTACATTTTAGCAAAAACACAGTATATAGTATTTTTGTAAAGATTTTCAGAGTCTAATTACACTAACCTGGGTAAGGTGGAGAGGTGCACCAAGGGAAAGAACTGCATACTTACTGGCATAGGCTCTCTTGAGTCCCTGGAAGAGGTGTAACATGGAGGGGATCATCTGAGTGGCTACCTCATTGATCTCCTGAGGACGGTTTGCTCCCGTGGACAAAAGAGAACACAGACCTAGCACGCTGATCTTACGATCGTGTAATCTGACAAATCATACAAAATATTCTTAACTGGTGAGTGGTTCGAGATTTGACAGATTTTATATCACAGAAGGGACACATCAGATTCTGCATAGAAATCAGGTAAATGGATTGAAAAAAGAGATTTAATCTTGAACACAATTGAGTTATACTTCATAAAAAGGTAACTATTAGGTTGTTATATCCTGCTAACAATATGAAGTTTTGTGTCAGCCTTGTTAGTCTTACACAATTTTAATCGCTGTCAACTGGAATCGCAACTTGCATAAACAGGAAATGAACTTTCAAGTTACATTTTTGCAGTTCTAGGCTATAAATGGTATACAAAACAACAATAAATTAAGCGAGAAGCTGCCATATCGTTCACAGGCCAAACTAAAGAGTTTTTAAATTCTCTGGAAACTTTGATGGAACTAGCTCCAGTTTGCAGCCGACACGAAAATTAGTGGTATTTGATTTATTTGAATGGTGTTCTATGCCGTACTCAAGAATATTTCACTTATATGACGGGGGCCAGAATTATAGTAGGAGGAAATCAGGCAGATCACGGCAAAACCCCACCACCATCTGTAGGCTGCTGGCTGACCTTCCCATGTATGGCTGGAGAGGAAGCAGCAGTGAGCTGTACTTGAACTCACAGAGGCATCGGTGTTTGAGATAAATCTCGAACTCCTATAGCATGGCTCACACATGTATAAACTACTGAGTAGCTTACCCCAGAAAGCTGTCTGTATCGTGAAGCCACTGTTTGAGGAACTGAGAAGTGACAGAGGCTGTGGTATTGGGTAAGTGCATCTTGGCCAGGGTCTCCAGTAAAAAGCCTGTGTTATAATACAGAGCTGCTATTACCACCTGCAGACACATTGTCCTCAGTTCAGACGTCCTTACCTCTCTTGTCAACCTCTCTAGTGCTAACTCCACGAAGGAAGGTACAACCTGAGAAATCAACACAAAGTGGTTAGAGCCCATCTTACCATTTCGCCATCCTTATTTTTCAAGAATTTCAGCTTTGGTGCAACATTATGTGTCAAAGGGAGATCAACATTATTCTTACAACATTTATACAATAGTAAATAAAGCACTTACTAACCACCATTGCATGGTGAACCTTCATGACACTCAAATACAATGCTTGTTCGTCTGATGGCGTTAGAAACAAGAGTCAACAGAGAGGGCGACAACTTCACGAGCAATTTACATTATGATCTGGTATGACTGAGCTATTTCTATGGAAATACAGACATATAAAAATTGAATTTCTAGAGAAAACCAGAACAAACTGACAGTACCTGATCAACGTGGCCTTTACATTGGAGTAATACAACCTCTAATAATTTAGCGGCATGACATTCTGCATCCTCTCCAACATCTGCTGTCAATACCTGATTTGTAGAGATAAGCAATATTATTTAAAACCACTGTGTGATGTTCATGTCATCCCAACTGCTATAAAATTAAGACCTACTTCAAGTGGAAGCTAATAAACCTAACTAAATGTATTTTCTCTCCATTTACACACTGAACTGAACAAACAAGAAATATTTTTATTCATTAAGTGGCAACAATAAACATAAATAGGACATAATAAAGTACGGTCTTAGTTTGCATTTATTTAAGCTTAAAATTAATTTTATGGAAAGCAAGATGCTCAACCATTACTTTCTTTGCTAGTATTTTATGTTGTTCTCCTTTTTCTACAGAAGTACATGGCAGTGGCCGCTTGCATGGGGGTAGGAATCCTGTCTGCAGTAAACAGCAGTACCTCATGAGGTGCCTGACAAACATGCTGCCTAGAAGCAGCATTGAAACCAGGAGGACTGGATAGTACATGCAATCTCACTGGTGAGGAGTCAGAGGTTAGGGGTCATTGGTCTGAACTAAGGGAGCAAATCTGTTGCCATGGAACCAGACACATATGACTTGTGTTACTTACAGTTTTACACATGTTGTAAATAATCTGTAAGTTTTCAGGGTTGGAAAGGAAAGCAGGTGTATCCACAGTAACGTAATTATGTAAAGCTGGCATCATTTCTACAAAGGAAGTAAAACAGCCATTGAAAGCATGACAGTATTCATAACAAAATGAGTTCACAAAATTGTGTCTACCCATGTGTGCTATTTAGCTCACTTTAAATATGAGCAAATTATGTTTTTTCATCTTTGTTTAAATCTGAGACGAATTGCTATTCATCCTGATATCTTCATTAGTAAGCCTGAGAACATCCACAGACCTTCTTTAATATTTAGCTTACGAACAAAACTGTTTTATTTAATTTCTTTCTTTATTTCGTGTTTTACGCCATACTCAAGAACATTTCACCCATACAACTGTGGCCAGCATTACGGTGGGAGGAAACTAGGCAGAGCCCTGGAGAAACCCACTACCATCCACAGGTTGCTGACAGACCTTCCCATGTATGCTAAACTGTTTTAAAGGATTAATAGCGCGTGGCAAAACTTGTAGATTACCTGTGAAATAATCAATTCCATCTTTCTGAAACATGTCATAAAGCATCTTGAAGACCTGCCACAGGTGGTTGGAGATGTGTGTGCCTGTGAGACTGTAGATCAGGGTCAGAACTTCCTCATAAAAATCTATCAACACAAACACACCAGCGATTGTCATGCAGCTACTTACATGTAATTTTAGACAGCAAATATTTCAGTATTGTATACATACAAGTGATACTTTACTTGTATAATATTTATATGGCACGAAAATAGCAGAATGAGGTTGGTTATGCCAAATTTGACATCCAAGACAACATTTCAGTATTTCATGAATGTATTAGGTGTTTCACTGCTATATACCAGCAACTGGACAAATCCTCAGATGTAAAGCTGCAGCCAAACCCGCCTGATCTGAACAAATAACCTTACGGTTACTGGTAAAGGCCTGCTATCTTAGAGACTCTATGAGTGACACCTTAGACAACTCAGTCATTGGAGGCCTGGTGTTGAATACAGTGGTAACGGTTTTCATAAAACAGTGTTTATGGATTTGAAGACATAGTTTATACCACTTTCCAACATGTGCAGAATGTACAAATTTGTATTTTAAGTTATTTCTGTACTGACAGAGAATGTTTCATCATTTTGATCAACTCACCTAATATATTCTGTTGTAGGATTGTTCCTATAACATTCAGCACAATGCCTTCTAACTGCCTCATAATCTGTAAACAGAATAATCATTGTGTCAAAATAAAAAAAATATCTTGGTCTAAAATGTACATTTACAACCAGTAATAGACTGAGGTGCACAAAGGAGTGTGTTTGATCCAGGATTTCATCTGCCTCTGTTATAACCCATCATTCCTTGATTGCACTTCTTTAAAGAGTACATGGAAGGCTTTATTCCCTCTAGAGAGTCGAAGCATAGCTTGATTTTAGGAGGTTTTATAAACTGGGGTTGGGTAGACGAAATGTGCTCAGCTTACCTTAGCTACCATGACAATTAATCATGTGCACATAACTAAGGATTATTTAATATGAGGCACGCTTCATAAAACATTCTTTTACATTTTGAGGTACAAGGTAGTGATAAGTTAAATATTAAAACACATTTCAAAGGAAATTGGCTCTAGTAGTTCAGAGAGCCCTACCTCTGGCTGTCCGTCCATCACATTTAAGATGGTTTCCATGGTATTGAGCAAGCCTAGGGCTGTGATGGCTTTCTCTTCTGATCCGTCCACATCTGTGTCCAGGACTGCTGCAAATGTCTGAGCCTGCAAATAATGAACTGTCACAATTAACTCCTGAAATGTATATTCATTCATTTCACTAATATATGCATTTAATGACATACCCAAGAATATTACCCTTTTATGATTGAACTGATCAAAGTCCAGAGGAAAGCCAATTTAACTGGCTTGAGCTGCATTTGAACACACCTTTAAGAGTTTGGTCCAGGAGAAACCACAGCAGAACATGATCAACATTGCACATGTTCAGAAAATGAGACAAGGCTGTTCAGTTTTATTAATAGAGCAGTCATGTGACCTGCCGACAAGAGGATCTAGTATAGCAGGAATGAATCATTGTGGCTTTACACCGTCACCTCGGCAATATTTCAGCCATATCATGGCGAACCAGTACAGCTGGATTGGTGTTATGTGTGATAAGTGTTATCATGAGTAAGGGTTGAAACTCTGCCAGCAAATACAATGATTCATTTATTTATTTGATTGGTATTTTACGTCAAACTCGAGAATATTTCACTTATATGACAGCAGCCAGCATAATATTCAGAGGAAAGGTGCTCAAGGAAACCCACAACCATATGCAGGTTGCTGCAAGACCTTCCCATGTATGTACCACAATTGCTTCGCCAAATGTTTCCTGTAAGTACCACGTCATTTCAAACAGGTTACTAAAATCAGGAAAGATTGTTTACAGATTGAATGAGTTTCTCTTACTCTTGCTAAAAGGCTTGGAAATACAGACTGTCCAACTCTTGACAGAGTTACTGCTATGTTGGGATAAAACTGAAGGGAACATACCAAATGTGAGGTCATCTCCACTGCAAGAGGGGCCACCTCATCAACATAGGTCACCACTATCTTCTGCATCACACTGGTTAAGTCATCGTTCTCTGTCTCACGTATCACATTTAGCAGCTCTACAAGAGAATTTAACACGTTCAAAATTGAGGAAACAAAAACCACATACCATTTAAGAAGAGAAAATATTAATTTACCAAATTTGTCTAAACAATTAAGCATAAATGCATTTGCTTATTATAGATGTCAAAGTTTTTTTAAACAGCATTTGTGATAAATTAAATACTTACGAATAACCACTTCTTTCACATGTGGGAGCATATGTTGTTTGGCTGTCAAAAAGAAAACATTCATCAGATACAGGTATTTTGACACAGTATTTGTACATAATGCTTATTTATAATATAAAGTGTGGAAGAAATGCCAAAATTTACTTTCATAGATATCAGCAAAAACTTCCTTAGGACTAAGATCTTCACTGCCATTAAGATGGATCTTAGGCTCTTTCCTGCCATCTTTCTTACAAATACAACAGCCCTTTTTTCTTTGATAGCAATTTTAAGCATTACTCAAAAACATCCCACTTACAGTGACAGACAAGATTCTAATTGGAGGAACACATGTCCTTCAACAGGATCTGAACAAATATCTCTTATTTAAATTCATTTATCTGATTGGTGTTGATTGCCTTACTCAACAATATATCACTTACAGGAGCCAGTATTACAGTGGGAGGAAACCATGCGGGAAAATTCACGGCCACCCACATTTATGGCAGACATTCACCACATATGACCTGATCTGATTTAAAGCTGCAGTCAGGAAACTGGGAACTGACTTTTAACACTCAACCAAGGCCAAGAGCTTACCATCAGCAGAAAGAGCGGCACTTCACACCATTTAGTCAGCACGACTAAACTACCTTAAGCCAAAGTTCAACAAACCCCAAGATGCTAATCCTCACCCTTCTCCTGCTCTGTAATTAACATCTGAAGAGCGATGGCTGCTTCCACTCTCACTGGTAAATCTTTATCTGAGCACAAACAGGTCTTTGTGCACATCAGGGCCTGCAGCAGGTTCTGCTCATTCTTAAACCTCAGCTCACAGAAATAGTGGAGCACCCAACATGCCTATCAATGGATATAATCTGTGTTATCAGTTTTGAAAATGCTTACTGTAATTCTTCAACTATTTAGCATGTTTGCAAAGTGTTTATTCAAGAATATTCTGAAGGTATTATTCTGTGTAAACTGAAAAAAAATATACTTTCTGTGAAGCCCTCAAAAATCAAAGAGAAAAGATGCATAAATCACCTGAACGTTTCTCTTTCATATGGGTTAAGCTGGAGAAATTAGAGTGCTTCAGCTTCTTTTATATTAGGTGGTAATAAAAGTACTGTAAATTTGAAACCATTCACGTTTGCAAGATGTTCATTCCAGAATTATTAGGATATTATTCTGTGTACATTGATAAAAATGACACTTTCTGTGAAGCCCTGAAACTGGCTCACCCAGTCAATGTCGCTGTTTCGCGTAAAACTCCGTTAATGACCCACATACTCATTTGCCTCATTTTGAGAGATGTATTCATCTTAGAAAGGTTTGATTTATTTATTGGACTGGTCATTTACGCCACCATTTATACGGCTACCAGCATTGTTATGGGAAGAAAAGGGCAGAGCTTGGACGAAACCTACCTCCATCACCAGGCTCATGACAGACAAACTGCCAGAGAGCATGTCATTGTCAGGTGCAGGAATAAAGGTAACATTTCATGACTTTTATTTATATATCTTTCATTTCATATATCTAAAAACACACTATTTTGGGGTAAATCTGACAGAAGTTTTTATAAACTGATCACTTACTCTGTTCTGCTACTTGCCATCATTACATTTCAGGTTAAAGTCAAACAGTCTATGTTTGTAAAATACGGAATTTGGGGCAATATACAAACCCTTGCTCTTAAGAAGCCGTATGGACTCTGGAATTCAGGAAACACATGTTGTGTTAACATCATCTCAGCCTGATCTTTGTACATTTTTTTCTGCAACATGAGAAAATAGATCCATTCAGGTCTGATGTATAATGCTGAATACGTATGTTAAATGGACATCCACTGAAGAACAATACCCATCTGCTTCCTTGTTTTGTGCAATGGCACAGTATTTGGTGGAGGTTTCTGAAAATGTATCGACACATAGTCTGATGACAGCATCAATCAACTGAAAACTCATGCTGCAGTGAAAAAAAGCCAAAAATAAAGCCAAAGTGTAAGCAGAATTTTTTTTCTCTACAGTGAAAAGTTCAGATGGACATGCTGGAATATTCAGCTAGCTTCCGTTAATTCCAGTTCTTCCCCTGCAAATATGAATGAGCGGTCAGATTAAAATCCCACAAAAAGCAATGACACAGTGACTAATTTATTGGAACTCTTCTGTCAATGAAACTTCTTGAGTGAGTGAGTGAGTGTTTGGGGTTTAACGTCGTACTTAACAATTTTTCAGTCATATGACGACGAAGGAATCCTTAGGGTGCATGTACGTGTATGTGCCTCCTGGTTGCAGGACAGATTTCCACCGCTCTTTTATTTAGTGCTGCTTCATTGAGACGACTTACCGAAGGCAAGTAAGCCGCCCCACCTGAGCCATTATATTGATATGGGTCAACCAGTCGTTGCACTATCCCCTTCATGCTGAACGCCAAGCGAGGAAGTTACAACTTCCTCTTTTAAAGTCTTAGGTGTGACTCCATCAAGGATTGATCCTGGATCTACCGGTCCCGAAGCGGATGCTCTACCAACTGTGCTATCCGGGCCGGTGAAACTTCTCGATATTCATCTATTGTATACAAACCTTGAGCAATATATCTGCCACAGCTCCCACCATGTGCAGAGCGCCGTCTTTCTGTCGTGGGTTGACGTTGGGCGTGGTCAGAACCTGCATGCAGTAACCCATCGTTTTCTGCAGAATATCTTTCCGTTTGGACACGGAACTGTGCAGTAATGACTGGGCTGCGATCACAGGCGACAGGAAATCTTCAAACACATCTGAAACCAAGGAAGAATAAATAATCCTATTAGGTTTTTTGAACAATAAACTTAAATCCTGAATACAGCAGAGTATGAAAAATTTCCAGCAAATACAACACTAAACAGTGTTTGTATTAACCCTCAAAATAACTAGTCCAAAATTCAACTGAGATCATGAACTGAATTTCACACACTAAAAATCCAAAAATAGTGTTACTTTATATTCAAACTTTTTATTTTCTGAAATCTTTTTCTAGGCTTTCTGATCACATACATGTAAATATATCCTTAATAGGAACAAATGCTGGGATAGAGAACATTTTCTACAAATTACATGAATTTTCATTTTTGTTTTTATACCCTCCCCCAACACTAAAAAAAAGATTCATTCTGCCCTCAAAACAAAAGTATAAAATGGTTTGGCCTTTATGAAGTTAGTTAGCAAGTGTGAAGAGTTCATTTTAAATACGAAGAACCAATCTGCCATTAATTACTTTCTTATTTCAAAAGTTATGAAACTTTTAGTTTTTAAAACGAACACCACAAAGAGACATCAACCTACCATACTTGACCCTGATATATTCATGAGGGTCTGTGTTCCACATCTCCTCATCCTCATCTGTATGACACATCAGTGGGAACACAACTTCCTGGATTATATTCTGTGTGAAACATAAATCTCATTAGCACACTTTTAGTTTAACCCTCTCTATTAAAAAAAGAAAAAGAAAATATCGTCTTGAATTAAAGAGTTTTCCACAAATGAATTTTATTAGTTATAAGGAAGTCCAAGCAAACCCAAGGACCCATTACTGGGATGAATGAAACTCTCTTAAACACACTCATAAAAAAAAGCTTGTAGTCTAAATATGTTTTTACTCCCCTGGAGTTAAAACTGAAACGGATATGCTGCTTACCTGAATATATGGCTTCATGAACTTCCATGAAAACGCATGACTGACTCTGAAAGAATAGAACATCACACTGTTACAGGATAGTCAATCAATCAACCAAATACTTAACCAATCATAGATAGGACTTATAACTATGATTACTCAAGCCTATAAAAAAGCACACATCATTACATTAAAGTTACATTACATTAAAACAGTGTGCATTATTACATTACATTAAAACAGTGTGCATTATTACATTAAAATTACATTACATTAAAACAGTGTGCATTATTACATTAAAATTACATTACATTAAAACAGTGCACATTATTACATTAAAATTACATTACATTAAAACAGTGCACATTATTACATTTAATCTTAAGGCACAAAGCTAAATATTTTAGCCCAGCTACTAATGGCCCAGGCACACACAGAAAGATGGAGAAGAGTTGCTCACCCTTGATGGAGATAGTTTAGAGCCTGTTGAAGAACCCTAGGTGCCACATATATCTTCTGACGATACAAATCTAATACTTTCAGTAACACTTGAATCACATCATCTATCAACAGAAGACAAGAGAATGTTTAATGTAACACATTTATCCTCATTTTATTTGTGAGAGTAATGGGGACAAAATACGGAAAAGCAAAAATATAGGAGAAAAAGAGTAAATAGGGCCACCGGAAATCCTGCCCTAAAACTGATTTCTAGAAGCAAGGTTACAAATGCACTTACGTGAGAAACTCTTCAGATACCACTCAGCAAACTGGGTGTACTCTTTGGTTACATTGCCAGGGCTGCCATATCTGCAGACAGGACAAGGTTAAATACACACACAAATATATCTATTACTAAGGCGACGAAAATATAAATTGTTGTTTTACGGGCAGAACAAATCTTTCCTCTATGTCATCAGAGAATGAAAATAAAACATAATAATGATCTAATTTGTGGCAAATGTGGACTATCCCAGCAATTTATATTTTAGAGTGAGTAAGTGCTTGGGGTTTAACATCGTACTCAACTTTTTTCAGTCATATGATGACGAAGGAATCCTTAGGGTGTATGTAATGTGCCTTCTTGTCACAGGACGGATTTCCACCGCTCTTTTATCTAGTGCTGCTTCACTGAGAGGACTCACGGAAAGTAAATAAGCCCGAGCCATTATACTGATAAGGGTCAAACAGTTGTTGCACTATCCCCTTCATGCTGAACCCCAAACGAGGAAGTTACAACTTCCTCTTTTAAAGTCTTAGGTGTGACTCGACCCAGGATTGACCCTGAATCTACCGCTCCCCAAGAGGACGCTCTACAAACTGTGCTATCCGTGCCGGTATATATTTTAGAAGACATATTTATAATGGCTGGAAAGCTTTGAAAACTAGAAAAATCATAAAAAAAACATTATGATTTGAGAAAATGATAAGGTGACATTTAGTGAATGGTTGATTATGGCGTAACGCCACATCAGCAATATTTCAGCCATATCGTGGCGAAGTTTTTTTAGTGTTGTCTGGTCAGTAAAACACGAAGTCAAAAGTCTGCGATGAATGGTTGGTTTCAACACTGTTCTATGTGAGCTCTTCAAATTAGAAAGGGTCGGTGCATTACATTCAGAAGTAAGGCAGTCATGTCCAGAAGTATAAATGAAAGAATTACATCTTTACCTTTCAAAGAGTCTGGCCAGTATATGTGTGGCCCATTTCTTCACCTTCCACCAGGCTAATTCTGGCCTCTCATCTTCATCAATTTCATTGCAAGACTGAAACATAGAAGTATACTCTTCAATCAGTTTTAAAAAGTGTGCGTGGAGATTTAAACTCATTCTTTCCTAAAAAGATACAGTATCTCCAGCACAGTGCAGAACACATTGTATAAATATAATACTTCTATAAAAGCAAGCAGCATGTCTGACAAACATCATCAACATAGACGTCCAACTTTTTACAACTGAAAACTCAAAACCGATTTTTTTTCTGGTCCAGATTGAGTTTATTTATACTTTAAATACCGACAATAGCCTGGTATTGAGTTTAATTTTGCTTTAGCCACCGGTCATTTAGTGAATGCGAAAGTATATGTCACATACCAGCATACCTATATATACACACACATATATATATATATATACATGTACAAGATAGAGAAAATTTGACTTTATTTGAGGCTCATTTCTGATCATGATTTTATTGTTGGTACATACATACACTTTTACTAGTACATTATCTTGATCAGAGATATACATTGTATGATAAAACGGTTAGAAACCAAGGTAATGCATGTTCCTCTGATGGTTGTTACAAATGTTACATGAAAGAAAGGAACTAACAAATATTACACAAAAAATAAACATACATGTATACAGGCCTACAAAGACAAAAGAAAAGACTTATTCTGATCAGAGGTATACTCTGTAAAGTATTTATTATTTGCTGAAATTTGTTTTCGCGGATTTTACTTTAAATATAGGTTTGCGGGAATTAATGTTCGCGTAACTGATAAAGGAAACATTGAAAAGTTAATTTTTCTGAGTTATTATATGACCGAAATTCAAGCATGTCAAACAGGTATCATCAACAGTAGCTATAATCTGCTTTTGTCTCCTGCGGTGCCGCTAATCCTAGTAATCTGGACCACAGATTAAAACAATGGGGGGAGGGTTATCGCTATGTAAGAAGATGACATTTGCACCTACTGTGAATAGTAATCGAAGAGCCTAAGGGGTGTTACTTGTTTTCTCATTGGCCTTTGGCCGGCGAGGGAATACATGTACTTTCAACCAAAGTCACCTTTTGAGCAGTTCAACGTAAAACATTTAATCGTCCTCTGTAGCCGGTCAAAAACCGCTAACATTGTGTACCTGTCAAATGGCCATCGCGTTGTTGTATACAGTTCCTAATTTGTCACAGGCTCACTAATTCGTCCACTGGAGACACACAGCCAATGGGATAGCGTGCACGAAAGCGACATTCATTGGAAGTCAGCACGTACTGTATCTACTTTTCTTTCACTTGCCTGGCACACTGAAGACTGATCAAACTAAATATGACCCCATCTGTTTTATACCCACTAAACCTTATCGCCATAGTTTCAATACATTTTAAGGCTAATTTCAATTTGATTACAGCCAATACATGCACGAGTGCTTCGGCTTGTCACGTA
This sequence comes from Liolophura sinensis, assembly GCF_032854445.1. NCBI lineage: Eukaryota > Metazoa > Mollusca > Polyplacophora > Chitonida > Chitonidae > Liolophura > Liolophura sinensis. Next base: position 61,255,422 of record NC_088300.1, read on the forward strand.
TGCAGCCGTTGGTGATTGAAGTCGACCGCTCATCGCTATGTACATATTATCGATCAATTCATTTTTTATCCCAAATTTGAATATTTGGACCAGAAAAACACAGAACTAAGTTTTTTCGCCCCTACTTTCAGTTTTAAACTGAATTTTACCACCGAATACCACTGCCTAAAATCAACGTGTATAAATCCCCTCTGGTCTTGTTCAGAAGTCCCTTTGGGAAAAAATTCCCCCAAATTTCAGAATAAGTTAAACTTACATCTGGAACAGGTCGATCTACAATCTGTCTGATGAGTGTTATCCAGTGGGTAAACATTTCCTTAGTGATCAAATCCAGTGGCAGGAAATTCTGAAACACAATGGAAACTCTTAAACATGGCATTCCACAAACAAGGCTACTATAAAGGCCCATAAACATTATCACTGACCTCTCACATATGATTCACATCCTTGAACACAATATTTAATGTAACTTAAGAAAATGCTATGAAATTTTTTGTATAATCACAAACACAACTTTCAATCTAACCATGAACATGCATATTTAAAGTCAACTTGACATCTGAAACATTCATTTATTCTATTAATTTCAACAAAATGAGAACTAACACAGCAAGATATATATGTCCTTTATTTGTTTACTTTTACTTATTCATTTTTCAAGGGAAAAACCTTGACTTAAAACATAACAATTTAGAAGGCTAACCTGTGTGAGAGCATAGAAGATCTTGAGGATCTGTTTCTGTAGCAGATTAGAGGCCTCCGAGACATCAGGCAGGAGCTGTTGACAACGCTGGTAGATGATTGGCAGAAGATGCTGCATGGCCTGGTTCAGAGGCTCACGCTCGCTGGGACGCTTGTACCTGAAGTCACCATTATTTAATCACCCATAAGTAGGCCTCAAGGAGCAAACCTTGAACAATGATATCTTCTTCTTTACACAGTGGTAACAGAACATTTGTAATTTCTACAGCATTAAAGTACATGTAAAAAAATCACCTTTCTGAAAGCCAAAATACTGAATAGATGAGATACACCAGTTGGGTTTTATAACAAATTCAATCAATAAGATGTCTCAACAAAATTCTGCATTTCTCTGACAAAAGAACTTACTTAGAGACAGGAAGAATGATATTTTCATCTTTCTGATTTGCTAACAGGATGATGCATTGGTTTACAAAATAGTTTCATAAAATTTTTTTTGTTCTTTTTACAATAAAAATATGACAAAATGAAGAAGCATACATGTCTAGATCAACAATAGAAGGAAGCACCTAGTTCTGTCAGCTATTTTCTTTCAAGACACAATGCTGGATCTGATGGCAATATTATTGTAATGTGGAAGGAATATGACAAACGCTTTAACATGAAATCAAGAATTTCAAGGATGAAACTTAAGGAAAACAATATGACAAACATGAGGACATTGTAATGGTACCACACACCTTTGCACAGATGAGCATATGTATAACATAACTTACTCGTAATTTTTCACAAGCTGATAAAGGCACATCAAGGCCCCCATGAGGGTGGCCTGATTGTCTGAGGTGATGTACATGGCGATCTTCTGAGCGAAGTCAGGCCAGCGTCCAGGGTAATCATACTTAGCTATATGACTCACACAGACACACAGCTGTACACTGTAATGAACAAATTCAAAACCAGAGTAACAAAGAATTGCTTAATATGTGTGGTTCATGATATGCTGTACGGCTAAAGTTTTAAATATTTGGATAACCCACCAAGGCAAATGTAAAAATTTTGTTGACAAACCTGTGTTTGAAGACAATACTGCAGAAATACCATGATACTTCGATTGCAATGAACACAACTTCATAAACAGTTAAATTTATTTTGGAATAAACTGAAATTTCACTGAAGCTGAGGGGTTATTCCACTTAACCAGTTACGCACAGATCGATCCTGACAAATTCCATTCAGCCCTAGAAGCGCTTACCGAATCACTTCTGGAGACTGTATGATGGCCTCGACTATGTTCTGTCGTATGGTGTGTCTGTCATGCTCGTGTACGTTGAAGGGAACCGCCTCCCCGGGGGTCTCCGCCTCACGATCCTGCCAGAACTGGGTCACCATGTTCTTCAGGTAAATCACACCTTTCAATCAAATAATAAAATATGTATATATTTCATTGTAGGTTTAGCTCAATGTGTCAGGTCATGCTTCTATCTTTCGAACAACTTCTCAATCAAATTAATATTGAATGAGATACTGAAAATTTAAGACTTTGTGTAAATTTAATATGATAGAGCTTTCTAATACATCTTGGATTAAAAACATAGTCTTTTTTCAAAATATCTAAAATCCACGTCACAAATAGAGCTGTATTGAAGATTAGAGGACATTTATGAGACACAATTTTTAAACATTCACATTAACAATAGATTAAATAAAAGAATTACCTGCTTGTCTGACGGGCATTTCAAACTGTTCTGACATGACAACATGTAACAGAATTGGGGCAAATCCAACAATCTTATGAACCTGCAAAGAAATACGACGACACTATGTATCAACCCGTACTCTACAGGAACTCCAAAATATCATCACAAATTAGTAATAAGCTACAGGACCAGAACAATTTCCTGCACCTAATAGTATTTTGTCAGGGGTCAACTGTTTGGTACAGGACAAAATTAACATGCAAATGACAATAGACAGCTTAACATTTTGAATAAAAAAACATAAGCAAGTCATACACCAACTTAAAAGATCACGGAAAATAAGTGCCTGACTATTCTTTTTTTTGTTCTTGAGTAAATGGCAGCCCGATCACCCATCCAGTAACCTTGGTGACAGATCCAATATGAGCTACCATTCGCAACAAGTGGATCTGCGGTGTAATATGACTTCAAAGTCTTATATTGTGGAATGCCTAACAGGTGGTTTCACCCATGACTAATATAATCTAATCACTTTGATGTCAAGTTGTTGATGCTGCCAGTGTCACTGAAATAATGTTGCCTCATAACATCCCACTTAAGACGTTTGCATTACACAACATGGACGATAAACCAATTTCTCTAAAGGGTCATTTTCAAAAACGTGAAGCCTCGATTTACATGCTTTGAGAATTGGACTTGTGATGGACACTATTAACATGCAAACAGAAGATATCGTCTGCCCAAAATGCATGGACTATAAACAAGTGGTGACTGGTTGGTGGATTATTTTTTTTTTGTGTTGGTGGACTGTTTTTTTTTTTTTTGATGGCAAAGTTTTTTGATAGTGAGTTTGTTGATTTCATTCGGATTTTAATACGTCAGAAATGAAGAAAGTGTATCTGGCAACATCACCATGACATTTTCCCTTTACTAACAGACACTCGTGATTCTACTCAAGTATGACTGTTTGCATTTGCCTTGCATCAACCATAGTCAATTGACTGATTGATGCTGAAGTCAAACCTCAGCCCACTTATTAGGTCACGATGTTGACAAGGCATGTGAATGAAAGTCACAGCTGCGCATTATCTTGGATTTACTGGTTGTAAAGGCTACAGAATGTGGAAAAAAATTGGCAGAGGAACAGAGATTGTCTCACTGAACATAATTTATTGAAGTTTTGCCTGGATAATGCTTGTATTGGTTCATTTAGAACAGATTTTTTCTTCTTAAATAGCAATATTTTGACCTGGATGACTTCTGTATAGCCGAGATCCTTGGCTATACATGCATGATGGATTCACTGTGTAACATTTGATTTGTTTAACTGTCACATTATGTATTTTAACCATGCCATTTAGCGTTAAACTGAGCTTACAGATACTGTATACGTTGTATGTGAGAATCTTTCTCATTTCTTCACCGAATTGTCATTTCTGGGTCTACTGATTGTTGAATCACCAATGATGTGAATTTTCTTGTAACACGAGACGCTGGTTAACAATTTTGAAGTGTGATCACTTATTAGCCTTCATGTGTCATAACCTCAGGAGCTTTAGATCTTATGTATACCTATGATTTGAGTCATTCTTGAAACACGTGACAGCCTTAGCTAAATTCACCGGATACGCAACGCTGGTGAATAAGAGCAATTTTCGCAACATGCTGACTGCCATGATGGAAAACGTGTCCGATGAAGGCTCACCTCATGGAGATGTTGTTCCGCCTGTTCTCTTTGATTTGGGTCCAATGTGGCTTTTAAAACATCCGCCAACTTCTGGACGTCCATGTCGATTGAATAACTTGGCAGCTGTCAACACTAAATGGTCGTGTTCAAATTTCTTTACGAATATCGCGTGCGTTCCATTCACTCACAGCCTGTCGCGCCAAAATGAGGCATAGAAAAGACCAACTTACGGCAGTAGTAAAACAGTCCCACGACAACAGTTCGACTCACGACATGTACCTGGTGACCCTAAATGACCTAATTGGAATGCTCAGCTGACACAAGGCATGTGAGCCAGCAAGCAATGCCAACCGAGTCTTCGTCTGATTTGAATCAGTTGTCCGATTCTAAAGTAAACCACCAAAATGTAAGTACATGTGTACCCAAGCTGGACATGAACTGTGAGTAAACATCTATTAAACTATGGTATGTAAGAAAACAATGGCAACTCTTCCACCCACCGGTATGTAAAAGTTGTGAATTTATTTCAGCTGGAAACAGAAGTGAAACCGCAAGCCTATATTTAGCCTACAGAATACCCAAAATTGAAACTCTTAACAGTTTAACTTTATTGGAACGGTTTCTACCTGTCAACATCTGTTGATTGACAGTGGAAATCACAGATCTTACAGTTATACAAACCACAGTATATTCTCACACATATGCAGGACAGTGCCAGTTTAATTGATTGTTATTATGTTGCTATAATAACACGTTTCAGTAGGATAGCATACAATTGTACATAAAAATAGCAGTATAAAAAGTAGCTGTATAAAAATATTTGTCTGACATGGCTTTTAACCAGTATGTGAGTCTGATATCAGGCCCAGCATCCTAATTTTGGCCCAGGAATGCTCCTTTCAGGTAAAAATCAGTATAAAAAAAAAGAAAAAACGATCATTCAGCATTTTAAAGTTCCCTTTGAAATCTATAAAGGGTAGCTATTTTTCTAAACTTAGAATCAGTCAAATGAGACAACAAAGTGAAACTTACTTATTTACATCTGTAAACATTTCAGAATTTTTACCCTAAATACTTTGTGCATATGTTGATGTTGTTCAGGGCAAGCAGAGATAGCAGAAGCAGGCTTGACCAGCTGGACACCGAGGTATCAGAGGTGACCAGTCTGCTGAGGAACAATGTGGAGAAGGTGATGGACAGAGGCGAGAGGCTGGACAGTCTGCAGGAGCGCTCAGGTAAGCAAAACTTGATCTAAATATTTTGTAAAATATGAGTCTTACCGCTTTCTCCAGACATTGAGAGGAAACTGGGCAGAGCCCGGAGGGAAAACCACGACTGTTCACAGGTTGCTGGAAGACCTCCTCACTTATAAATGGGCGGAGAAGAAGCCAGCATGATCATCATTCTTGGTTGTGTGTATTTAATGTAGATTACCCATGGTTAACAGATCAGGTGATAGTTTTTCTGTCTTGAAAATGCTGAGACGGTTGAAAGAGTTGTCATTTCTACTTTCAGAGGATCTACATGCTAATTCAGTGAGATTTAACAACTCCTCCAGGCATCTGAAGCGCAAGATGTGCTGTAAGAATGTCAAGATGACAATCTGCCTCATCGTCATTGTTGTCGTCGTCATTGCAGCCATCACATTAATTATTCTGTGTAAGTTCAAATTAAATCACCCAAATGTTTGTTCGTGGCTCTTAATCATTCATTATTGCGTTTATTTCACCGCTGTTGTGAGTTACCATGGTGATCCCATGGTAATGTTAGAGACATTTAACATGATGAGCCACACCTTGTCGCACCTTGGGCTTTACCAGTACTTGCATGACCATGTCATACTGATGGAGTGGCTGAAGTATGGAAGTATGTGTTTATTCATTCAGTCCTTGGCCCTTATGAGCAGAATTCCAAACCAGAATAGCACCAATATTTCCATTTTTGAGGTGTTGTTATGGCCAAACCTTAGCAGGTATCTAACAAATTTCCAGACATAAAGCTCAGTTCCCAAAAGAAGGCTGAGGCATCATGTACCTGTTAAAGTTTGATGGTTTCATTTGGGCTCAGAGACTTAATGTCTGGAGGTGTGTCAGGTACCTGTAAAGGTTTGATAATTTCATTTCAGCTCAAAGGCTTTATATCAAGAGGCTTGTCGGGTATCTCTTAAGGTTTGATGGTTTAATTCAAGTTCAGAGGCGACGACTGGTTGACCCGTATCAGTATAATGGCTCGGGCGGGGCGGCTTACTTGCCTTCAGTAAGTCGTCTGAGTGAAGCAGCACTAGATAAAAGAGCGGTGGAAATCCGTCCTGCAACAAGGAGGCACATTACATACACCCTAAGGATTCCTTCGTCGTTATATGACTGAAAAATTATTGAGTACAACATTAAACCTCGTGCACTCACTCACTCACTCAAGTTCAAAGGTTTTGTGTCTAGTGGCTTGTCAGTATCGCTTCAGTGTTGATGGTTTCATACGAGGTCAAAGGCTTTATATCTAGAGGCTTGTCAGGCATCTATTAAGGTGTGGCGGTTTCATTCGGTCTCAGAAACTAAGGTACACTGTATAGTGTTTTTGATTTGGCTCCAAAGGCATTATGTCAGGAGGTTTGTCAGGCTCCCTTAAAGGTTTGGTGAGGTCTCCCTGTCCAAGGGGGTTAGCGCACCAGTACAGAGCAATGACCCAGGAGCCTCGTACCAATGTGGTCAGTGTGAGTTCAGGTACCGCTCATGCTGGATTCCTCTCCAGCTGTATGTGGAAAGGTCTACTAGCAACATGCGGATGGTCGTGGGTAAATTTTCCCCAGGGCCTGCATGGGGATTTCCTCTCACCATAATGCTGGCTCCAGTCGTATAAGTGAAATATTCTTAAGTACGCCATAAAACACTGATCAAATAAATGAATAAATCAATAAATTCAAGGTTTGATGGTTTCATTTGAGCTCAAAGGCTTTATGCCTGAAGGTTTGTCAGGTACTTGTTAAGGTTTGATGGTTTCATTTGGGCTCATAGGCTTTTTGTCTGGAGGTTTGTGAGGTACCTGTAAAGGTTTGATGGTTTCATTTGGGCTCAGGGGCTTTTTGTCTGGAGGTTTGTGAGGTACCTGTAAAGGTTTGATGGTTTCATTTGAGCTCAAAGGCTTTATGCCTGAAGGTTTGTCAGGTACCTGCTAAGCTTTGGTGATTTCATTTGAGCTTAGAGGCTTTATTTGTGGAGGTTTGTGAGGTACCTGTTAAGGTTTGATGGTTTCATTTGGGCTTAGAGGCTTTGTGTGAGGAGGTTTGTCAGGCACCTGTAAAGGTTTGATGGTTTCATTTGGGCTCAGGGGCTTTTTGTCTGGAGGTTTGTGAGGTACCTGTAAAGGTTTGATGGTTTCATTTGAGCTCAAAGGCTTTATGTCTGGAGGTTTGTCAGGTACCTGTAAAGGTTTGATGGTTTCATTTGGGCTCAGGGGCTTTTTGTCAGGAGGTTTGTCAGGTACCTGTAAAGGTTTGATGGTTTCATTTTGGCTCAGAGCCTTTATGTCTGAGGGTTGGTCAGGTTGCTGGAAAAGGGGAGGTAATTAATCCCCTTAATTGGTCTACCCATATTCCTCCATCTATGGAGCTGACAGCATGAAATGTCATGGAAAAGGTAAATAGTTACATATTTACTTTTTCAATGTAAAAAGATATACAGTTGTAATATACCATGATCTGTTTGAATCGTGTGAAATTCATGTATGGCAAAATCAGGCTTTAGAATGAGATTTGCACATTATGAGATACATGTGCTATCTACCTGGAAAGCGGGTGGGGTTGCTTGTGTGGCTTATATAGCAGGGAATGATGCTTTGGTGGACCCTGTGCATGTGCAACTCTCCTTTCTTTGGTAATCATGAGGATTTGACCAGGAAAACTGGGGATGAATGTAACCAGGTGATATATAAGAGCTACTGTATCTACTTCCGAATATCTCTTTAGTCTAGTCATAGAAACGTGGACTGGAAACCCAGAGATCGCAAGCTCAAATCCCGAGCTGGTAATCCCTGTCACATTGTTGTCATGTTTTACCTATGTTTTCTGTTATACAGTATCAGTGAAGCCATGGAACCATGACAAACCACATGGTAACAGCACAGTTCACAGTCCATCTCACAGATTCACCGTAGGTGACTCAGGATAGATGCTCTTTTACCTATGCTACCGTATGTACTCTCCAACTATGGGATAGTGATACATCACAGTTCATATCACAGAATCAATGAAGGTGGCTCAGGCCTCTGTACTTATATCCACACTACATTATATACTGTTCCTACTATGGGATAATGATACATGACAAACCACATGATAACTACACAATTTACAGCTCACCACACAGAATCACAGATGGTGCCACGAGATGGTTCTACCTTTCACTATTCACTTGGTAATCATATACTGGTAGAGTTTCACTTTTTTCTTTGGAATCAAGACAGATCAGCATATTTATTAATGTTTGTGTGTTTTTTGGAAACATTTTGTAGCCAATTTCCGTTAAAGATTTTTATGTCATTTGAAATTCTAAAATGATATGCATTTAAACTTTAGGCTGTTACATTTTATGCTGTTCAATACAGGTACATTAACAGTTTTAATAGGGTAGCAGAATATAGCTCAGTGAGTAAGGCGTGCGACTCCCAACCATGAGGCACACAAGGGTGAGTTCATTTCCGGCCTCAGGGAATTTGTCCCCTTACATTTACTGAAGGCCATTTGTCAGCCACAAATATGGTTTGCAAGTCTGTATACATCACTCGTGGGAAAGTTGATCAGCAACTTGCCAAATGTCGATGGTTTAATCCAGCCACTTCGGTTTCCCTCAAGAAGTGCAAAATTCAGGAGTATGTCATTGCAGAATGAGAGATTGCCAGAATTTTTAAAAATAGTTTCATCACAATTATCTCAGATGGAAACGTGATTTTGCACATAAGCAGAAACTTTAATCTGCAGGCTACATCTACATATATTGAATCTACATATAGTAAACACAGAGATATTTTTTAATTGATGGACATGCCTGTTTACTTTTTGACATGATAATGCATCCTAATGCACATTATAGTGTCATGGGTCAGAGATGTAGTATGATATTTCTAAAAATTGCTTCATTAACCAATGCTTGGTTTACAACATGTGGGAACATATTTTTTGAAGTATCACTAATTTAACATAAAGTTTTATTTGTGTATGTGTTTCTTAAATGAAATTATATTGTTCTTGTGAAAAATTATGTATATAGTGCTCTCTGCCTCAAGGTAAAGGTCATTTGGCTGGCCACAATTTTTAAATTATGAGGCGACACTATGTTTGAAATATGAACCTTCATTGTACCGATGTGCAGTAGGTATCCTTTGATGTTATTCACCTAGGTAATCTAGATCCACTGTCAAGTCATCATGCGTTATTTGGATGTTTGCTAAGTTCTTGTGATATTTTTACACATAGTGTAGGCATGGAGGAGGTATCGGCTATATTTGAAATCAAAATATATCTTGTTTAAAAAGAAATGTCTAAATACATACTGTTTTCAAGAAAAAAGATAAATAAACAAAAAAATAAAACAAAAAGAAAAACCATCAAATTGAAAAATGTAAAAACAACTACTCTGATTTAATGTTCAATATATCACTGTCCTTTTGTACAGTCTGCACATGACCAGTTTGAGTTTTAAAATGCATATCATCAGGGCACAGTCTCACAAGCTGTTATAGACTACTTGTATTTTTACTGCTTCTAGACAAATGTGATACACAGAGGGGCCTAGTTACAGTTAACTCCGTAGTCTTGGTAGGATAGCTTGGTAGAACTGAGCCAAGTCCGTTGTCCATTTCATAAATGTTTATATAAAATTTTCAGTCTCTATTTATTTTATCCATTTTATTAGTAGATTAGTTTTCATGTTTGTGAATGTGTAATCATTGTGTGATAACTGGTACCAAGTAATTCAGGTATTCTGCTCAGAAAACATTTTATAACATTATTTGTTGTTTCATTGATGTAATGGAAGTTTACCATTTTCAACCCTAAGATTGGCTTTGAGAAAAGTGCTTAAGTGTATTTCCTACTTTAATCACTTAAAATTCTTAACTGTGACTTTTGGAATTTAGATTTTGGATTTTGTGATTTATCTCTTGCACTTTATTAAAGTAAGAAAAAAATCAGAAAATGCTGAGGTATTTTTTGTTTTTCACATATGTGTATCACAGCCATGTTTAATATTTATGCTGTGAAAGCAATGCTAACCCTTTGAGGCCTGAAAACTTTTATCAAAACACAAAACTTTTCCTGTGCAGTTTGTTTTTGGGGCCCTTGATGGCTCCATCAGCTAAAGCTGTCACTACATGGTTTGTTGTCACTACATAGTTTGTAAAGTACATCTACTGGTGAAGGCTGGTGATTTAACCAAGGTATTAACGGGTAGTTTTCTCTGTGGACAAACCTGCCTGCTGTTGTACAAGTAAAAACGTACGGAGTATGATGTGAAGCATCTATGAAATTAGTTGAATATTAAACTTTTAAATGAAATTATTAAAATATTAAACGAAATTACCAAACTACTCACCCATTTTGTAAGAGTTATAAAAAAAAAAATTGGTAGTTTGGTGAGTCTACTATGAAAAGTTGTTTTAGGTTAGATTGTTTTTTGTTTCACCTTAGCTTCATGCATTAATATGTCAGTATGGACTTGTTAAACGTGGAATTGTCTGAAATGGTTATCATTGTATATGTTTAATGCTGTCTTGGAACATGACTGCTTATTTTGTACGTGTATATGTGTTGTAAAGTGGTCATATGATATACTCAGTCGTGCAAATATTTGTAGGATATTTGTAAAAATGGAACTCAGTTTTAAACATCACCTATTTGTACAAGAACCTATTTTATGAAATAAAAATGAAGAAAAAAAATTGAGATACTGTATTGTTATTAACTAATATGCAGTTAGCACATTTACCATGTGCCCTATTGGTGTGTTTTTGAGTTTAATGTCTGTTTCTTGCTTCAGTAATGGCATTTATTGTGCTGTCAAAGACCTGGATATAATACATCAATCAAGAGTACTGCAACCACTATTTATGAATGTCCTGCCCAGTTGCCCTTAAAGGATGCATGAAATGTATACAAGCATATAAAATGGAAAGGTATAGTTTTAAGGAAAATGAAATATATGGGGAAAAAAGTTGGAAGTTTTTTTTTTAATTTTTGAGGTATATTTTATGTTTCTTTATACATCCCCTCTATTTTACGCTTGTTTTCCGTCAGTGGGCAAAAATATTCATAAATGACATCATCAATGAACATACTGGAAAGACAGGACCAGCTTAGTGCCCCACAATCGGAGTTCTCCCCCCAATAAAGTTGTTTTAGCATCTTTCACCGCTGACATCGCTTAATTTCCGGATTGCCCTCTGGAGCTTTCTGAAAACTAGTTTAAAGTCATTGTTATGCCCCAGGAAGGAAGCAGAGAAGCTTATTTGTACTTTTCTATGTATTTATTTATTTTTATATGTATTAGGCCACATCATCTACTCGGTATTGAGAAATAAAGACCAAATGTTTCAGGCATCCTTTTATGCCTGTATGAACAAAATGTACCTTATCTCTCTAAACTTAAGGGAGTTCACAATCACAAAACTTTTGAAATGCTGGACAACATAACCAATATATGGATCACAACTTCTATGTATTTGGTGAGCGATGTTTTGGTATAGGTTCTTATATCGTTATCAAGCACAATGATCTATATATTTGTTATGGTATCCAACTCAAAAACTTCTAAATACCACTGAAAGAAGTCGTTCTGAAATATTGTATGAAATTTCTCATAACTGTCCATGAAAATGACACTGTGTCATCAGTACTTGCCAAAGATCAGTTTCCTCAACTCATCAAACTGATCGGCATAATGTAAGTGGAAAATTTTTGAGTATGACATTAAAAACAATTTGTATTTACAGTGTAGCTGCAAATGATACAGAATCTTTTCTGATTGGCTGGTCTGTGAGATAGGCATGTCCTGGCTATCCCTAGCCTAAGTTGAATGTTAGGCATAGCAGATTTGTTCAGCATCGATTCTATGCCCCTTTAATGAGTTAGCTGAGAATATTCTTACTTTTGTGAACAAAGCCAGAAAAATAAGTGTCTCGCAATACATTAATGTGAGTTGCAAGTAAACACATAATTAAAGCAAGACTGAAAACCAATTTAAAGGGAAAAGAAGTGTTTATTTCATTTCTGAAGGAAATCACTGCACACTATAGACAGAAATGATATCTACTGGCAGTGAGAGGTCTTTAGGGAAGTTACAGTGATAAGTAAACATTAAAAATTTTTTTTATTACTAAAACAATCATAGTAACATCTATAAGTTGAAAATATTATTATAAAACCAGCACCAGCGACTAGTGTAAGTTATTATCTAAATAGTTTCTAATTTTCAGAATTATGTGGTTCCCAACTGTGTCCTACCCAGTAGACTAGCCGTGATGATATGATAGAAATCAAAACTGCTAAAATAAAGCACCCTTAATAATCCAGTATCTACATGTAAATTCCAATCACCTTCAGTTTATAAGCAAGTTGGTAAAAAAGGCAGAAGTGACATCTGCCACAGGCACGGCAGAACAACGTCAATCTCGCAATGTACATGTAGATGGAAGACTGTTGCCAAATTGAGAGGGCCACATGTACAATCTACATATAAATACACGTCTAGATACAGTGACGACGGGAATATCACCAAAACCATGTTACACAAGACTCACAACAGCCTGAGATCAAAGAGTATGAACACAGTGTGCTAAACACGCAGCACTAAACCCAAATACAAGTCTATCACATAGTATACTGTGTATATAGTTGACTGGCTATTCCACTACTCACTTCACGCTTAAGTTCACATCAATCCTCACAGAGTTCTCTAATGATTGATCGAAAACTGTCATATTCTAGACTTCATTTCAACAATTAGACTCCAAACCACATCAAGATAAACTCACACAGTTCCATCTTGATCACTGGGAGATATATATCAAAGGATTAAAAAGCACAAATACAAGTACTTGTGCAACTCGTATGAACCTTTCAACTCATGTCATTTATTGTTCACAAGTTTCAATTTCAAAGAATTTTTGCTGATTAATTCCGAACTAAACAGCAGATGTTTTATTTTACAGTCGCTGGCATCATCATGTACTGACCAGCCACAAACTTCAACGGCCAAATGCAATTTGCCACAATCATTTTTCAAACACTTAATCTACAGTAGCAATACAAAGAGTCATGCTACAAGAAGGGACAGTTTTATCTTACGATACTGGCCAGAATATTTCTATCAAATTTACAATCAGTCCACAAAGTTTCTAGCAATGCATTAGGCTACACCAAAGAACTACATAAAACTTCATCACAGCACAAGTGTGACACATATTTTTTAAAAACAATACCAAAGAAATGGCATACAACTGTCACCAGATATATGGGCTTAATGGATAAAACATTATACTTTAATATCAGCAGTATTTTGTTACTGACCTTACTGTATTCTAACAGAACAATCACACAGAACTTTTTAAGAAGAGAATAGAGAAGCATACAACACCAAACATACAACAACTACCAGCAGTCATAGGTACATCCAGATATACAAGTAAAGCACAAGGCACAAATATTACAATAGTGGTATTTCTACATGGTATAGTTCGCTTCTGAACCTCCAGAACTTGCTGCCTTAAAGAAAATAGGTGGACAAAGAACATTTCCTGGTGTTTTACAGCGCAGACAAACCATAAATATTTACGGCATTTAATACAAAGCTTAGATGAGAACTGAGCACCAAGATGAAACCTCTACGACATGACAATCATCCAACAAAGATCTTCTATGAAAATCATGGATTAGGTTTGATCTTCAAGAGAAACATTATTATGATTTCTAAATCTGTAAAAAAAACAAACAAAAAAGTATTTCAATGCATCAGTATAAACTGTATTGTGTGTTAGAATTTTCACAGACTAATTCTGACTACCCTCCAAATTAAGAAAACAGGTTTACAGTATGGAATTTCCACCTGCTGCAGTTGACCTACTTTTGACTGCTGATGTCACATACACATGGTGACTTAAGAAAATCTGTGATGGACATATGACAAGAGGCAAGAACTTAAGATTGGTGTGCATGACTGTCACTGTGTGACGTCCACTGTCCTCTTTAATGGTCACTTCTTGATCCGCTCCAGAGCTTACACTACTTTAACTCCTTCTGATTTTGAATTTTGTGAAAAAAAGATGTGTAACCAATGTTTATGGTTTTCCTGTGTTATTTGTACGAAAACATGTTCATGGTAATGTTGTTCTTCTTTAAATTTTAATTTCTCAACCTGTTTATTAGATAAAAGTTAATTTGGCTACATTCTATATTGTAGTCAATACATATATAATTTATATTTTATATTATATGCATCTGTATTATTTGAATTCAGAGACACAACTACATGTATATTGGCTGGATTGACCAACTTTGGGGCTATTGAAAAAATATAATTTTATCACCCTAGACAGATCAATTAAAAGGTACAGAAGAATTGCAGTAGCCAGAAACCATTTTAGTAAACACAATGAGGATTGTGAAACTGTAAGAACAAGACAAGAACATAACAGTGAAATGAAAACTTTTCATTTTAATTTTATTTTTATGTTAAAAAAAAAAAAAAATCATTCCATGCAGCCATTTTGGGTTGTTTGCAAAATAAAATATTATGCAATCTAAGATAGATTTAAAACAAATCACTATTACAAAAATATTCCATCTGCGAATGAATGGTAAAAATTCATTATAAACAGAAAACAGCGATAAGCAAAAAATATCTTTCACCATATCCATCCATTGCAACAACGGAAAATTTAACAATAACTGGAAGATTAAAATTTCGTGAAAATGGGCATCTGTATGTTTAAAACGGGCCATGGTTACATATACGTGTCAAAAATCTCAAGCACTTCCAAGAAGAACATCCTCTTGTACTAGCAAGTGCCTTCTCGGCATGTATAATCAATTCTATAGCTGGTAACGTCATTCAGTTTGCCCTTTAATTACAGGCCAATAATTAACTTGCTCACCGTATATGTAGTTCAAATACATAAAGATCCATCCCCCTTTTTAGAAACTGAAATTAAAAAAATTAACAAAATCTTTGTCTTAAACCAGCCAGTGAGTTTATATGTAAACAACAGTGAACTGAATATACTTTACACTGCTCAAAGCTGATGCAGACATGAAACCTACCTACTGACATGTGCGTGAAAACAAAGTTACAAGTTCCGTTACAAAACACTGTTTAACAGCAGGATTTAAAACACCATTACTATACCATATGATCCACCTAACTTGGAACATAGGTAACACGCAACAGTATGTATACTCTGTCAAAAGCAGAGTACAAGTCCTCTAACACCCAAAATAAAAACTGCTTTGCATCAAATTGTGCTTTTTAAGCCAGCAAAGACCAAAGAGATTCTAGTCAAAGATCTTGGCTTTCTCAGCATGTAAACATCCTCAAATATGATGTTTTGCTTAAATCTGTTACAGAAAACAAAGCATAGTTCAGCATAAAGCCTTTTTTGTTGATACATAATTATGTATATTTTGGAACGAATCTACTAAAGAAAACGATAGTAAAGTATACAGTCCAACTTACTTGGAAACACAGCCCAACTTACCCAGAGAGGCTAAGTGAGGTGTCTATGAATACAGTTCGCATCATAGAATATGTCAATTACTAGGACGGCGCAAATGCAGAACGAAATATGTAAATAATAGTGAAGTTAAAACCAAGCTAACCGGATCAAAGTAAAAGGTGATGCTATACACAAGGTATCTGATAAATCCTAAAGAATGAAAGCTTACATGCAGCACAAAGGGACCACTGCTGAGGTCAACAATATACGGTATTATACTGAAGAACAGAGTTAATTCAAATGCTACATGAAAAAATACTACGTCAAGGTAAACTATTCTAGGTCACGTCTTTTCTTCTTGTGTTAGAAGAAGAGCCCGTTGAGCATCTGGATGGCTATTCCTAAGCCGAACAATGACATGACGAATGTGAATCCCTCTGTGCCACCAATCTGGGCACGAATAAAATCCAAAATTGACCCAAAGATGGTGGAGGGCTCTGGAGGACGCCCCTCCTGAAAGACAAAAAAAAAAAAAAAAAAGAAGGAAATAATAATGAATAAAATAAAATATTTAACATTTACATGTATTAAATATTATGAATAACTCAAAGGAAGCCACAAAACATCCAGTGCCATTATCCTAAATCCCTAAATAATCACTCTGGCATAATTTCTAAGTGCCCAATGCCTTCATAGCTCAAAGAATTATTTAACTAATGGATTTCTAGAACTAACCTCATCGTATCGTCAAACAGAGCCATAAATGTATCAGGAACTATGAAAATTATGTCATGTCCCTTTCAAAAACTCACCTGTATGATATTGGCGCTTTTCAAGTAGCTGACAAAGGTTTCATCTTGTACCATCAGCTCCGGTAGATATTCCATATGTTTCGTTCTGGTCCACCAGTCTTCAGTCGTGTAACTGACAACAGCACAAGCAACTTTTAGTTCCCTTTTATTGACAACACAGAATGAGACACATGCATGCAAAACAGCTCATTGCATAAAAAACTGAAATCATGAATTTGGTAATTTACGGTAATTAATATGCTTAGAGCATCAGCAATGGAACATTCCCCTTGTGCTTGCGTCAGTGTGCTATATATGCATGTTAAACTTCAGGTCAATACATACAACACTTTTTGAGATACCAACCCTAACATTTTGAATTCTTATGCACAATACGCTAAGTCAGGAATTCAGTAATTTACACATCCAATCAAAGATGGAATGACTCCCCCGACAACACCCCTCACCTGTGATATTCTGGTCTGCATGTGTGCAAACCCTGATCTCAATAAATGCAGTACTTTTTGAGATACTACCCCTAACACTTTAATATTTATTCTAATACACAATACACTAAGTCAGGAATTCAGTAATTTACAGTACTTTATATGCACCCATCAAATCAAGGAACGGGATATCCCCCTCGTGTTATCGTGCTCTACACGTGTACAAGCCCTGAGCTCAATACATACAGTACTGTTTAAGTTACCACCAGAGACATTTTGTGTAATATTGCTTTCCCTATTATTGGACGCCGACACTCAGAGTATGACGTAAGCTCCGCATGTACTTTATACAGGCGAAGTTTTTACCAAATCATTCATAGATAAATTTTAGTGAATCATTTGTGAGTGAGTGCGAGTGAGTGCCTGGGGTTTAACATCGTACTCAACAATTTTTCAGTCATATGACGACAAAGGAATCCTTAGGGTGTATGTACGTGTAATGTGCCTCCTTGTTGCAGGACGGATTTCCACCGCTCTTTTATTTATTGCTCCTTCACTGAGACGACTTACTGAAGGCAAGTAAGCCGCCCCGCCCGAGCCATTACACTGATACGGGTCAACCAGTCGTTGCACTATCCCCTTCATGCTGAATGCCAAGCGAGGAAGTTACAACTTCCTCTTTTAAAGTCTTAGGTGTGACTCGATCAAGGATTGATCCTGGATCTACTGTTCCTGCATTTGTTGTGAATAACTTGTTGATATTACATACACGCTTTAGTTTCAGGGTCCAGTTTCACATGTCATGTGGTACAGTATTAGTGACTTAAAAAATACTCTATGCCAAATGTATAAAAAAGTGCTGCTTGCTGCTTAGTGAAATTGGGCCAAATCTCCATGTACCTGAAGTTGTATTTAAGAGAGGTTTCTACATTTTTCTTCATCAAAAAAACAATTTGGGCAGAAGAAAATAAAACGGTAATTTACATCATGAGTAATCTAAACAAAAAATCTATGTAAGGAACCATACCCATCATAATCAGGCTGGTCCTTGGTGAAGTGGTAGTGGTAGAGCGTGGCCCTCATATACTTAGGGGGTGCACTGGGGAAAGGGTTGTGAGCTATCAGGTCCAACACCTCCTTCTGTCCAGTCAGTAAGCGGTAGATCAGGTTCAGGAACCATGGGTTGTTCTGGTAATTCCCCAAGGCGGCGAACCACAGCTGCCAGTCGAGACGTGGTTGATGAGGGGCTGCAGTCATCAACAACACACATGTAAACACTACACTACACAGCAATAACAGAGTAAACTCTAACTTTGAAAGGGCATACATCCATATGCATTGCGGGTTTAATTTCTGATTCTCAAACACCTCAAACTCACGATTTAAGGTGCCTAGCCCCACTGCTCTACCAACTGAGCTACCCAGACACAAGGAAACAGTTTCCTTATTCACTGCTTGTACTGAATGTACTGATGATTACTATCACAACAGGACATGACTTTTAAGTAATTTGAGAACGGCGTACACTCTGTTGGGATGAGTCCTGGCCCGAGGGTCAAGAAGCTGTCTTAAGACTTAAGTCAGTCTTAATTTGTGGTACTACTCCTGAACTTAGATTTAGACTTAAATGCAGTTAAAATAGCATTAGCCGTCACTTCACTCGCTCATAGATGTCTCTTAGCATAGCAGTCTATTAGACTCGTAGCATAGTTTGGTCAAATCCTATGGTCTCCATGCAACGATGCCAACATATAGTGCTGCCTCACTGGAATGCTATAAGAGGACACCAGGCATGTGTAGTCACATTACAGAAGGCCTACCATTAGTAGATCCATCCCCCTTTCTGTCAAGTGAGAAGTTAGGGTTGTGACTCAGTATGAACGGAGCAAGTTTACGAAGTTGCCTTACCTACAATAGGTGGAGCCCTGGAGACATTACCAGGTTTGTACAAAAATTCGTACTCCTTCCACTCCCCATTTAAACGGTTACGACCTTCGATGATGACCTCTGGTCTTCCACCTACCCCTGTCATTCTGTGATCCAAAAAAGTATTCATATAAAAATCTGTCCTTATCTCGAAAAGGAAATGAGCTAGTAATGACATTTAAGTTACATGTATATCCTGAATTCTCATTTATTCTATTAATCTATTAATTCTTGCTAGATATCATTGGAAAAAAGACAATAATAAAATGATCACAGCTTTAGAAGTTACACTGTACAAAATTTTACTGCCAATTGTCTGAGAAATCAAAAGATCAGATGTTTTTGGAACTGAACTCATGAAACAGCAAAAAAGAACTACTACTGTGAAAAATAGTACAGTAATACAGGGAAAAAAATACATGCTTAGTCTTAGCCAGGTGACACCCAATAATAAGTCATGCTTTGAAAGAAAAAGATAAAGCAACATAAAAAAGAAATCTTTAGCACACTTTCCCTCATAAATGTACATGCTTTGAAAGAAAAAGACAGAGGAATACAAATAGGAATCTTTAGCATTCTTTTTCTCATGAATTCCTTCTCCACTTATCATTATGTAGTTACTGCTACAGCAGGCTAGGTATATCCCACTGAATAGCCAATGAATACTGAACAGCAGTAATGTAAGCCAAGATTTTGGGACAATTTATCAAAGTCTCAAACATCCAACATGAGCATTCTTCATCCATGTGATCATGACAAAATACATTACTGGTAAAAAAAACAAAAAAATAATAAATAACAGTTTTTGAAGTACTCAAAGTGTTCGGAGCATACTTCTTGATTTGACCATGTTAAAGTGAATATAAAACTGAACAATGAACAAAACAAAACTGTGATACATGTACATTTATATGCGAGAAACATGTTGGTGGTAAATGTGTGAAAGAAGAGAAAAGATAAGTTATAGTCTTACACTCTGAAAAGGCCATAGGAGCTAGTTAGTTCAAAACTTTCAACACGCTTATGCCAAATTCTAACAGTGGACGGTAAACGCCAGTATGATTCCCCCTCAATCACATTAAGAGACACCTAAAGAACACAAAGAAACTAACAGTATGTATAAAAGTATTAACAAGCATCAACTCCCACCATGACCAATCTACAACACATCAATTAACAGATCAAGACTCCAACAAATACAAGACATACATACATGTAACACTTCCAGCATGCAAACCACACAGTATAAATGCGCCCATACTGATGTGGGCCCACCCAATGACACTGTGATGTGGACATTTTGAGTGAGTTTGACTTTGTTTGGTTTTTAAGAAATCATACTTGCTATATTAACTCTTGCTTAGATTATTTCATGACCTGGGTTACTGTAATCAAAAGAGTCAAATTTATTCAATTATGTTTTTCTGTGGCAATGGTAGGTATTTGAAAATCACAAGTTTAAAAGCTCTAAGTGAAGTGGTTCTGTAGATGTTGTGCTGATGACACAAAACTGCGAGACATCACAAAAGAGCCATTACTCTGTAACATCATTGCTTTAGGATCTGTTTTTAACAGGCTTCTGGGTCAGTGGCACTGTAGATGTAATGTTAATGTTGCAAAGTTTACATATAGATCTTTGGAAGGACAGAGGGATGGGTGAATAGACAGGTGGACATACAGATGGTTGGAAGGGCGGAGGAATGGGTGGATAGACAGGTGGACGTACAGATGGTTGGAAGGACGGAGGAATGGGTGGATAGACAGGTGGACGCACAGATGAGTTGGAAGGGCAGAGGAATGGGTGGATAGACATGTGGATGTACAGACGGTTGAAAGGACACAGGAATGGGTGGATAGACAGGTGGACGTACAGATTGTTGGAAGGACTGAGGAATGGGTGGATAGACAGGTGGATGCACAGATTGTTGGAAGGACGGAAGAATGGGTGGATAGACAGGTGGATGTACAGATGGTTGGAAGGACGGAGGAATGGGTGGATAGACAGGTGGACGTACAGATTGTTGGAAGGACTGAGGAATGGGTGGATAGACAGGTGGACGTACAGATTGTTGGAAGGACGGAAGAATGGGTGGATAGACAGGTGGATGTACAGATGGTTGGAAGGACGGAGGAATGGGTGGATAGACAGGTGGATGTACAGATGGTTGGAAGGACAGAGGAATGGGTGGATAGACAGGTGGACGTACAGATTGTTGGAAGGACAGAGGAATGGGTGGATAGACAGTTGGACATACAGATTGTTGGAAGGACGGAGGAATGGATAGATAGACAGATGGATGCACAGATGGTTGGAAGGACGGAGGAATGGGTGGATAGACAGGTGGACGTACAGATGGTTGGAAGGACAGAGGAATGGGTGGATAGACAGGTGGACGTACAGATTGTTGGAATGACAGAGGAATGGGTGGACAGACAGGTGGACGTACAGATGGTTGGAAGGATGGAGGAATGGGTGGATAGACAGGTGGACGTACAGATGGTTGGAAGGACGGAGGAATGGGTGGATAGACAGGTGGACGTACAGATTAATGGAAGGACGGAGGAATGGGTGGATAGACAGGTGGACGTACAGATTGTTGGAAGGACAGAGGGACGGATAGATAGACAGATGGACATACAACACCATACCATAAAACACAGCCTCATCATTAATTGTCAAGTATATAATTAGGATTTAGTAAGGATATGTGTAGCCCCAGCCCATGTTAGTTTTCCGTGCTGCACCATGCTGCTCTCCCAGGCACATAGCCAGCACAACACCAAGGCACCAGAGATAAACATCTGTACAACTGGTACCTGCGAAATAGTCCGTAGCCATTGACAAAATGGAGGGCCTTAGTTCTGCTATGAATCTGTCTGATACCAGGCCAGATATTCACGCTGGTTTTCTTTTCTAGACCAGCATGAGGCACCTATAAAGTCAACCATGACAGCTCAGAGCATATGCTCATGTTGTGCACACATGTATCCAAATAAACATCAACATTTGTGCAAACAAATGTAAATTATTACAGTGAATATATTTATGAGATCCAATACAAACATGAAATAATGACAAACAAATGACCTAGAATATCCCCCATGACTAAGTCCCACAATTTCCCCAGTTTCTGGCAGTTCTGTTGATCCTAGAAAGGAGTTTTGATGTCTGTTTGGAAGGTAAGATGATTCCCTACTGAAAAAATATAAATCTCAGCACCCAACGTAATATTTCATTACATTCATGCAGATGTAATGCAGATTTTTGGACTACATTTTAGATAATTTTAATAATAAACTCATACATGTGTAATACATGTCATTGTCAATATACTTGTAGATACAGCCTTTACAAAGTTTTATGTAACATAATGTACCAACCTCGCCCAAAAACAAATTTAGACTATGCGGTGAGTACGCCCAGATTAAGTGATGAGAGTGTGAACTCAGTGTCATCATCTGATGCGCAAAAGTCACCTGATCTTTCAGTGAACAAAGTTCGGCCAGCATGGTGAAATGCAGATGGCCCTTTGTCTTACTTTTCCTACTAAGGTGTTTGACCTTGTTCGCCTGGTGATCGGACCCGAAACGTGTGATTAGGTAAAAAAGTCAACTTGATGGCAGCTGTAGGCCTGCATTCATTTGAATATGAAGCAAAAAACAAGAATTATCTGTTCAGTCTAAAGCCCCACCCAGACTATCCAACATTGTTCAACTTTTGCTGACTCAACAGCATGTTGAATGCTGTTGAGGTAAGTGGAGTATCCCGTCCACACTACAAATCACTTAGGTCAACATTCTGAAACAATGTTGTCATGTATTGAACTGTGTTGAGTTTTTTTTTTTTTTTAACAAACTTTCGATAAATAAATTGGAGGGAAATTTTCATCTTTCTCTCCAATACATGAGACACAATGACTAGCAGGTTTCATGTGATTATTGGCTGCGCTTATTGCCATAGCCATACTCCTGTATCCACAAAACTGTCTTATCGTGAGACCAGCTTCTCTCTTTCGCCTTTGGTGCTGCCATTTTGTCCAAGTCATGTGCCTTAATATGGTTACTTTATTTCTACACGCCTGCTGATTGGCTACATTCACTCAACTTGTTGACAAAAAATACACATGCACATTTCCGATTCAACAAAGTTGGATGGTGTCGAGTGTTGTTGAACGGAGTTGAAGAACCCATCCAGACTACTCAACTTCAAGCTGACTCTTGCTGAGTCATGTATGCTAATATTTATTAGCATACATGAACGCACAAATCATAGAACTCTTTTTGTATATAAATGCAGTAAAGCTCCCAATGTTCCCCTTTTATGCAAGGGGAAAGAAGAAATATCACACATCAGCAGCATGGTGCCTCAATTTAACCACCAAAAATATCTGAATTCTCTCTGAAGTTGAAGTCAATACTCCCCTATAGGTCTTCTCTTTTGTAAATAGAACATAAACAATTGTCTACATGTATTTTAAACCAAACAATAGAGCTTGATATTTATGTCCAACGGTGAAATTACTTTCGACCAATTCTATATATATATATATATATTATTTATGCTTATAACATATATCTAGACTTTTTTCATGTGGCCAAAACAAAAGGATAAGGCAGAAATTCTGATCTGACTGCAACTTTCTCTCGCTTCTAAATACATTTTCACTTTCTTCATGTTTGCGGGTCCATTTTTACAATACTAATAAAAAAGGCAACATATTTCATGATACATAATAAATTCATTATTTTTTCAAAAGTTTTCCCCGACTGAAATTGTTAACGTCATCGGCACTTTATCGCCACAACACGAGACGTAAAAACAGCTGACAGGCACTGACGGATGTGTATTGTATCGGCAGTAATGCGTCAATGTGATCAGGCTGCCACACTTGGGTAGCTGCACGCCCAGAGCAAGTGACAACGACGTGAAGAGAACACCCATAGGAGAGACAGACTATGCCCAGAGTACGTGAATATCACACACTCAGTTTTGGGCATGGGTGGTACTGTAGCTCATACCTGTGTTCAGCATTCAACACACAAGTTTCATCATGTGTGAAAACAGCTGATGACTGTCTTGTACATGTATTAAATGACTGTCTTCAAGTCTACTATATTAAATCACAGTCTTAAAGAAGACATGGTCATGTAAGACAGTTGAGCATTTATGATCACCCTATTCTAAACAGTGCAATACAAGTATATCTAAAATTTTGGGACCCCATTATTAATATGGGCCAACTCCTAGTCCTACTTACTGGGAACAACTGAAATGTCCCCATGTTTAACCACTTTATTTCCTTAAAAGAATGGTTTTATTTCTTTCTTTTTTTCAGCATGATATTTTAAACTGTCTACACTCAATTTCATCTAAAGTTTAGCTTTTTTTGAAGTGACGAATTCTGATGGACTCATCCATTTTATAGGGCAACTTTTGAGCTTTTTGAGAAGTTTGATTAATATTTTATTAGAACAACTTAAGTGTTGGCACTGAAGGTATTGTCTGAAGGTCTTTACACCCTTATGAAAATGCATTGTCACAGGCAAAACTTTATGTGAAATAGAGTAATCCCCAAACCAATTGTTAGGAACGACTAAAACTGAAATGCACTCCATGTTCAACAACTTGATTTCATTAATAAAATAATTTTCTTTCTTTCTGCAGGTTATTTTCACCTGTGTATAACACCTGTCTCTCACTCACCAGACTGATGGAGAACATGCCCACAGCCACTGCCCCAAACACCACCACTTTGAGGAGGGACCACACCTTCTGCACCTGACTCTTCTCCTCCTTCAGAGACCTAGAGGACACACAAACATGGGTGGGGTCAGGAGACTGGAGTGTAAATTCAGCAATAAGTAACACACATCTCACACAACCATTTGTGTACAGATTCAATAAAAGACAGAGCCAAGTGAATTTCTATGAGAATCTTCATTGGACGGTACGGCATTTGAAAACCATTCTGCTGTATCTTATTTATTTCCTTACGTATTATATGTAGTGTATTTGTTTAATGCCATACTCAAGAATTTTTCACTTATACAATGACAATTACACTTTAAAGGGTGGAGGATAATGGAATGACCGAGGTCCATGTAACCCATAGGCCTTTGGCAAGTTAATGATGAACAGCATTTTCAGAAAATCAAACTATAAATCTTCAACCTTTTTGACCTACAAAGTACATTTCTCAGTGGCGTTTATGCATACAATTATTACGAAAATGACACCGAAAATGATGCATTGGTGTCAATGAAGGCATAAGCTTCATAAAACTATGCAATTTATTTTTTTTACACCCCATAGTTCTCTCAGAATGTTTCACCATATTGATGGCAGTGATGGTTGAAAAGGTTGATGTTTGAATTAGGATAGCATGTACATGCATGTGGTACCAAAGCAAATGTCCCAATGGTACCACAAGTCTACCATTTGCAATTTGATTTAAAAAGGCTCTACCAGATATCAGTGGGAAAAAATCAATATTCGTTAATTAAGTGAACTTTTCTGTGTTTATTAGGAATAGCTCAAATTGTTACGTTTTCAATAAAATGAAGACTCTTACCTTTATTATTTACAGTGTTAGAATTCTAAAGTTTGAAAAATTTGTCATACGAAATGATTTATACATTTTTGGAGCTTTATTACCCATTCTGAATGGCAACACTGGCACAGACTCTAAAAAAAAAAGCAACCATTCAACTGGATTTCCACTGATCAATTTTTGGCAAAAATTGCCAGTATATCCTTTAAAACATGGCCAGCAAAATCAGTGTGTTTAAGGCCACTTTCCAGTGAAGGAGAGAACAAATACCATGGCTACAACAACATGATTTTAAGTTCCCATTGTTTGTCAAACTTCTAATACAAAACTTACCGTAGAACTGAAATAAATATTTCATATCCCAGTGACAAAACACCCAACCACATGGTATAAGGCATGATAAACTTCAGCCATTCAGTAAACTTCTGGTAGTCAAACTCTGCACAACAGAAACAAACATGACAACACAATGTGTCGGCTAGTACTGCTGAATGTAACGCAAAATCATTGCAGAGACAATGTCGAACTATTGCATAGTTACAACTATCACTGGAATGTACAGTAAAGAAAAATACATAAACAAGTTCATATAATGTGCAAATGTGCGGTCAGTCAGTTTTCGGGGCAGTGTAAAGACTGAACTTCACAATTAGCATTATTTTACTGTATGTACATATATGAAGGAAACCAGACATGACCACACATGCCTTTCCCCTACTCCATGTACTGAACATTCTCCTGCCAGGTGTGCATTAGCTGCGCAAAAGCATTAGGTTTATTTATTTATTTCATTGGTGTTTTACGTTGTACTCAAGAATATTTCACTTATATGATGGCAGCCAGCATTATGGTGGGTGGAAACTGGGCAGAGCCTGGGGAAACCCACGACCATCCGACCATGCTGGAAGACCTTCCCACATACGGCTGGAGAGGAAGCCAGTATGAGCTGGACTTGAACTCACAGTGACCGCATTGGTGAGATACTCTTGGGTCATTACGCTGCGCTAGCGCACTAACCAACTGAGTCACAGAGGCCCCTAAAAGCATTAGATAGGTACTACTGAAGGACCACAAGAATCTGGATCCAACCCACAAGTCTCTGCTGACTTCAATGAAAGAAATATCTAATTTTATCCTTTACATGAAGCACTTGCAGTTTCTCTTTTTTTTTAAAATTGTTTGTTGAATTATGGAAGGCCAATAATGCAACAGTCTTTATAGAAAGCGGTGGTGAATTGGCACAGAATAATTTATCAAAAATTTAGAATGCCACTCTCTAAATGTGAACCTAACAAGAGATATTGAAACTCACGGATATTGGACTGAATGGTGTAATCCTTCTCAAAGTGGAGCCCAAACAGTTTTACAAGGAAAAACCCGGAGAAGGCAAACACGGCCAAGGGGAAGACCACATTAGAGATGATACGCAGAATGGTCCAGATCAAGGATCTCTTAGTCTTAGCACCTGAAATTAAAACAGTCTAATACATCAAAATGCATCAAATTGATTTCAAAGTTAATGTCACGGTGGTGGACAGGAAGTAGCCTCTGACAGCTTTACGTAGGACCACATATTAAAGTGGCCCCATGAGTGCTGCTTATTTCCACCAAGAGCCTGAAAAAAGCTGAGAAGTGGGGAGTCCACTAATATGCTGTCATGTACTGAACTAACATGTCATATGTCCTGGTGATTTGATGACAAACATCTTTACTACTTCGCACTATTGATATGTTTTGAATGCCTAACTAACAAACATATCTTTTCAACAAATGATCAACATGGGAATTAGGCAATGGTATAGCAACATAACTGTGTACACAGGTTATAATATCAAAACACTATACCACACGGTATAGTCAAAATCTTCCACAGTATTACAATGAACACACGGACACATCTGATTTATTGTCTTCTTCTAGTCTTTATTCAGACATTTCATTTTATTTTCGGAGGGCTTGATTGATTTACTTTTACAGATAAATATAAAACATGCATATGAGCATTCACTTCTGAACAAATACATTGGCACCACAAGAGTAGTGTCGCGTTTCAATTTGTGTTGGAATATTTGATTTATTTGATTGGTGTTTTACGCCGTACTCGTGGAATATTTGATATATTGCAATTCTTTCACATGTTTGCAAGGTGTTAAT
Organism: Liolophura sinensis; assembly: GCF_032854445.1. NCBI lineage: Eukaryota > Metazoa > Mollusca > Polyplacophora > Chitonida > Chitonidae > Liolophura > Liolophura sinensis. The sequence continues at coordinate 61,283,073 of NC_088300.1, forward strand.
TCAAGCATATGCTGAAGGCATTTGTCTGTGTAGACTGATAAAATTATACTTTTTTGAAGCCCTGAAATGGGCCAATCCAACTAATGTGGCTTTGTCTCCACGATCTAATTGTACATAAATTAAAATTGCATAAATGTTGAGATATTAGGGCAGCGGTGTCCCCTTACTAAAACAAAAAATAACCGTGCCTTTACTAAACACAATAGCAATGCCAGAACAATGCAACATGTAGTGTTAAATGGCCAATTAAATCTGATTGGTTGGCTAGTTCTATTGTCCACCAGCCCACTTAAAATAACGACAGCGTACTGTGGATCAGGTGACGAAGAGATAACATGCATTGTTTGCTCTTAAGTAAGCTTTTGGTGGCTCTTGATTACCCTTCACTGGTTGTCTATGGGGAGATCCCCATACATTAAAGGTACGAAGAACTGATCCATGTGATAACAATCTTACTCCGTTTACCAACACCCACATATAAAAAGCAGGGAGCAATCTGTGATATATAGGTTTCATAGCTGTTCCCAATAGTTGAGGAACATGTACAGTAAGGTTTCAGTCACAGCAGAGAATTGTATGTTAATGTGTAGGACGATTAGTTTGAATGTTTGCACTTACTGTAATTCTTCAACCTTTTCACATGTTCGCAAGGTGTTTATTCATATTCTGATTGCATTATACTGTGCCGACTGATAAAAAATATACTTTTTGTGAAGCCCTGAAAATGGCCAATCCAGCTAATGTAGTTTTGTCATCAAAATCAAATTTAAAGTATGCATAAATTTTACTGATGGTCTGTCAAATGTGAAAAGGTTGAAGAGTTAGGGTCCCTCTTTAATGGTTGTGAGCAGAAGACTTCAATTCAAATGAAGAAGGACACTCAAAAAAATGGAAAATACATGGCATTTCTGACAGATTTCTTCGCTTAAAAGGACAAGGTACCGGTAATGCATTGAAACCGTCTCTGGTTAATGGATACAATGTAAGTCAATGTCAATGGATTCTTAATCCTGTTCATAAACAAGGGTCCTTGACATCTTCTTTACATGGACTCAGTAGTCAGAGGTCCCCAGTTGTCCACAGCTAGAATCACTGTCATAATGAAGACTTACGATTACTGGGCAGCTTGACCCAATTGTGGCATCCCAGTAGTCACCCGGGGGCTGTTTGTCAAAGGTGTTGTAACGTTATGCAGGTTGTAAATACCAAGGCCGCTTTTGCCGTCAGTATGCGATGTCATGGTGACTAGGCCAGCGTAACGTTACGACCCCTTTGAGAAACAGCCCCGCTGTGTACTGTTGTATCTTGACATTTCCCACTTTTTTGGTTCTTTTTATCTCCTGTTGTTCCTAACTTCTGATGAATATAATGCAGCATCACAGGTGAGCATAATGCAGCAGCATCACAGGTGAGCATAATGCAGCAGCATCACAGGTGAGCATAATGCAGCAGCATCACAGGTGAGCATAATGCAGCATCACAGGTGAGCATAATGCAACATCACAGTTGAGCATAATGCAGCAGCATCACAGGTGAGCATACTGGATATCCATTTCAGCAGAAGTTAAGGTGATTTTATATTTCAAATTTTTCACTTTTCACCTTCACTTTCACTCATGATTAATGTCTCAAATTTTTTAACACAATAAGCCCAAACATAATTTCAGGGGTCTTGTGAGTTCATGCAAATATAAGCAAGACCAGGTGGGGCTCTAGCAAACTAATCTAGGTAAAAGGTGTTTTTAGGAGATTTGCAAGAGCCACCAGCCCTGTCTAGTGTAAATCTGAGTGAACTCCCAAGACTTGTGAAATGCCGACTGAGATTATAAGATGTTGCTCTGAAGAGCAAACAATACAGGTCTAACAAACCCATTACAGTCACTTTGATACACTAATCATGGGATGTCTGTCAGCAAAAATATTGTAGTGTCTTACCACTAGCCTTCTTGCGGAAGAAGAGCTCATCATCCAGCAAAGAAAAACACAGGACAATGGTGAGCAAGTTGAAGAAGTTGTAGTTCCCTGTTATCATGATAAGAACTTGGAGTAACACCTGAAAAATACAATGACACAATGTCAAAGAGCATGTTACAAGTAGACGTTATTGCTCACCGGTAAATGTAACAACCTGGTATAGCACCTGAAGACAACACAACAATAGTAAGTCAACCAAGATATTTGTTCCTTGCCAGTTGAATTTGGTGCAGAGTTGGTAACTTAGAATTGGTAGTAAGGCTACAAAAGAGCTCGCATGCAGGAGACACATGAATGCAAAACTTCAGCTCTATGCATAAAGAACTGAAATTGTGAATTTGGTAATTTACATTAATTAATTTGCTCAGAAAATGTCAGTAACAGAACATCCCCCGTGCGTAATTGTGCTTTGTATGCACATAAAACTTCAGGTCAATACATACAATATTTTTTCAGATACCACCCATAACATTTTGTTTAACTTTGATTCTTATACATAACACAGCAAGTCAGGAATTCAGTAATTTACAGTACTTAATATGCATACATCCAATCAACGATGGAATTTTCCCCTTGTGTTATTGTGCTCTACATGTGTACAATCCCTGAGCTCAATACCTGCAGTACTTTTTAAGATACCTCCCATAACATCTTGTTTAACACTGCTTTCTCTATTACTGGATGCAGACACCGATGTTCAGGGTACGACATGAGCTACACCTGCCCTTTATACAGGCTAGCTACAATACCATAATAACAGTGCTAAATATTAGATCCCTGACATATCATACAAAACAAGATCAGAGAGTCATTGATGTTCATGAGTTTATTTATACTCCATGCACCTCGTATTTATATGTCTGTCTGTCCCTCAGCAACTCCACAGAAAAAAAGTTAGACAGGAATTTGGATGAAATTTTGAGCACAGGTACAGGGCTAAGGACCGATGCATTTAATTCTGGTAGTGATCTACTTTGGAATTCCGACCCAGGAATGTTTTAAGTCCTCACCACAGACATATACGACGGACACACACACTACTGTCCCTATGTCTGTAGTGAGGGAATTTGTACATTTAGCTGTGATGAAGTTTCTCTAACATCTCTTACTTGAATAGTGTTTAAACATGTAGCTGTGCACTAGAACTTTCACTGATACAACAGTGGTGCGTTTTTATGGACTGGCAGAAGAAACACAGCTCTTCAGCACTCAGGATAGAGGGCCTGGCCGACAGGCTGTGATAACAACATTTGTTTTTTATTTGACTGGTGTTTTACTTATACGAAGGCGCCCAGCATTATGATAGGAGGAAACCGGGGCCCAGGTGAAATCCACGACCATCCGCAGGTTGCTGGCAGACCTTTCCAATTACGGGTAAGAACAACACTGACAGAATTTTTCAACATTTCCACACTTTACACTAAACATAATCTGCACACTATGTTACGTATTAAAACTCATCCAAAGTTAATCAGGATCAAAACCATCTCTTTGTACCTGAACAAAATGGTTTCACTCAGTTTTAAAAAAAACATACATGTAAACACATATATATTAACACTGATATCTGATCATTCTGATTTATTGTTAATATTACAGCCACAGGTATGAAATGCCATTATTGATTCTATTAATTGGTACAAACAGTACATATAGTGTGTAATGATAGTATGAAAACTGATGTCCTAGCTCATTCCAATGGTGTGAATTACATGCTTGCCACCCCGAACCAATTAACATGTACATATGACCACAGACATTATCACAGTCATTTCTTTCTTCATTTGCTTCACATGCCACATTTATATGGGCATTTAAAGCCTGACAAGACAAAGTGAAAGTAAAGAAACTGATCAGTGTCTGTGTGGTCATCTCCATTGGTTACTAATACACCTATTGTCCTTTTAGTAGTGGTACATCAAGTATCAGTTCTACTATCCTTTGGGAAAAGAAATACATGGCTGAGTAAACATGAATAGGAAAAGCTATCAATCAGCGAGGCATGTTGTAGGCTTTGACGGAGGTTTCTGCTGGGCTTTTACAAGGGTAAACAAGAATTCTTGGCCATTGATCGAGTGTCAACCAATTACTTCCCTTGACCAAGGCTACTGTCAGTGGATCTCAATGACTTCAATGTGTATGCATTTTCAGTTTGCTATACCCTGGGCTTCTCCAGGCGAGGTGTACATGGCTTAGGCTCAAAGGTAAGAAAATTAACTGCAAATTTATATGGTATACTTTTTTATGCTAGTTTAAGTGGTGTATAAAAACAAAATTAAAATTTTATTTTACAGATGTGACATGATGAAAATAAATAGATACAAAACGAATGGAATATTCCTGACAGATTTCCTATAACACAAGTTCCAGACAGCTGGAATGCTTCTCAAAATGTGCGAGTTAGAGGCGGAGCAAGCCTGTTTATGTTTTCTACCTTCAGCTGCCTAAATGTACAACCGTAGTTTACAAAAACTGACACATTTGAAATTCTTCATCATTTTTTGCATCTACAGATGTCTTCTAGCAGTAATCTTTTGCATGCCTCAAATCACAAGAAAATCTGATTTTCTAAACACATTAAAATGTTTGATAAACAAGTTAGTGAGTGGGCCTTTATTTATTCAATTCATATATAGTGCAAAATATTTGAAATTCTTCATCATTTTTTGCATCTACAGATGTCTTCTAGCAGTAATCTTTTGCACGCCTCAAATCACAAGAAAATCCGATTTTCTAATCACATTAAAATTTTTGATGCTCAAGTAAGTGCTTGGGCCTTTATTTATTCAATTCATTTATAGTGCAAAATTCAAAAATGCTATCAGAAAAGATAAAAAAGATCTTGTATATTCTCAAACTATTAGAATTGACAGGAATTACTCTGTGTACATCATATACATACAACTTATATGAAAATTTAAACTTCAATCATGCAAAGGTGGGAGCTGGGGCAGCACTGCTGCCAGATCATCATCAGATTCGAACACAGCTGTCCTACATGCAACAAAGCGCACCTTTGCACCACACACATGTATGCTCTACACACCATACATGTGTACATATCATAAACTGTACACATTATGGGTCAAAATACAGCTGTCTCACAACAAATGCTTCTATATCACCTGTATTGCTCATACACGCGTATCTTTCTGCATTCAGAGGCAAATGCGCATGTATGGCCTTAAACAGCGTACAATTGATCGGTACACAGTAACAGACCTATAGACCTGTGCCAGTCTCACCTTCCACAATGACAATTACATCAATTTTTATTTAATAAAATCATTTATATATATCAAAAATATCAAAAAAATTTTACTTTTGATGTTCAAAATTTATCTGAATTTTAACTCATATGAACTTTTAATGGTCTTTCAAGCAAGAAACTCAAGCTTTTCAGCATGATTTTTTTTAACCTTGCTCCTAAATTACCAAGCACACTTGTGCCTAAATACTGAAATGGCAGACAAGTTATTTTTGAAGAAGAATAATAATATTGCTTAATAATCTAAAAGCCCAGTGAGTCAAGTTGGGATTATTTACTTCAGCTCTTACTATCGCCACCTATCATGCTTGTGATTGGGTGTCAAGGTGAACAGCTCCAGGAGGTAACTTTGTAAACACACTGTGTGGACCCTGCCGTTGAATTGACCAATGAAATGTGTTTACCTTATCACTAATAAGAGGTGTTCTGACTTACACTCGCAACAGCAAGGCCATGCATACAAAAATCTTGTGTTAAAAACAAATTTATAGATATGTAAAGGTACTTTCAAAACTACACCATTCTTCTACCTACTGGCTTAAAATTTATTCTCTTAAAAGACATTGGTCAGTTATTACACAATGGGCTTCCAATAGAACTGACTGTTCACCAGAAGCTTTCATGTTTCAAGCTTGCTCCGAATTTCTTCTTTGTGTGTGATTCATGTTTACCAAAAAATGCATTTAATAAACACTTTCACACTGCATTTTTGGTGTTTTTTTGTTTTTTTTTGCCATTTTTGGTCAAATATTAAAACATTTGTATGTAGTGGTAATACCAAGTAGGTAACATCATCTGACAGTGCTCTGTTTTGATACAACTAACCTCGATAAGAAACAAATGCTTTTGTGATTTAGCCTTTTGCTGAACTGTTTACTTTAAAAGTCCTCAGACTTTTGACTTGAAGTAATTGGTGAGATTTCCTTGCCTTTCAGACATCCAAAACATGTTGAGATTCATGTCTAACTAAGCCTGCTGTGATAAACAATGGAGAATACCAAACCAAAAGTAAGTACCAATGTTCATGTTTGGGAATGGATGACGTAAATAAGCTGATTTTCTGATGGGGCATCCCTGGACAAAACAATAAAACAAGAGATTGACGTTGTGTGCACTCTTTTTTTTTATGTTTAAAAATGGAAACAGAACTATTTTTGGCACTGGACAGGTGTTATGTCTAAATCTAGACAATAACTTAAGTCTGGAAATGCCATGTCAGCTGTGGCTATGTGTTTAATACAGGAAGAGAGCTCTGAATCTACATTGTATACCATTCAGTACACACACACACAGCAACAATATTCATTACATGTAAGCATAATACAGTTTACTTGTCAGTTAATTATAGTGAGTATACATGCCTGTACAATGTATAGCTATTGAATGGTGGGATGTGGGATGGTTAACCAATTATGTAATATCCGAACAGAAAACACATCAGGTGAATTCCGTACGTGAAAACAAATAGAGTGCATTAATGATAAGTGTTATTCATAATCCTGTTGGGGCTGAGAAGTAAAGTTTCCAGGACTCATTATTGTATTGGTGGAGCCAGAGACAATGTTGACCATAGTAACAGGTCATATCTAAAAAGTCATGCCCCCACTCCCCTCCTCTCCTGCAGGCACGTAACTGACGCCATATAAAAACACAACCAGTTTAACCAGGTTGTCATGGCAACTAAACACCAAAACAAACAGCCCACAGACAGGGTGTTCTCAATCAGCAGTATGTTTAGCCACTTAGGTGTGGTTTGCTGTACATGTGGTGGCTCTCACCAACATGAGATAGAGATGGGGGTGTAATGGAATGTACTATTTCTACATGACTATAGTACAATTTACGCCTAAACCACAATTACTCACTAAACATGCCACAGAAGTCTATGCCAGTCCCACTACGGCTTTAAAAAAAAAACATAACAAAAAACCTACAGTAGAAAAACTAAACAAAAATTTATTTGGCAAATTTCAGAATACTGATTCCAATAGAATTTTACAATTTAGCATCAGGTTTTGACTGTTTTTCACCATTTTTTTAAATCAAATTTGATGGTATACTGATTCTACAGGTTTTTCCCATTTGAAATTTGTTCCATGCTGTCAACAAGTCCACTTCTTGGCTATTTTTGTTTGGTTCAAAACATCCAGAATAGCAAGCTGAGTGTACCAAAAAAAACCCAATGCATTTCGCATGTATAACAATGTTTTCTCGCAGTGTATATTTAAATTGTGGCACACTGTTGAC